>NC_031785.1:223000-325196 GCF_001522545.3 Parus major
AATTATTTTAATCATTTGAGCAGTTATGTTGTATTAGAAAGAAGGGCTAGGATTGAGAATTAATAAATATATAAAACGGAGTAATAATGTGTAGAGTCTGTCTAAGATTCAAAACCCTGATGACCAACTGCAGCCAAAGACTCAGCATAAATATATTTCCTTAGTTTGTTTCTAGCTTCTGGCCTCAAAAAAAATTAAAGAAGACAGGATGGCCACTTGCCGTTTTTGAAAAGAGGAGAAGACACGTGTCCTGAAGTGCTTCTCTCAACATCCAGCCACTGAAAGTCTCCTGTTTCCAAACAGGTTACACTGTCCTTTCTGTGGTGGGTTTTTAATGTTTTTCCAAGAATCCCTTTCCTTCAGATGGCTGGACAAAGGGGGCTTGCATACCCTCATATGGGACAGGAGAGTTTTTATGATGCTGCACCTTCACAGCCCCATCTAAAGCCTGGGTTTCCCTCCCACTTTCAGCATGTTTAGCTTCAGTGGCTCATGAAGGAAGTGGGAACAAATCTTCACAACCTTCAAACACAACAAGAACGTCTAATGAATTCACAGCTGCCTCATGTTTCCCACAACAGTTGAGAGATGGGAAAGTAATTAGACTCATTTTGTAATGGCCACTGATTTATTCCTGAAGTGGATTTTGCTTCCAGCACTTCTCTAAGTGTATCTTGTTCCCTCCCTGGTTCATTTCAGCTTACTGAGAGACTTACTGACTGATACTTCCCAGCTTTGCTCCTGTCTTATCTGTATCCTGTATCTGTTCACATTCTCAATCCTGAGAAAGGCAGCATCATAATCTGTGGTAGAAGCAGCCATGAAATCCAACACTGGAAGACCCATCAAGAATGGATTAAGATCATTGTCTTGTAGCCCTCTTTAGACACTCTAAGTGGTTTTTCTTCTCCAGGTTGAACACCCTCAACTCTCTTAGCCTGTGTCCATGGCAGAGCTGTTTCATCCCTCAGTCATTTTTGTGGTCTCCTCTGAATCTGCTCCAGCAGCTCCACATCTTTCATATGCTGAGGACCCCAGAGATAGATGCAGAGCTCCAGGTGGGGCCTCATGAGAGCAGAGTAGAGCATCATCGTGCCACCCACTTCTCTCTTGATGCAGCCCAGGATGTGGCTGGCCTTAGGTGAAACTGAAGACTGGTTTTACTGGCTTTAAACCCTTGTACTATTTCATATATACCTTCTAAGTAAAAATTAATTTTTTTCCAACCTGCCAAATGTTCAAAGCCCTCTGGAAAGAATTAGCATCAGAGTTTAAGTCAGCTACTGATTTCTTTTTAAATGCTTGGATGCAAATGATTTGGTTTTGCTGACTTAAAAATATCAGACTAATTACTAATTATTGCTCTTTAGTAACCATCAGAGACTCACTCTGACGTTTGTTTCATCACCTTCCATCAAAATAACAATTCTTGGTCTTTTTTTCCTCGTATTTGGGATAGAAATATATGCTGAACACTATCTTCTTCTGCCTTATTAGACAGCGTACCCTTTTCATTTGAAACAGGAAAATCTTTAGAGCTCTTTGTAGTCTTACTACATACAACACCAGTGTCCAAATTAGACAAAGGTGTGACAAATTTCATGCAACAAGAAAAACCAAACCATTATCTTTTGAAACCACACAAGTTCAGGATTCAGCATGCTACTAGTTGGCAATGTTCTGTGATGTGTTTTGTTGATATAATTCTCTTTTCTTTTCTCCCTTAGCTTATACTTTCCAACTGGAATATTCATAACTGAATCTGTATTCTACCTTCTTCTTTGTGAATTGAGTTGGGGAGTGCTGCCTTAGAGTTTTTCATATACAAAAATAATTCATATGTAGAAGTACTGTAAACATGACTGCTGATATTGTTCACTGGCAATAGTATTTTGTATGATTTTATCAAGAGAAAAAAATTCTTTAATGCTGCTTTGGAGGGCCTAGTAGTATTCTCAGCTGCCATAAAATCCAATCTCTTGAAAACTTGGTGTTCCTTCTTTCTGCCACTCAGCAGTGACAATTCAGAACTACCTTCTACAGAGCACTGGGGTGTTTCTCTGCAAGTCTTTTTTTTTTTTTTTTTTTTTTAAATAGACCCTTTAATGTGCTCTAAAAATGCCTTTCCAACCCAAATTTTCTCTCAGTGTTATTATTTTTTTTATTACAGATCTTGTTATTTTCAAGGTTCCCAAAGGACCTATTTACAGCAGACATTTATGGAAAAGAAGCATGGTTAAAGTGGTGAAAATAACTGCAGAAGTCATAAGTAAGTAATATAAGCTGCAACAAGGACACCGTGTGTTGTTTTAATTTCCAAAATAGCAACAGTTCAGACATTTAATTGCATTTTTATGACTTTTTCTTCATAGCTGTCTGGTGTAAAATATGTTGCCAGTAATATGTAACTGCTAATAACTTTAAGATTCCTAAGCTGGCATTAGATTTCTTATCCTATTGGAGAGGAAGGTCACTTAATATACTCTTCATCCCTACAAAGAAAAAAATGTGGATGGTGGATGTAGATCTATGTTTTTACACTTGCATTAACTGAAATCTTTTCTGCAGTAAGAAAGATACAGAAAAATGAATTATTTATGTCCTCTCATAGTCTTAGGTGCATAAAGGGAGCTTTTCTACCCAAGGGATTTTGAGAAGTCAATTTAGCTTAATTTTGCAACAACTGACTCCTCTCTATCCTACTGTGCCTACCAGCTCTTATTGTGTAGGGACACAGGCTGTAGCAGTTCTCAGCTTGGGCCTTAATATTGACCTTAACAAATATTAATACCAATAGTAACTTATGAAGAAGGGAAAATGAGGCAGGGAAAGACACACTCCTGCTCTGTCTATAGGTCATGTCTATGTTGCTCATGGTTAGTGTCCTTTGGAAAAGAGCATGTCTACCCACACTGGCAGAAGCTGGTCATGTTTTCCTTGCATGCCATGTACTCCCAAAACACCTAATTTTAATTTCTGTAGTAATGAAAGGTGTGGGGGGTGTCTAGGGGGCTAGATGATTTTTAAGATATTGTATAGAATGTTCTGTGCCTTGTAGCTTGGCACAAAAGTGGCTTGGAGGCTTTTGAGGTAGTGTTCAGTGCCTGTCCTGGACAGAGGACAGTGGCAGAGTAATTTGCCTCTTCTCATGCATAATTTCTTCCTGCAGTATCCCTTGTGTGAATTAGTCAACTAGCTCTGCTAAGGTTGCTTTAAGGATGGAATTAACTACAACTAGAAAGGAACTTAAGTATCGTAACTGAAGTGTGGATTATGCAGACACCAGGGTCTACATTAAATAAGGAGCAAGTTAGACTGGTAGGTTGGCCAGAGGGAGGACTAAATTGCATGTCAAGAACCAATACAACTATTTAAGTAACTTCCTTCCTTCTCTGTTTCATGTCTTTAATCTTGATGCCAAAAAAGAGATACACAAATTCTCTAAACTCACAACAAGGTATTATTCACATCATGCCTCTTTCTTGACCTCTTCATCTTCCATCCACTGACTACTTTCCAAAGCCCTGACAGTATGCTGAGGAGTTATTGTATTTATTAGGATCCAGCAATGCATTACATACCATTCATTTTTCCAAGTGATGCACTTCTAATTATCCCCAAGGGGATTATTCAAGCAACACTGATGTTGGGAATATACATTATGATTGTTCAGGTTAATGGCCCAGTGATTCATTATACATTCTTGGAAAGTAATTGATTGTATTAATTGTTCACTGGAAAGCGTGAACTACAGCTGCTGCACAGCCCTCCCAGCACTGGCCCAGAGCTTCTGCCATGGCAGCATCAACAAGGTGAATTGCTGCCAGTTGTTGTGCTATGGCTGTTTGATTTCCTTGTTTTACTTTTCCCACGGCTGGGATCTGCTGCCAGTGTCACTCTTTGACTCTAATTCCTTCAGGACATCTGTGATAACATCTCAGAGTGGAGTTGGTGCTGAGGCACGGGGAGCGATGTTGAGCTGGCAATGTGGAAGGTGACCTAGCGATAGTCTCATTCAGTGCAGCTGAAAGTAGGGCATTTTGCAAAACTCTATTATGCTCACAACAGCAAATGCCTTGATAAAAGTCATATTGCTCAGAGAAAATGCAGCTGTGATTTGAAGACTCACAACTGTTGAAGGTGAAGACTAAATGGCCTGCAATAGTGAGAGATAAAGCAGAACAACAGGGTCTAATATGACCAGCTCTTATGTCACGTACTCCATTTTTCATATGGTAGTGTTCCCCTTGCCTTTGCTGCAGTGACCCAAGGAAGACAAACAATAACAACGCAGCTTCCATTATACCTGAGATTTAAAAGCAGCCTGTTAGCCTGTGCAAGCTGTTTTTGTCCTTCCCTACATCCACTCTGCTCTGCAGCCTGAGGCAAGACACCTGTCTTTTGGGTTTGGCTTTGGGTTTAACAATGGTAAAGGCAATGGACCAGAGACCTCAAACCGGGATCTTCCAGTCTGAGGTTCTAGTTTTCTCTGGTCAGAGATTTGTAGCTATCCTCTTCCTACTCTGGCAGCACAAAAGCTGACATTTATACTGAATGATACCAGATTCTCATTCCTTTCTGGGGTGACTCATCCCAGCATCTTTGTGGGCTGCTGGGTTCTCCCTGTCCTGTAGCTCTGAGAGCTCATTCTCACAGGTCAGAGAGATTTTTCTAGAGTAGAACTGACCCTGAAATATGTGACTATGTGCCTGACACTGTATGGAAAGATCTCCTTTAGATCTGCAGGAATTGCTGCACACTGGAGACAGAAGGAAGGCTTCCTTGTGGAATTAGCTCACCAAAGAATGCTTCATCCCAGAATGAAAAGTAAAAATTCCTCTACATAGGGAGCAAAACCTAGTTCTTTGTTCTGTGTTGCTCTGAGCTTGTGGAGGGAATTGCTTGAGCAGGAGGAACTGTGCTTACAAAGTAACCTTTCCAAGATGGAATCACAGGGCACACCTGAGATGTAAATGTCACCTGCCACCAAAAAGAGGCTGTCTTAGTACTGAAGACCAGTATAGTTAGCACCAGGCTCTATTTGCGGGGGGAAGATGTGTGCCAATAATATGTGTTGAAGTAAAACCAATGCAAGACAGTGGTGCAAATCTCTATGACAATGATGTATCTCATTATGGCAGTTGTGATTATGACTCTTAACAGCATCTGGTCTTGAAAAAACATAGAATCTATATCAGGAAATCTTATTTTTGATCATTTTAGAAGTCAGACCAGAGAAATTTGGCAACTTGCAATTAAAGTAACAAATTGTAGAAGACTTGGTGATAAGGAGTTGAAAGTGTCATAGAGAGTAAACTTTTGTAATTATAGTTTGTTTAAATACTACCATAGAGATTTCATCACTGCAATTTACTCTTGCTCAGAATGTTATCTTTGTGAGAAGTCATGGTGATTGATTACTTGGTGAGTATCTCAGCAATCAAATGGTGAACAGTTGTGTAACTTCTTACAGAGAATCCCTAAATCTCACAAATTCCTAACAGGACAGTCCTTCAGATATTCTGTACCTGGTCCAACCTTTACCTGACACGTATATGTGTGTGTGCATGTGTGTATTGTTATATCTGCTTATGAAATCTGCACACCTTACAGAGAACATTGCCCAAGTATTTAAACACTACTTTCCTACACACGTAATGAAAGTAGTCTATTAAAAAATACAAAAGGAAATGCAAATCACAACAGCTGCTCCTGTCTTAGAGTCCCTGTAGGGAGCTGTTTGGGGTGTGGAGGAGCTGAACTCTTCACTCCTGCTGGGTGAGCACACACATCTGCATATATGCGTCAGTCTGTGGCATATGTGGAGTGACACAGTCTTTCATAGAGATAAGGTAAGATTGGCTTCAGAGAGACATTAGATAATAACCTCAATTAGTCTGATTTTGGAAAACAGAATACATGTTTGCCGTATGAAAATGCAACATCGCTGCCAAGAAACAAATACCACAAAGAGCATACCTTTGTCTTTGATGACTGAAGAAAATTATTTGGTACTTTAGAATCAATAAATTTGGCTTAAAGGATGCAGCTCAAGGCAATCTTAACTAATCACTGTTTTTAAAAGCATATAAAATTCAACAAAAAGCTTTAAAAAGAGATATCTCAGACACGATATCAGTGTCAGGGAGAGTAAAGCCTTCTTTAAACATCCTGCCAACTTCTAGTCACTTACTGAAGTTTTATAACATTAGCTTAGTAGTGGCAGCCTTCTGTATCTGTCACATCTTGTTTTATTTGCATCAGAGGCTATAATTATATTCATACAAACTTTACGTCATTTTAAAAGCTGAAGGCAGCCCCTGATTTATGCTCCCTGCAAGGCAATATTTTCTCTGCTGGATGTAATATGTCACAGAGAAGAGTGAAGCTGCATTTGCTGCCATCCTTCTGCCTCCTCCAAGCATGCCTCCAGGACACTGCAGCATCACTAACCAGGAGCAGCCTGGCTGCAATGCTCCCGTGCAGGGCAGGGGCAGAGCCCCAGCCGGGCTGTGACTTCAAAGAGGGCTTACATTTTAAAGTATGAAGAGCAGAGAGGACATGGGAACATTGCAAACCAGTCTGTCCCTACCCTGTCCACTCTTGGCTAAAGCAATGTCCTTGCTTGAGTTTCATCTTCACTCATAAAATACCTAAAGTACAAAGGACAACAAAACTTTTCTGAAAGAGCAGACATACACTACCAGTGTCCTTATTTCAAAGGCATTGGTGTGAAAAATTTTGTCACTCAACTCCTGAATTTTCCTGCAGTCTCCACTTCTAAAGAAATTCAGCTGCACATCCTGTCAAAATGCCATTAACTGACTAGATAGGGCTTTTGGCTAAAAGGCTAAAATGCAGACTTATGACCTGTCCCTAGGGTCATTTCCCAAATGGTCATGCAGAAGGCTGACACTGTTCCCTAATCATATATATGTTTCGACAACTTTCCTCAAGTTGGCTTCTTATTGTCTCTTAAAACTCATTTTAAAAAAAAATTCTGAAAAACCTTGGTAATGTCAGTTAACATGAAGACAGCTTTCAATTGCTTAGCAAGGGTTTGTCTGAGGTTGACTGGTATGTAAACAGAAAAAAATAAGAAGTCTTTAGAAAAAAATTAAGCCAAATACTCACAGAAATATTTTTATGGACAAAGATTGCATGGGTTTGCATTTCTAAATGAATTAAGTTTATACATTTCTGGAGAAATAATTGGGAAAGGAAAACCTTGACCTCAGGACCATTCCAAGCAGTGACAGCACGTGGAAATGCCTGGCTTTGTGACATTTTGCATAGTTTTATTTTACATCATTAACATGGGATCACTGTGAGCAAACACCCCTGTGGGGGCATGGGCCAGCTCACATCTCTGCTTTGTTCACCCATGGTTTTTGCTGAAGACACTGTTGGTTCAATGCATGGCCATGTGAGAGGAATGGCCAGAAAAGCCACATTAGATCTGCCTGCCAGGTCTCTCCTGAGGTCATGATAAGGACTTTCTCAGAGAGCAGCACTGTGTGGGCATCAACCCCTTAGTGCTTCCAAGCCACCACTGGATCTGAATTTTCCAACATCTTCCCAGCCAAAAAAAAAATTTCTCTCTGAAAAATCCATTCTTGCCTACATCATGTAATTTTTCCCAGCAGTTTCTGAGACCCTCCACGGAGGGGGTTGATATTTCTGAGGAAACGCGGGTCACAGAAAGCTGCAGGAGGAGTAGGCCTCTGGAGCCAGTGCCCAGCAAGTGGGGCTGAGGAATTTACAGCCCTCCTAGTGCTCACACTTTATTCCTCCCCACTGCCATGTGAGTCTTCTGTGTCGTGTCAGCAGAGATCTTGAACACAACAGAGTGCATTCCCGGGCCCTGCTTGCTGCTGTTTTTCCAAGTTTCCCATCTCCAAACTTGGGCATGTTTCCCTCCTGCACAGGGTGTGTGGATGTGATGGGCTGGAGCTGTGGGGGCAGGGGCTGTGCCTGGGGAGCAGAGGGGAGCGAGCTGCCGTCATCCTGGAGGGAAGCACAAACCAGCCCCCAGCCCGGTCCCCAGAGGCCCCGGACAGGGGGACTGATGGCCCCCAGACCGTCCCAGGACAATATGCACTTCTGCATTGCTCATAAACAAATGTATCTAAACCACCACACTTTATATCCACTTAAAATTCTGAATACCTTTTCATTTATCTAAAGCTTGCTGAGGTGAGTTCCTATAAGGGAAGACTTATTTCATTTCCATGAAATGTTTATATTTTCTGGGAAGTTTCTCTCTCACCTCTTTAAATTTTACTGCAGTTGGCTTGCAGCCTGTAGTAGGGTCCTCCCAAGGAAGCTGGTGAGGCAGAAAGGTTCAGGAGGGACTATAAATTTCAAACTTTCTGGGTTAGAATAATTTCAGTGCACCAAGTTCTTAACCTTAAAGGATCAATACTGAGGGTTTTTTCTTTGTAGTGCTGTAAAATTCAAGCTAAAAAAAACCAAAAAACCCAACAACAACAGCAACAACACCTAAAAAAACCCAACCAAAAAAAAAACCCAACAAACCCCAAACCCAAATCAAAACCAATTCCCCCCAAACCCAGATTTTTAGTAAATAAAGGTTGTATATGAACAAGGGATTAATCCTGAACTGTTTCTGGTGTTTCAAATTCCATTGTGTGAAGGATGACTGTTTTGGCTGTTCAGGAGAGTAACTATCTCAAGAAAGTTTTTTACAAAAAAAAAAAAAAAAAAAAATAGAAATACCCATAACCTAGTACTCATCTTCATAAAATGGATGTAGTTCTCTTTCTGCAACTAATTTCTTTGTTTAAAGTCCAAAAGGGACTTGGCCATTTTAACATTGATTTTTGGAATGGATTAGGGCTGGGTGATGTGATATGTGCCCATGGGTGAGTCTGTGGCTGTAGAGACCACTTCTTTGAATTACATCCTGCTGTAATTACATTTTCTGACCAGTTTGCTGAGACTCTGACTTAATATCAAGTAGATATAGGCCAGTTTTATGTTTTATATCCTGTTGTATGGCATTTGTATTAAAGGCATTGACCAACCTGTTACCTTCTCAGAATATTAATGCATGGCCTCAGTGAAATATCTTGCAGTATATTCAGGTATCCATATATTTTTTGGAGAAAACCCCCCAATACCTTCAAATGAGGTTCACAAACTTTTACCAAAAAACACACAAGTTCTAGTGCATAATATAAATATGCACAATATAAAAAAAAATCTCAGCTGTTGTTTCTCCAGCAGGAACGTAAGGTAAATGCAACTCAAAAGAAATATTAAGATGCCATATCTAGCAGAATAGATTCTACATTTAGAAGAATATGCAGGATCATCAATCTAATACAGGAAACATAGGACCCTGAGGTCAACATTTGACAAGTAGTGCAGGAGAAATTGTTTTATAAAAAACAAATTCCCATTTAGACTCTAACCCTTCACACAGTCTCCAACAATAATTTGCAGTCTGAAATCTCTGTCTTCTGTGGGAGGATGATGCTGAGACCCCTTCTACAGGGGTAAAAATGACAGGGGATGGAAAAGGTCAGTGCAGGCCACATTCAAGGTGTTTTGAATACTTGTTCCTAACAGACTAACCCAAAATAAAAATGTGAGGCCTAAACAATCAGAGCAAACTAGGCTCTGTTTTGGAACTCTCCAGGAGCAGTCCTGTAGAGAAAATTCCTAAATTAATCTTCTGGATGCCCTTACTTGATCTGGGATTACAGAAATGAAGCTCATTTTGGCATCATACCTAGAAACTCCATTTGTAGATGCCAAGAACTGCTCAGAAGAAATAAAGAACACCTTGTGTGACAGTGGCAAGGCTTTCTACAAGGAAAGTATCATCTTTACAAACCAGATGTCTAGCACAGAAGCACCCTGTATGCACTGTACTGGGCATTTCACACAGCCTGCAGACCCACCTGGCTGGCTGCTGCTGCTCCTGGCAGCACCCCAGGCAGTGCCTGGAGAGGCTCAGGGGCTACACCCTCTGCACACCTGTGGGGCAGTAGTGAAGGTGTGCAGCAATGACAGCAGGTGACAGTACTGCCACTGCTGCCCGATTTGCAGGCTCAGTGCCTCCAGAGACACCATCCTGTCCAGATGGCACCTTTGTCTGCAGTGACAGTCCTAGCTTTGCTGGGGATGAGGAATCATAACTGAATGCAACTGAATCTATGTAAAAGTCTGAGAACAAACTGCACTGACATCTCTCTATTCTAAAGACTTGGGATACAGGGTAGGAGTGGCAAGGTTTCTCCTGATAGAAACATTTAAATTGGGAGTATTCAGCCAGTGCTGTAAAAGGACTCAAGAAACCAGTGTCTTAGATTTAGCTATTATCTAGTAATTCTATTCTGTGTATTTCCTGCCATTGTTTGTAACTCTCAAAATCATCTCTGGCCGGTGACACAAGCTATGAATTCATACTCAGAAATCCCCCCTTAGCCCACCAGTGGACCTTCTGAGAAGCCAAAAAATAGCAGAGGTAGGGGAAAGTGCATGGTGCTCCAAGTCATATTAGCATCAGGTGAGACTGGTCTTATCTGTCACCAGCCAACTGAAACCCACAGGCACCACTTACCAGCAGTAAGGTCCACCCTTGACTCTCCAGTGTGCATGCAGCCACTGTCTGTATTTTATCCAGAAAAAATACCCAAACACGTTCTAGATGAGCATGTTCAAGCCAGCCACAGCCTTTCCAACAGGAGACTGACAGCACTGCAGGGCAGAGGTTTGTGAAGCTGCAGTGTGGCAGGAGCCAAGGCAGAGTTCCAGGCTAACGTACTCTGTCCTCCTGTAGCTTTCAAGGTAAGAATGGAAACATGGTATTGATTTACCCAGTAAAAGTGACAGCTCCCAACATGTGGAATGCATCCCTGCTGGGTCTTTTTGGACAAGACTGCTTGTATCTGTGAAGCAGGAGCAGCCTATCAGAGCAGTCTCAGAGCAGGCAGGTACCACCGTAGTTCCAAGAGCCTGGGAGCTACCAAATGGCACTCAGAAATCTGCACATCCAGTTGCAGGAATGTATACAGACACCTGATTCTAAAGAGACACATTTCTGTTCCTGGACATAAATCCTATGACTCATGAGCCTAGTTCAATTAATAATTAATCTAAGTGATTTTTTAATTAATGTTTTTTTAATCCAGCAAACCTAAGGAGTAACACACTTATGAGTTATAATGTTAAGAAAAAATTACAGACAAAAAAGCCTAGGAAATGCATCCACAGTTAGTCCTGCTTTATAAATGTCACAGTCAGTTGTCAGGTGTATCTAGTAAATAAGGCTGATATTGGCCAGCTGGTAAGAAGCTCCGCCTGAAGTCCTGGGGTCTTCTATTAATTAAGGTGTGAGCAGAACAGAATAGATATTTTCCCTCTGTTGATATCAAAAGGTGGTGAGAGCTGGAACTGTGCCTGAGACTAATGTTAAATGAGATTGTCTGTTTTGGAAGGTCAGCCAGGGTCCTGCTTTTCTTTCCTCCATCTTTTTCCTGATTGTCTTCATCAAGCTGTTCAGTAGGGAGGTAGCAAGGAACAGTGCCTATCTGTGACCTTCTCAGGAACTAAAGGAGTCTAGTTATTCCTAGACTTAATGTTTTTGACGCTTAGATGAGTAGCAGCTTTAAAGCTCTTGCACACAACTTATTCTAATGAGAAAAAATTCCTTTGCCATGGCAAATAACGTGAGCTCCAGTGCAAACTGAAGAGCACTCACTCTCTGTAGTTCTCTCTGCCATGTGGCCCAGCACCACAGAAAATGAGCAATGGCAACAATAAATAATGACAGAATCAAAAAGTATGGAACCCCTTTTCCTGTAACAATATATATATTTCAGTGAAACACTCTGATCTCACAGCAGTAATGCACCATTATGCCCCTGAGGCCACTCCTCTGATTCCACATTTTATGGACCAGCTCTTTATTCCAAAATTCAGCAGATGCATGGCTTATAGCTGGTCCCAGCATGGAATGCATCACAAGCAGCTTGTCTATTACAAGTGACCTGCTAAAGAGAAGAAATAGTGTTTGTATCCTCTGTAGCATTTTTAAAGCTGAAAAAGGAGACGTGAAAGATTTCTTTTTTTCTGGATCCTGTGTTTTGCTCAATATTAAGTATTTGTAATAAAATAAAAAAAAACCCTGAAGACCCATCATTCATTTATTTTTCTCTTGGAAACAGAGGATGAGTAGTGGAAATTCTTGGGAAAAACTCTGCTTGAACAGTAAGAAAACTAGAAACTATCTACAATTGCTCTCTGGGATTTTGACTGAATAGTCCTTCTCATATGGAACTTTAAAGGCTTTACTAATAGTATTATTTTAAAAATAATCTGTTTAAACTGTTGTGGAAAGTTTTATAGGTTTTTAATTTTTTTTTAAGATTTCTGTTCAAATGAACCTTATTCTTTTCCTTTAAGTAGGAGACTGTTGTATTTGTTGTTATTATAGCACAGTATATACTAAGTAGCCACAGAAGTCTTCTTATGTCTTTAAAAATGGTGTATTGTATTGTATAGCTGTCCTTTCAAACCACAGACTCTTCCATATAGTGCCTGCTTTTGGGGTGTGGAGGTGGGCTGTGTGCCAGGTTTGAAGTGGTGCATAGCCTGTTATTCTGGTAAGCAGCTATCCAGATTCCTGAGATAATGTCAGACAAACCTCTGTGTGTGTCTGTTCACCTGCACACATACTCATGCACACCTATGTATCCAGTGCAAAAAATATTTTGGGGACACAATCCACAGGACCATTGGAAGCACAAGCATTGTGGAGCAGTGCTGAGTAAAGGCTCCTGCTTCCCCTGCCTGAGAGCTTGGGCTGTTCCTGTCCTGACTGACAAGTGCCTGTCTCCTGTGGAGTAGTTCCATGTTTGGGGTGTGCTTCTGATTGTGACCATGAGCAACAAGGTCAGTCTCCTTTATGCAAGGTCATGTTTCTTTTTGGCAGGACTGGCCATTACAAGAAGCATAAAGAAGACCTAAGAGGAATTACTTCAAGATCTGTTTATTTCCAGTATTTTTCATGTTGTTCCAATCCCAGAATTCTGCAGCTAAGTCACAGCAATATAGGTTTCTTTAGTTGCTTTCTGCAAACTTTCTCCCTCACACCCTTGTCCATTTTGTTCCCAGAGCTTATTTACAGGTCAGCTTTCTCACTGTTTTTGGACAAGAGCTTCAAGCAGATGTTCTGGAGCTGCTCACAGCAGACACTGATTTGTGAAGGGGATGCAGAATCAAAGAGGATCAGTATATGCATATGCCCTGGTTAAACCCCACCTGCACACTGTGTCAGGTCTCAGTTGTGGCATCATATGGGGAATCAAATTTTCACTGTAGACTGACGATTCTGTAACCAGACACCAAAGCATATAGCACAGAGCAGATAAAGTATTTTCCTTCTCTCTTGTTTTCCTCCTACTGCTCCAGCAGTTCTCCCTGCCCACGAAAGGCAGATTTGTGTACGAAGACACACCAAGCCAGTGCTTTTTGCCTCTCCAGCATGGAGATAAAATGAAAGGAGAAACAGTTGGGAGCTTTGAATTAAGGAAAATATTACACTGTGGTATATTGACTGAATAAACATGTATACCCAAAAAAGTGTAGAGAACTGATAGTTTTGATTTTTGTATGGGAAAGGCTGGAGTGGTGTTCTGCAGCTAAGAAGTGCTGATGATACAATGAATATTTAAAGAATGGGCTTGTACTTACTCAAGCTATGTTCTTCATTTCCTCATTGTGAAGACAAAACAGTCAAAAACCTCTGTGTTTCCTGATCACCCAACTTGCTCAGCATGCTACCTATGTCAGAGCTTGAAATTCTCTCTTTACCAATGGTTTATTCTGCAGAATGTGTTAAAGCAAAAAAGATAACATACTGGGGAAAGGAGAAGGCAGTGGAAGAACTAGCTCCCATGTTACGGAAAAATCTAATCTTACCTGAAACCGTTTGGGCATCCAAACACAGCACGACTGCAGCAAGAAAAAGAAGGGAGTGGTCATTTCTTCCCTGGAGTGGAATAAAATGTCTCAAACTAATACTTGGCCAAGAAGCTTTTATTATTATATAATATAATAATATTATATACTAATAAATATATATATATATATTTCAGAATGATAAGGAAAAAGCTCTTGAGTACTGATGGGGAGAACTTGCACTCTTGCTTCATGGTGCTTAAAATTTTAAAATAATCTCTTGAAAGAGGAGCACAGTTGGAATCACAGTTGAATGTGTTGATTCTTTTCCCTGCAAAGTCTACAGAGAGCCTTAAAAAAAAAGGATGAAAATCATCAGTGTGGCCTTGAAACCTTATATAATGTTTCAGTGTTGGGCCAATGAAAAATATCCTAACTGTTATTCTGTCTGAGCTCAAGTCTTGAAGGAAATGTTGGACTGAGTAGGAAAAAAGTTCTACAGTTACAGGTCTTATAATTCTCAGAGATTTCCCCCAAATACCCCCTATTTCCAAGCCCTGTCTCCAAACACTCAAACTGTGGAAGTGATAACCTGCAGACTTGGCAGTGTACATGACATTTTACTAAGGGAGCTAATACAAATATTATCTCAAGTGAAATGAGGGTTTAATTCTATTATCTGTGGCTTTT
This sequence comes from Parus major, assembly GCF_001522545.3. Classification (NCBI taxonomy): domain Eukaryota; kingdom Metazoa; phylum Chordata; class Aves; order Passeriformes; family Paridae; genus Parus; species Parus major. The sequence goes on from NC_031785.1 coordinate 237,623, forward strand.
CTTTCCCTGGGGTCAAAAGTACAGAAAGTGGTCATGTTGTCTTTATAGCCCAAGAAACAAAAGACCTGTTTTTAAACCAAATAATTAGTCATCCAGAACTAATGTCCCACAGCACTAACCACTAAGAGGGCTTTGGAGTGATCTGAACCAGTGTGCAGTTCTCCAGACACATCATTTGAGAGGTGCTAGTATGGAGCAGAGCAGAGGATTCTCTTGGGGTGGCTGACACCATGGCCAGGGAACGAAGAACAGGGACGATGCAGGTACTGTAAAGAAACCCTGCAATTGCCTATTTCTCTGAGAGTCCTACTTCTTGGTTTTCACTGAAAATTCCATTCCCTGTTGCCTTGTCTTTGTACAGGTTGCAGGTGTGTGGCTATGCATGGCAAAGCCTTGTGACAGCCAGCAGTGCCCTGCAGAGAGCAGAGGGCAGATCAAGGGGGGTGCTGGTAGAGTTCAAATGTGAATAGTGCAGCTGGGCATTCCACAAGGGATGTTAAATTCTGCAGTTGTGATCAGAGCTGCTCAGAAGGAGGAATCAACATCAGCACAAATCTGCTATTTGGCTTTGACGAGTCTCTCACTTTTAGCAGCTCTTGTGCAAAAGTAAAAGGGTCAGTTTTCTGTCTTTTAAAACTGTTTGATTCTCACATTTGGGAATTCTGAAATTTGCAATGAACTAAAAAGCACCAAAGCATATTTTTTAAGCAATGGAATTAAAATCTGAGGAACTCTAGTGTCTGAATCTTGTCTCCTTTGCTTCTGCTGAGGGTATGGGCTCCAAGGAGCTCACAGCTTAGACAAAAGACTCATGGAAAAGGCTCACAGCACTGGAGCACTGTTTGCTATACATGGTGGTTGACCTACTGCTGTAGAGTTATGTTTCTGTAGGTAATGAACACAGGCATCCTGCCTGTGCCAGTGATGCACACATCTGTGAGCTCTGCCTTTTCTGGCAAGTGACACTGCAAATAGAGCTGGGTGAGCCTGACTCCTAACAGAATGGAAACCATCAGATGGTCACAGTAGTCATGACATTGGCTCAGGGGCCTATGGAATTCATAACTTGCTACAGTTCATGTCCCAAGCCAAATCCTTTAGCTGGTCATTAATTTATAACCAGTGCTCATAGCACTGATTATTGTTCTCTGGAAGAATGACTCAAATCCAGACAAAGATTTTTTAATGCTTCTCTCTCAGATGCCCATTGCAAGGCTGAAAGCTGGATCTTCTTGTTCACTGCAGGTTCTCAAGAAGGAGGCTAGTTAATTTCAAAATACTTGTTCTTTTCTATTACAAATCCCTATTTTCTCCTAGCATTCACTATGACTAAATATGGTTGGCCAAAAAATTTTATAGGTACTTCATTTTACTGGTTTTGACCAACTTTTGACTAACATTACTTTTCTTCAAAGTAGCTGCTATGGTGCTGTGATCTGAATGTGTGACCAAAGCAGTCTTAATAACAGCCTGGTGTTCCAGTTATTGGTTAGTAGGGCTTATACCAACACCAGGAGCTGGGAGAGGACACAACCAGGAAAGCTGACCCCAACTGGCCAACAATGGGTATCCCACATCATATCATATCCTGCACAGCAACAGAAGCTGAGGGAAGAGAGAGGAAGGAGAGGATGTTCAGGGTGATGGTGCTTGTCCCTGTTACCTGTTACATATGCTGGAGCCCTGCTGTCCTGGTGATGGCTGAACACCTGCCTACCCATAGGAGTCAAATTAATTTCTTGTTTTGCTTTCCTTGCACACAAAGCTTTTGCTTTATTATTAAACTGTCTCTGTCTCAGCTCACAAGTCTTCCAACTTTTGCCCTCCTAATTCTCTTACGTTCCCCATCCCACTCTGGGGGAGAGGTGTGAGTGAATGTCTGTGTGGGGCTGAGCTGCTACCAGGGTGAATCCACAACATAAGCCAGAAACCTTTACATGACACAGCAACTGAGACTTCTAACTCAGCCCAGATAATTTCCCAGATAAAAAATACATCACTTTCTCAGGATTCAAGAGATACTCTCCACTTTCTCCTACTCCCAGAGTCATCTCAGACCTTTCTGTCACTCTTTTTTTTTCTCACAGTGCATTGGGATAACTGAATAAATGAGAATATGGTTGTTTTAATCAAGAAGAAACTGAAAAATATGTTTTGTTGACAGCATGTGCTAGGGTAATAAGATCCAATGCTGCTGCTGTAGCAATTACAAGTGAAATAGTCCTTCACTCTAAAAGATACTCTGCTGGCTCTGTTTGTTCAGATGGCATAGTGTCCTTTTGGTCTAAAGCAATTACTTACATTTTCCACATAAAAACTTCCCAAAGATGCCTTTGAAAACTTCTAAAGAGAACATGTATTTAATACTTTAATATAAGCAGGTTTGATTCAATACAGATTGTTCAGAAGCACCAAATATATGTGGATGTATCTTAGGTTGTATCTAAATCTGTACTTCCGTGCATAGTTTTGTGTCTGAAAGCAATCCCAAGCCACATGGTCTGTGAAACAGCACAGGGAGCTTAGTAGAAATATAAACCATGTGAACTGTGATGCCACTAAATCACAGATCTTCCTTTTGTCTGTTTTGATAGTCCTTGATCCTCCAAGGATGTGGAAGTATTTTTCAGTCCAGCAACTGAAAAATAAGGCCACTTTGGATTCTAGAAAGAAAAACATTCTGCTTAAATCCATCCCTCTATAATTTTGTTTTCAGACACTGTCTGTCAGTCTAGCTTTTGAAATTAGCACAAATACCCATGAGAAATTTAATCCTGCTCAAGGCTCTGAATTAAATACATTGCAGCCGATAAATAGTTGCCCTTTGACTTCCAAATGATGTTTAATCTTTGAAGCAGGTACAGTAACATTGGGTAATCTGCTCATCAGTTTTCTAGGTTAAATAAATGGATTTATTAGTTTCCTCTAGATTTCAATGTTTCATAATAGGAATGGGAACATAAAATCAGCACCACAAAAAAGAACACAGAACTATCTGCTATGCTTTGTGGAGTCTATTAACTAGCCTCAGAAAAAAGGGATCTTTATTGCCCATGGAGTGACTTTGCTCTGCCCAGGGGGGCAGTCAGTGTTTCTGGGGTGAGGAAACTCTACTTCAGGCATGTCAGGTCTGCCTTGCCCAGGTGTAACTGCCCAGTAGAGCTGTTGACTCTTGGACTGAAAGGACCTGTGCTTTGTTCTGGACCACAGGGGTCACTGAGACTGACACCCTCATTCTGCCTGAGGTAGAAATGATGTCACTAAACTTCTCTTTTCATGGTTTTCCCGTTTCTTGTCTTTATGTCAATATCCCTGGCCTTGCAGTTACTTGTTGGAGAGAAATTTTCTTGGAATAAAGCACAGAAAAAGAACATGACTACTTCAAAAGGTTTAAGGACCAATAAAGGGAGATTAGTTAAAAGATATCACTCATATCACTGAAGGTATGCTCAGCAAAACCTTCATAGGAAATACAAATAATGTTTGCATATTTAGATGTATATTTAGTATATTTAGATGAAAATACTTCTAAAATTCAGATTCAGCTCGCTTAAGTAGCTGACAGAACCCACCGTACAGCCCATAGAAGTCAGGCAGTTCATGATTTTAAGATTCTCCATTTTTTTTCAAAGCAAATCAGGAAATAAAAATGAGGCTCATGTAGAACAAAGTGTTACAAATGCACCCAAGACACAGCCTCTGTGTTCATGAGATGGTGTCCTACTGCATTATCTTTGGGTTGGACACTGTTGCACATTGTTCTCAGTGTGAGTGAATATACTTAGCTTGGCTTCCTTATTATGCAAATCATCAAAATTATTGGAGCATATACAATTATCTGCCTCAAATCCATACTCACATGAGACAGGCAATAAAGCAACTGTAAAATTTGTTGTTTAACGCAAGTTATTGATCATTAGGAGAGATGATTTATGGAATCACAAAGGTCTGACATTCATTGACCACCAAATCACCCTTTGAATTATTCAATGCTTTAGAGATTGACCTGCTGTGACCTAACCTGAGCTGACTCCTGCAGCCCTGTAGACAGAGCATTGCCTGCTGCTGCAATGGATGTAGGACACATGCAGGTTTTACATCCTGTTGGCAGCAAAAACAATTATGTCCAAACTAATTTTGTAATATAAAGCTATAAAAAAGCACTACAGTGAAGGTCATATCAGTCAAGGTTCCTCATATCCTTTTCCAAAAAGAGAGCAGGTTGCCCACACCACTACTTTATTAAAGCTGAAATCAGGTTAGGTCCCTGTCCGCCAAATCTAACAAACAAAGCCAGACATTTGAAGAGGTACACTGTACTTTCATCAGCTTGGGCAGTAATTATCTTCATCTGGCTACTAGAGAGGTTTTGTGAGAAAGCACACAGCTCAGACATGCTTAGTGGCAGTATCTCTGGCACTAGCTCTGTTGCAGAAGCCCTTGCTTGCTGGAATAATTGTGGCATTTTTTTTAACTTTTGGTTGACAAGTAGATCTCTGAAAACAAATAAGATATTCACTGAAATTTTCCACCTGTTTTTGTGGAATACTCAGAGATTAAATAGTCTTTGTCATATTTATAAGAAAAAGAAAATTGAAAGTTTTGTTATGAATTTCAGACTATGTTAAAATGAAAGTACTTTCTTAGCATATGGTGCTAAATAAGTGAGGCTGATGGGGGGATTGCTTTTCAGAGAGCCTTTGAATTTGTTAGAAAATGATCAAATATTTAGAGAGACTCATGCTGGAGTTCAGTGATCCTGATAGAAGTTGTCCACAACCCTAGTCAATTGGAGAACAATGACTATGCAAAGATGACAAGCTAAAGCAGGTCTAGGCATATGGATAGTAAAAGACTATTGTGTAAGAAGCATTTTGGTACAGGTGAAGAATTCCCCCAGCTATACAGGTGACATTTACATGATTTAAAAGTTTGCCCAGAGTTAGACTTGCCTATTAGCATAAGCAGAAAGTGTATTTCTTTTTTAAGTTTTCATGAGCTATTGTGAGAAATTGTTCAGAAAGCGTACTCCTTCCCAAGTTCTAAAGAGTGTCCCAAAATCTCTCATGGTGCCCTTTTTCTCATGCGATTTTACTGATGTAATCATTAGGACAGTTGCATAAGTTTCCCTGTAGTTCCTAAAAGACACTTTAAATTGGGACAAATTTTCCTGTAATGGTTTGTATAGCAAGCTGGCAAAGCTGCAGAAATTTAATTGTGCCTCACCAATGTCCATAGAATATGAATAATCTCTGAATTTCCCAGGAGCATGCTATAAACAAGTGGTTTATCTAAATCTGAAGGGAAGAGTGAATAGAATAAATTTCTATATCTTGTGTGTTACAAGAACATGCTCTTTAGACTGTCTCTCCTAACCTCACACTCTCCCCGTGTTTGTAACAGATTGTTTTTAACAGTTTTGCTTTAAACAAATTTAACAAATTTGTTTGTTGTTTGTAACAGTTTGCACAGATTGTGCTGGTAAATATCACAATTGGCATTATACTTACCTGAAAAAGTTACAGTTATTCAACTCCTCCAAAACTACAGGTATTTCCGCTTCAGAACAGCACTAGAAGTGCTCTTCTCTCCCTGTCCTTGCAATGTCTTCAGGGGCCATCACAGGTTCTGTGAACAATCATAAGATTAGGGAGTTCTTGACCTGCACTGCTCAGGGTGTTACAGGTGCCCAACCGCAAATGCAAAAGGGCTGAAAGAGTTTAGGGCATTGTTATGGAGTCACGGGATTGCTGTGCTGGCCCAGCCCTTACAGCCAGAGCCATCCCTGCTTTGTGCCAGACACCATCAGGGACTCAGGGAGGTTTATTTTCCTCCTAAAGATCAGTTGTGCGTACGGGCTGAGAGTGTGGAGGGTGTGCGTGGAACATAAGGGGCCCTGATCAGTCCTGTCAGTTTTCAGGATTAGGAATTGGTAGCTCAGTTGAACAGCTGGATTTCTTCTCTGCCAGCTGAGGTTTCAGTTGGTAGAACTTGCCAGTTGCAGGGAAGCGAAGCCGGGGATCCAATGGCCATTAGGTGGTGCCCATGTCTTGAGTAAAAAAAAAAAAAAAAGCACACAAAAGACACTACTGTTCTCATTTTAGTTAAACAAATAGGAACAGCTCTAAGAAGGAAACTGTAGCAGAAGATTAAGTTCTAATGTGGGAATACATGAAGTGTATATATGGGTGTGGGTGTGTGTACATATATATATCTACACATATGCATAAAAATACTCTTTTGAATCTCAAAAGAAATTTTGGCTGTTGAAACAATTGGTAGAGAGAACAGTTTCTTCCAGTTCAGTTTGGTCTGTTATGTACCTTCACCTCAGCCTTTGTCCCATGGATGCCATCTCACCCCTAACTATTCTCATGCACTTTATGCCAGTTGTAGGGGCCGACACCCTTGAGGTGTCTCCGACATGCAGAGACATTTTACACACCACAGCATGCTTTCTTTTGCATCATTGCCTAAACTTTTGTATTTCTCTTTGCGTAGTTTTGGGTTTTGTCATTTTTTGTCTGCCCCTTGCTCGGTGAAGGGACACAGCTATTATTCAGTAGACCAAATCCAGCTCATGACATAATCTGTCTAGTTGCAAGTGACCCACAGAATTCAGTGTGATGTCTCTTTGCATGTCATGTACACTGTTACTGCTTTCTGTGTTCTGAGGCTTAGCTCATGGCACAAGGTAAGTGAACCAAATCCTGAACCTTTCCTAGTGACCAACAATGAATGGAACTCAGAGCTGCTGCCTACCTGCCTGAGTACTCATTTATTCCTGCTCCACAATGGCACCTGAACATCTCATTCCACTGAAAGAATTTTGCCTGCAAACAGGGAAGATTTTAGGAAAACAAATGTTCCCTGACTTGTATATTTTTATTTCAGCTGCTTCCTAGATAAGTTTCACAGTATAGCTTAGAAGAACAGCAGGTGAGCTGAGGGTACTGCTCAGGATGATCGTGGCTGCCTTGCTTTAGAATGTATTTTACTTTTTTTTAAAAACAAGCATCTGTATTTCCTGTCCATGGATCCAGGATATTCTGACCAGCTGGACAAAAACAGCTGGTAAGAGTAAAGACCTGGGGGGGATACCTAGTGCTCCTGGATCCCAACAATTGCAGGAAAATCAACGGCCTCGTTTCTCCACACCACCTTTTCCATTAGCATAATTGAGAGTAATGAACTGAACCAACAACCTTAAGGTTGACTAATAACTACAGCTTCTCTGGTGATGAAAAGCATTCCATATCCTATTATTAGCAGATCAATGCAAATACCTTGCAGACTTACAACAAACACTACCCGTTGCAGAAATGTCATTGTAGTTTTTAAGTAAAATTTTAACAACTCCATTTATTTATTCAAATATTATGGCTTTGATTTCATCTCTTAAAACATTCAAAATTACTATTATTTTTATAAGTTGCTTGTTTACAATTACAGAAATCAGAACCTTTTCCTAATCCCTTATTTCTTACCTTATATCACTCTCTCTACCCCTAAGATTTCTCTTGTAAAATGTGCATCAACATTGTGAGTCTCAGCTTGGGACTAGCAGAAGCAGCAGCTGCTGCTGCCACTGCCGTGCATGCCCCCTCTCAGTGAATTATCCACTGTGCTGGCTTCCCTCTTCTGGGGGCTGCTCAGTGTTAATGGTGAGCTGCTTAGCAGGAGAGTTTCTGCAGTTCTTCTGCCATTGCTGTCATGGAAAATTATCTTTCCTCCTGCACATCTGCTGAGCATAAAGCCACAGTATTCAGCTGGAGTGAAGGAACAAAACAGCTGTCATTTTGTTTTGAAATAAAGATCAAATCACCTGCAAACTCAAATGAGCTGGCATTGGACCTGGGTGCTTTCTCCACTGAGCAGGTTATTGGAGAAGGTATCTGGCTGGATGGGCAGCTCCTGTATTTGACCTCACACCTCCTCAGTCAGCACATCCAGGGGCTTTGCCCGGGCTCTGTCAGGGGGCTGCACAAGGAGGGAGTACTCGCTCCTCCTGTTCTTGCACAAGTGATGATGAAGATGGTCTGTGTTAGGGTAGTCCAGAGACTGGGAAGATGTGAGGTTGTCTGGGGCTGGTCAGCCATGTGTGCAGCAGCTTGGCACTGCACTGAGCTGCAGTGCTCAGGGAGGTCCTTGTGCTGGAAAGCAGTCATTTCATCTCCCTCCAGCTCTGGAAAAGCTGGTACCTACAGAGCGCGGGTGAGGAAAAGCAGGAAGAAGAACTCTCTCTGTGATGCCATCGCTGTACTCATCCCTCCAAGATTTGCAGGATCTGGACACTATCTCAGCATTTTATGTGCCATTTATGCCAGTGGTTCTGACCTTCACCCTGACTGAGGAGGGGGGTGTGAAGGCTGAGTGCAGGATGATCACCACATGTTTTGTTTATTCTTAATTATTTATTTATGCTGTGTCTAATTTTTTGAAATACAACCTGCTCATTTTGGGGGCAACTTTTCCCCATTTTTTGGTTTCCTAAAATTAATGTAACTGATATGGAAAGTATCTTGTACTAGAAAATGTGCAGGTGCAGATGAAAGTATGTCTCTGGTGCTGGTTACCTGCACTGGATCTGACCCTGACCTGTGGATTGACTTTGTGTCTTGACCCTGGACCTGCCTCATTGCCATAGTCTTGCTGGATGATCTGGGCTCTTTGCTGACACCAGCTGCCATCCCTGGGCTTGTCCTGCCCTGCCCACCTTGTTCAGATACTCCAGGACAGGCTGTAGCTAAAGAGGTCCCCTTTCCTGCCAGTCATGTTGTCACACTTTTTCCCTGCCCCTTGCAAGCAGTTGACCTTTGCTACTTTTTATTACTTGGCACATTTCTAGCTTGAATCACGTTTTCTCAAAAATACATGTGCTGCTGATACCTCTGACTTCCGAGTCTGCAGGGATATTTTTAACAAGACACTATGAATTTACAAAAACTAAATGTGATGTTCCTGTGTGCCACTTGTTCCTTCTATTTCAGGGTTTCCTGGAATTGCTAATACACCTTTTCTAGCAGGAAGTTCACTGTGAATCCACCCTGGTGCTAGGTGAGACAAGAAATGCTCTGGGGACAATAGGGCTCTGAATTTCCTGTCAGTATTACTCTCAGCAGTTCAGCTCCAGATCTGATGTGAGCCAGAGTACAGCTCCTCACTGTGGATGGGGGGAAATTCAACTCAACAGATATTTTCCTTGCCTACAATACAAGACAGGTTTCTACTACCTGAGGGCACAGGGGACAACTGAAAGGAAAATTGAAAGGAAGCATGGTGCAATTAACAGCCAGCTTCTGTTCTCTTAAGTTCATTGTTTTCTTTAGCTAAAACAAATTATAATCCAAGACAAGTTCTGAATTTGTAAAATTAAGTTCTTCTTGGCTTCTGTGAAGATAAGCATTTTTTCTCTTTTCCCTCTTGACCTTGTTTTCAAACTTCCTTTCTTATTAATATTTTTTTGACCTGAATGAAAAGTTGTCCATGTATAGACTATCTTTCCATCCTAATTTCATCTGGCACAGCAGGCTTCTTGTGGAGCTATTTTTACAGGAGGCAATGTGCACCACAGGCATGCTCTGGGCAGTGTGGAGAGGGCAGCACTGGAGGAGGCTGTGCGGCCACTCCTGACATTCCACCGGGGAGCGTGTGTTAGTTCAACTCCTGCTCACCTAGACTTGGTGCCTAGAGCTTCCCATGGAGCAGCGCACAGGATCTAACCTGAAGCTGTCAGACCAAGGCTGGTGTGTGGAATCTTCTTCTAAAGCCACACTGGCAATCAGTTTGCACCTGTAAATCAGCCAAGCCAGGTGTTTCCTCAGCGCTTTCAGCTTTTTCACAATTCAAAAAGCTGCCATAAGCTGCTGAGTCTTTGATTTATGAACAGCCACATCCTGGTGGGCTGGAGGTGGAGCCCCACCCAGGACAGAGTCCAGTGGATCTCAGCAACATCACTGAAGCACTTTGTTCCTGGTGGCAGACAGCTCCTGTGCCTGTGGCCACCTGACCTGGCTGGGATTCTGCTTTCTCAGCCTTGGCAGCAGACAAGACAATTTGCATCAAACCTTGACTTTCTGTAGGCTGACTGCGCTGCAGGTTGACCTGATGGAGCAGGAAAAGTCCACCTCTTGTGGACATTTTTAACGTTCAGACATAATATATTGAAATATAAAATGCATTCAAATTAGAGACTAGGTGTAATAGTGTTAGTGGCTTACCACAGCTGGAATTCAGTGCTGGGCTAGGAACCCAGTGTGGGCAAGCCTTAATTCAGATCAGATGGCATGCCAGAAAGTGTGCACTGAATCTGGAAGGATTTCTGTGGGTATGGCAGGGGGTAGCCATCACCAAAATAGCGGCACAGATCTGAGCAGTCAGCCCAGCTCTGCTCCGTGAAACTAAGCATTGAACAGATACACCATCCCAGTAAAGGAGAGATTGATCTCAGCAGGATGGCCCAGTCAAATAATTGTGTCAATAAGCAGGGGGAGTAAAATATCTTCTCACTTTTCTGAAAACCCCTGGGCTCTCCCAAAGCAGGACCAGCATAGGGTAGTGGGACTCTGCAGGAAACAAGGACTTGAGCAGCTCCTGGGGAAGGGCCTCCACTCTCCAGCCTCAGAAAGATACAGGGAGGCAGGTGCCAGTCCTTGGTGTACAGAGAAACTATTCATAAAAAAACACTGAGTGAAAAATTATCTTGAACCCCTAATAGTACTTTGACCCAATTACTGAACTTGGTTGGAAAATCTGGCGTTATTGCTCTCTGTAGATTTTCTCAAGAGGCTAAGAACTACCCTGATAGAGTGGCAGTAAAAGAAACTCATCTGACTAAATTTCATACAGCGCTCCACAAACTGGCCAAGTGCAGAAATATCAAGCCAAGAGCTACAAGTATGTGTGAAATGGGAAAGCTCTGCCCACTGTCACACCCACAATGCAATAAAGCTCTCCCACTAGCAGAGCATAAGACTTATGCTTTATTAGCTAATTACAGACAGGAGCTTCATTCAGCACTATTGATAACAGAGTGCTGCCTCCACTTGACACTTGTCAAGAAAATATTGCATCTGTCTTGGAAAGGAATTTCACCACCTAAGCTTGGAATGGGAGAATTGTGAAGTACCCCAATAGTAAATAAACGTCAGAACATGAACTAAACATTTTCATTTCTTTTTTGCATTATATGTTTGGTTTCTTTAGCTAGTTATAAGGACTCTAGAAAATAATACCCAGCAAATATTCTCATTTTCTGCCTGTGAAATACCAAAAATACATTGTGGTTTTATTTGTTAACTCAAATGCTTTTTCGTCTTTTGCACTAATGATTATAAGGAAGATATTGATAAAACAGTGAGCAAAGAGTGTGTCTGACAGTCCAATATGTGGCTACATATTGGAGAACAACGAATAAAAATCACTGAGATTTCAGCAGACTGGTTTTCTTTGAGTTTAACATCTCCTTTCCTTGATTTGGGATTCCTGCTAGTACAACCAGAGCTGATGCTTGTGGTAGACTCACTGACACTGCCTTTTTGGTCTCAAGTATCCCCTGCATCTTCACCTTTATTCTGCTAAATAATACAGCCCATTGTCTGCACTTCCCCTCAAGACATTCCAAGCAGTTCTTAGTGTCAATTGTAATTCTTTCAGTAACTCAATCCAGGATGGGTTCTCACTGTTTAGCAATGCTCTTGAACTCTTTAGCTCCTTGGAAGCAGTTGATAAATTAACGTAAACAATGCCCTTGGGATAACAGATGATACCACTTTTTAATTTTTATCTGTAAGCAAAATAAGACCCATTTGCACTGGAAAGGCAACTGGCCTGGTAATGGGACCCCAGGCTGTGCTAGCTTCCACATCTCTTTATCAAAAGAGGAGACTGGAAATTAACATAATCAGGGTCCCACACTTGGAAAGAACAGCAGATGGGATAAAACATGGAAATAAAATATGAGATGTCTTCTTTTCATGAGAGACCAAGTGTGATCAATAGATGGTTGCAAGAAAATAAAACATGTGCAAAGATACCAACACTTCTGTGACAGCTGCTGAGCATTACTCCTCCTCCTCACCCAGCTGCTGACAGGTTAAAGAGCTTGGATCAGCAGCTACAGGAGAACTCTCTCGGCAGCTCCTGCTCCAGAGATGAATTGTTTCTTCCTTGCTAGCCCTTATCAGGCTGGGAGAGAAAGGGATGCATCTGAGGCAAGACTGGGGAGCTGCAGACCACTGGAAAATGGCACAAGCTGCTGCTGCTTCAGCTTGTCACTGAGCTCTAGCAGTTCAGGAGAGGCTGGGATTGGCAGGTAAGCATGGGAAGGAATACAAGCCTGCCCTTACCTCATCTTTCCAATATTTATCCTCTTCTCAAACATTTGGTAACATATGCCCCATTACAGTAGATATGTAGCTATAGACAAACTGCAGTTGCCTGGTCACTGTGTTACGTAGCACAGCAATAATCCAATGCCAAGGTGAAGGTAGCAGTCCTTTGCCATACATCTATATTCCCAGATATATCTATATTCCTTTAGGATATATCTGTGCTGCTGCTGAAATCATACCTGTAGTCATAGCTCTGCCTGAAGACAACATATAATTCCTATGGAAAAGATACATCTTCCTTTAACCTGAGCAAACCTATATTAATGCTATTTGCTTTAGTAAATGACTCTGGAGCAGCACAGTTTTGTGTAAGAGCAGTTATTTGGGCTGGTAGGCGTGAATCACTCTGGGTAGGAGGGCACTGGCTTCCACCAGCATGTCTTCAAGTGCTTTGCAATACTGAGAACAAGACTAGGTACATTTCTCTGTTCTTGTACCACTTGAATAATATATATGGGGGTTTTTTTGGTCTTGGTTTTGTGGTTTTTTTTGAGAGTGGAATGTGTGTGCTTTTGCAGAGCCTGACACCCAGGATGCTTTGGTATGTGTGGGCATTCTTTTTGTCTCCCTGACAGAGGCTCACAAATTTTGACTCAGTCTAATCCCTCTCCTTGCCCTCACTGCAAAAGAAAATGGGGGGAGCTATACCTGTCACACAAATGCTTCTCTAAAATAACTTCTTTCTATTTTAAGTTTATTCTTCAGCTTGTCAGTGGGACACCTGGAACTACCATCTGAAATGGACAGGCAGACTCTTCGAAATAATTCTTCTGTTTTTAGGGTACAGAAATCTGTTCCGTGGGAAGGAGAGGAGAATTTGGAGGGATATAGCTGGCAGGATGTTTTTACAGAATATTTTATCTTTGGCAAAAGTACTTGTGTTATGGTGAGCAATGCCATGAAACCTCTCCCCTGCATCCCATTTCTCAAATGCTAGAGAACCTGGTATCTCAGCATGATCAGTACAATGCCCACACACCTACTAAAAGCAGATTAGAAAGATTTTTTATATCTTCCTGAGATATTGCTCTCCCTTTCAGTAAGTTTTTACATGTGTCTTGGATGGACTTTTTAGAGGTTTTCAAGGTTCTTTAGACTGTTAATAATACTGCTCAGGGCCTCAGGGAATAAACAAGATGGTCTAACAGGTTGTTTCCATCTCTTATTTCTGTGTCTGTCTCTTTGATTTAAAGATTTTCTGCATTTATTGGTTGTTGCTTCTCTTGGCCTCTTTATGCACTGTGTAGTGATTTTACCAATCATAGGGAATGGCTGAGGCTACTTGAACCCCCCCGTTGCCATAGAAACACAATAGCATCTAGCTGGCTCTACCCTCACTCTCCCATACCAGCACCCATGGGAAGCAGAAATTCAGGCCTTAAAATATAATCAATATGATGTTAAGTTTTAGGACCAATTTTCTTTTTGTTGCCTGGTTTCCTGACAGATGTTTTCATGCAGATTTTATTATTTACACTACTAATATTTTATTAAAACCACAGCAACTAATTATTAGCACCAGTAACACTGTAGGTTCCAGAGCCATCATAATTCCTGTTGTTTGTGTGCTTTAAAGACTGACAGTGTTTGTGTTTCAGTCAGCTACTGATGCAGCCACAGAGGGAAACTTGCAGCATAACAGGAGAGATGTGAACCCAGAGAGATGGGGAGAGCTGTTTGGGGGTCTGTGGGGCTGTGGCTCCTGTGCTGGACTGTGTCCCCAGCCAGTCCCTGCTGCAGCACGGCTGCTCCTCTTGCACGGGCTCACATTTCTGTGTCTGCAGCCCTAGGTGCTTCCCAGTCCCCTGCAAACCCTGTCAAGTGCACAGTGCTGTGGCCTCATATTTGAAGGTATCTCACTCAAAACTGATTTTCCTCTTTTACTGATGGCTTTCAGATTTCTGTACCTTATATTGGAAAGTGCTGGCTATCCCATGGGCTGCAGCTTGACATAGGCCCCGTGTGAGTCCCCTGACATGATTCCATGATCACTTTAGCCTCTAGAATTCTGTTGCTTTCTCCTCTTACTCCCATTTAAGCATGACAAGATCTTCAGGTCTCAAGACAGGGAAGCACCTTTGTAGCACAAGTTCTGGGGTGAGCTGTTCCTGTGGTGCTTCTCTCAGGTAGCATGACTTTACCTTTGGGTGCATAGAGAACAATAATTTGAGGTAATCTTTAATAATTTGCAGTTTCTAGGAGTCCCTGAGAACCAGAACGTTTTTTCTGTATTCAGTCAGTGTGAGTTGTGAGCTTGAGTTGGTTTACTGTCATTGCACATCCTAATAAGCACACACTCTGGCATAAAAGCACAAGATTGGATCTGGGATACTTTAGGCAGGGTGGAGAGAAACTACAGAACTATTGTTTTAAATTGCCATTACTGACTAAAAAGTGATAGCAAAGGTTTTTGCTGAGTCATTTCTGCATCATAAAGTGAGCAGAATCAGGCCCATGGCAGATAGTGTGCTAGGAAAGGAAGGTTGCTGGAATCATCTACTTCTCCCATTTGCTGTTCTCTGGTGACTGCTGCCAGATAAGTCTGGAGAAGTAAAAAAAAATTATAAAGCATTTGCAATATGAACAGCTTCTGGCATTTAAATACTGTTTCTCTGATTACTTGGAGATGACATTAGGCCTTATAACCCCTTTCTTGTCCTGGTCTATGGGAATAGGAAGTCTAAGAATTTTACCTGGGAGTTGGCTTTCACAGAATTTGCTTAAACTTGCTGTGGGAACAGTGGCAAACTTACCTCTAGTAAAACAAAGGAATTATTTGAGGAATAGCTCTCTAAGAGTGGTTTATACTGCAAAGGTTTCGTCTTGCCAAGGCTGGTTTAGGAAATTACGGATCTGCCTGTAGGATCCCTGTTTCCTGTGCTCCCATGGTTAGGTCAGGCTGTAACCATTCAATACACAAAATGTAATTGGTGTGCATCTCCAAAACTTTAGGAGACAACCTTTGAATCTACATGGAATATAACTGGCTGTGTGTAACACAGGGACAGTTGCCTGTGTTTGACCAGAGTCTGAAGAGATAACTCTGACACAGTAAGAACTCCTGGCTATTTCCAATGGGTGTTTACTTCAAGAGCAGGAGCTCCCAGAGGTTGCCTGTGCCTCTGGGATGGAGCTGTGCATAGCCACTGAGGACAGTGCTGATGGCTTGGACATGATCAGAAACCAGCTGATCATGCTGCTGGGATTGCTGGGAACACGCTGCTGTCCCTGGGAGTCACGCAGATTTCGGGGTCCCCTCCATGCCACATCAGTACTGAGCTTTGCTGATAGTTTCATTTCTGCAACAGAAATGTACATGTTTTTCTTTTGCAAAACAGCAAAAGCATTGATGTCCTTGGTGTTG
Organism: Parus major; assembly: GCF_001522545.3. NCBI lineage: Eukaryota > Metazoa > Chordata > Aves > Passeriformes > Paridae > Parus > Parus major. The sequence goes on from NC_031785.1 coordinate 253,379, forward strand.
TTAAACTGAGTTTACCCCTGTAAAATCCTATGCTATTTTGGAGCTGGAAGTTTATTTCCCCACTCTATACTTTTATGTTTCTTGGAGAGCTTCTGTAACTTTACGCTTCCCTTCCCTCTCCTGGCTGACGTGTTTCTGATCTGTACCAGCCCATATAAAAACCTAGAGAGGAGAAGCACTTTCTGCTCTCTTTCCATGAACTGGTAAACCTCTTCCTGAGCCTTCACAATGCTTTGGAAGCACACAAAGTACATTTCATAATTTCCAGGTACAGTGCATGAAAATTCTGCTAAGTAAACACTATAAAGTGGGTTTTGAGAAAATATTAGTCACCATTATGCAATTCCAAAACCACAAAGAGAGTGCCAGTATATTTTCTTTTATTGGTTGTGACTGCAAATACTATGCACACAAAGGAAACCTTTGAAAACCAACCAGCCCATGTTAGCATGCATATTACTCTTATAAGGCAATTTGTCTAGTAATCTCAGTGTTAATTTTTTTCCTCTGGTACACACTGATGATACACCAGACAATTTTCTGTAACGCATCTGAAAAATTCCATGTGGAGTGGTTTTTTTTTTTGCTTATCTTATTCGTAGTTTTCTAAAAATAAATTTACCTGTTTTTTTTTTTTGTCTTTGCTATTAAATGTATTGAAGATAATATTTTCATACAGTGTCTTTTAACTTCAAAGTTTTCAAAGTAAATAGAAGCAATGTGCACTCTATTAGAAAAAAAATGCACAAATCCTAATTTTTCAGGCCTGCCAGAGCTGCATCTGTTTAAACACGTTACTGATATGCATGTGTACAGTACAGGAAGCTGGACTGCTTTCCAGAATTGCCTGGAGTTGTATCTTTTTTATTCTTCTCTTTCTCAAAACAATTTTAAATCTACAAAAAAGGTCAGGGGAGGTCATGATTCCTGACCCAACGCTGAACTGAGCCTGCCTATACCGTCTGTTTGATGATCCGACCAGGGTCACTGAACTGAGGGTTATTACTGGCTCCCTGTGTCTATGAGGCACAGCCTATCCCAAACAATTTTTAAATTACCACTGGCATGAGCCTGTCAGGAAGGATAGTAGCTGGGAATGTCTAGACACTGCCGCCAAGACAAGCTCCCCTATAGCGGAGCCACTGTGTGCCGGGGGTCAGTGAGAGGGGCCGGGAAGCTGCCTCGGAGCCCCGGGCTGAAAGACAAAACTCCCATCATGTGCCCTGCAATTTGCTTCAGGGGCTTAGCCAAAGAATTTAAGATAAGGAAATCTATAGGCATTGCAACTGGGAGAATTTTTAACTGCTTTATTGCTTTCCATAGATTCTAAAGCCAGTTGTCTGCTTTTATGAGCTCTTTAAATCACACATCAGTTTCTCTTGGCTTCAGTCACACTAAACCGTCTCTGAATTTATACTGGCTCTTCTTGACTTTATTCTTTAGAAATTAACATTGTAGTATGACTTTAAGGTTGTATCAATGAATTCTCGTCCTTCTGCAAAGCTGCAGCACCTTCCAGGGCTAGCCAGCAGTCCTTTATGGTGTGCAAGGCCTGGGGGTCTTTAAATTCTGTCTTTTTCTGATTTGTCACTCTGCTTAATCAGAACTGCAAGGCAAGAGATATTAAATTCACCTCCTATTCTTTCCGGCTCAGCTCATTGCAATTTTTAGGAAATTTCATTCAGAATGTGATGGCAAATTATTTAATAATGATATATCGAAAATTATTAGTATCATCATTCACTCATTAATAAACACCCTGTTATTCACAGTAACAACACAGTCATTTTGAACTTGATACTTAAGGATATTTTTAATGGAAAAGTGCCCTGATCAGTTAGGTTAGATTGGTAGTGGGCACTGCAGTGCCAGAGCGCCACTACACCATGTAGGCACCACACCCTGGAGCAAGAACAAGGAGTGGGGAGGGTGTGCCCTGCTTGGCATCCTGACTGCTGAACATAAAAGCAGCTCACAAAATCCCCGTGAATTTCTCTAAAGGCAGCTGAATGGTGATTATTTCCCTAAGGAAAAGTAAAGCTCTATGAAAACTGGAGTGCTTTCATTTATGTCCCTTGTTAAGATCCACCATTCTCCAAAGGGGTGGCTGTCCTGCTTTTCCCCTTGGCTACACTATCATGCTGTTTCACAGTATTTTTGGGCTAACCTACATGTCAGTGGGAAAAACCTTCCATAAGCCCACACTTCCATTTCTAGCGTGAAAGCTGTGATGTGTCACACAGCAGAGCTCCAGCCCCTCAAGCCATTGCTAAGCACAGGGCAGGCTGGCACACGGCAGGGACACCAGTTCGGTGACAGCACAGCCAGACCTTCAGACAGTACACCTGACCTGTCAGAGACTGCACTCACTCACTGAGTGAAACATCAGCTTGCTCTCTCACTGAGCAGAAAACAGGCTTATACAGTCAAAGCTAAATTTGCAGCATAAATTAATTTACTTTTCAGTTGTTAGCTTGTGTGCAATTTAAAAACAAAAGGAAAAAACCCCAGAGATTATACTACACTTACTATATCTAAGCTCTTCTAAAAGGCAGTGGCATTAGGGAAATGACAGTCCTTACCTTGCTCCCAGCAGAAATCTTTCAGCGAAGCTATCATCACACCTGCGCCCCAGCCTCAGCTTGAGGGGTGCAGATGGACTTAAGAAAGGAGAGATTCCTTTGCTCATGCACTGCATCCTGCTAGCCTGTTCAGAGTGGCACTGGGGCACCCTGCTGGGAGGAAGATTACAGGTGTTAAGCTTGTCATAACCCTCAGAGGTCACAAGCAGTGCTCTGCTGTTGAGGTTCATCTCTAGGGCTGAGATGCAGCTGGGATGTGAGAGCTCCCGGTGCTCTCACTGGCTCTTCCTGCTGCTGTCTGCGCTTGGGGCAGCATCAGCACAAGGAACACAGCCTGCTCAGCCTGCTGATGTCCTGGGAGAGGAGAGTTGCCACGTTAAGTTTAAGGACAATTTTTACCTCTTCCTTTGGCTAAACTACATTGGAAAATCAATGTACATAAAGTACATTGATACATACTTCACATTCCCCACGCAAGAGGAGCTGCTTCTAAGGGTGCTTTTTTTTTGCTTTTTTCCCCCCGTGTTTCTCCATTAGTTTATTCCATTTTTTAATGCCTGCTAGTTCACTAGGAAAAAGATGCCTTTGTGCCTTCAAATGGGAGTTAATCAAGAACAGTAGAGGAAAGTTATTTTACACTAGTTGCCTTCAGGAGCTGGCTTTCATCTGCTGAGATGTTCAGCCCAAGTACAACTACAGGTTAGTGCACCTTGCATTACTTTTTCTTGCATCCTGTAATAATTGTGTAAAGCAACAATTTTTCTGAAGTTCAATAATCGTATTTTAAACTAAGCCTCTTTCTCATGAGCTCATACGCAGTATTGTGGGGCAACACATCCTGTTTCTGAGGATGCAAGAAAAATCAGTCTGTTCTTCTTAAGGCAAATGTTTGCAAAGAAATGTCCTGCTCATCTATGACCTGCCTGTTACTGCTTCAATCTGTTAAGCCTGGGATGTGAGTGCATGTGCAAATAAGAACTCTTGCATGACTTTCCCTGCTCATCCAGGCAGCTCCTCTCTGGTGCATCTGATCTGTATTGGCAGCTTGCTCTGTGCACCCAGTGCCATCCTAGGCAGCTCTGAACTGCCTGGATAAACAAGTGACAGACTACAGCTGCACAAATTAGCCCCAAATGCTTTTAGAGACTGAGGAGTGAGCCACTGAGTATGGGAAGGGGCAGGATTTAACTTGTGCTGAGGTAGATGAAAATTCAGTGAGCAAAGAATGAAGTGGGACAAGAGCCTGGACAAGAAAGATTATCCTGGGCACTCCTGTGAGTCATAGGAGTTATGTCATCTGGAGCAGTACTGGTTTTGCTGAATGTGATAACTGCATATGGCATAAAAATGCATTTCTACAGAAGATGATGTCAACATTTGTGAGCAGAAAAGAGGGTCTCTGATTTAAGGCATGAGATACAGTTTTGATGCCTATTTTTAAGAATGCTTCTCTGGATACTTCAACTTGAAAAATGCTGTTGAATTTTAAATCACAGAAGCTGAATTGTCTAATTCAAAAGAGAAAATTTAGAATGAGAAAAAAGAACCCTATTAGTCACCATTAAGCACAAAAGGAAAACACAAACAAATAGTGCTGTCCAGAAATCAGTCAGTGAAATATCCCAGTATCTCTGGACTTTGCTCACAGTATAATTGTGGCTCTCTTTCTCACTTGTGCTTCTTGCAACTAAGACCTTCCTGGCTCTTAAGTATTTAAAAATATGTTTTAAAGAAAAATTGGTAGCACTTTTCAACAGCAAAAAAAATGAAACAAACAGTTCAAACAATTTATCTCCCAGTGTACATCAGAATTAGAGAAGCCCAAGGAATAAAATTATTGCTGTAACATCCATGCTTTTCATGCAGTTGATGAGCACAGGAGAAGGCACAGCCCCCCACCCAGGACCCCCAGCAGCCATTCTCTGGGGCTGGGAGCATGTGAAGACACCCCAGCCCCAGGAACAGGAGCCACAGAACAGGTCCTGCTCCGGCTGGCCATTTTTATTTAACTATGGCAAACAGCTCAAAACTCAGGAGTAAGGCAAATTATTTGTGGAGATAAGTTAAAATTATTGTTAACTGTCTTCTTCACTTCCAAAGCAGCCTCTCTCTGTGCAGTAGGTGATATAATGACATTTGTGAGGAGCCATGCTGGAGCCCTGCCCTGCCCTGCCCTGCCCTGCCCTGCCTGGGAAGCAGTGGCATTGCCTTTCTGCCTTTCCTTCTGGCTCTTGCAGCCTCTTTGGGATTTTTATTTTTTATCTCCCTGGTTCTCCACACTCTTGTTTATACAGAAGCTTCCTGTGTCTCTGGATGCATGAATAATACACTTGATGGGATGTATTTGTGTGTGTTCTCTCTCCTCAGAGGTACTGGCTTGCCCTGATTTGTGTCATCTCCTGGGCAAATATTTCATTGTTATGTACAGTTTAGAAATTCATTTTGGAAGCTTCAAAATAATTGTAGCAAGCAGGGGAAATATAGAAAGTAGAGAAAAAGAGCATTTCCCTATAGATTTCTCAGTCATGGGAGCACCATAGTTTTAGTGATGAAATAATACTCCCCAAGAAGCTGAAAGTTGCAGGTTTAGTGTTAAAAAAATTTTGAAGATTAAAAGAAATCATATAAGAAACCCACAGAATAAAATGATAATGTTCAATTGGATAAGAACAATTTTCTTTTAAAATATAAATTTGAAAGAATTTTCACAATTATGTCTAATACTTTGTGGATAAAGTCACTTGTGTGCCTAACTACAGGGTAAACCTTTAAATAAAAAAAGTAATTGGTTTATGTAGTCTGAAAATGTTTACTGGAAAGAATTAAAAAATAAACACAAGTTTGTGCTAAATTGTTCCAATCCAAGCCAACTGATTCTAACTTGCAGTATTTTATCTATTGTCACATTTTTTTTCTAATTTTCTGATGTGTTGATTACTATAAGCTCACAGAAAACCCAAGCTGGATGTAAGCATGTGTATAACATGTTTCTCTACATGGGCTACGAAATAAATTATTTTTTTTTACTAATCATAGCAACTGCAAAGCATTTTCAGTTCAACGATCATTCAAAAACAAGGTATTTTTATGTAAGCAAAGCACTGTACCTTACAGCACTGACATAGTGTAATTTCACACATTTTTGTAAGACTTCTGTATTCTGCTTTTGACCTTTTAAAGTATTGCAGTGTATGATGATAGTTATCTTTTATGAAAAAAAGCTAATAACTTAAAAAAAAACAAAACTAATTTTCATTCTTGAAATTGTTAAAACGATTTTTTTGATACAGATCATTAAGAAAGGCCAGCAGTTAAGAATCTGCTACAAATACTCTGTACTGAGCATGATTTAAGGAACACAAGTTTATTAATAGCATGTTTAATAAAAGGAGCCTCTTGGTTCTTTCCGTGCCTGATTATCAAATCGGTTGGTACTTAGGATGATGAGATGTAGTTCCAAGTGTAATACCCATTTCAAAAGAATTTTTGATTGCTGACCTTCATAGAAAGCTGCACTTGTGTTTAAATTGTAAGATACTTTTTAAAACAAGGTGAAAAGAATCTTGTTAGATCACACATGGACTAAATGCTTTGAAATTAGAAAATGCCCCTAAATTCTGGGGGATGGCAAGCATCACTCTTGCCCTCTTAACCTCCTCCAAACTTTGATGATAGAGACTGATTTCAGCATGTAGCAGGAAAGTAACTGGGAAAAAGAATTCAAAAAGCCCACAAAGCTAGATGTGAAATCGAGTCGTTCAAGAGCAAGAATCCTTTATATAACATGAGGGCAGTAAATCAAAGGATTTTGTTGTTCCTTGCCATGCTGATACTCCAAACAGGAGCACCCACATTGCCTAGAACAGAAAAATTGTTTTTTAAAAAGACTTCTTTCTTTTAATTTTCCATCACTAATAAGCTGTGATTGGGGAGTTCTACCTGTGAAACTCACCCTAAATGACACTGCATTTATTGGAGAACATTTTAATCCTTGAAAAGATGAATGTGACTAAATTTTGTTTTCTTAATTATGATACAATCCAAAAACACTTTGAGAAGATCAATGACATTTGCAAGGAGAAATGATGGAACAAGGTGTGATACTCTTCCCTTTGAAAAAGTATTTCTCTCTTTTCACTCATTTCTTTAGGATACAATCAAATGTAATTTGAATTACAGCTGCTTCTGTGGAGGATTATTTCCCATTAGCTAATAATGAGTAACATTTTTTAAACTTTTATCTCTTATCAACACTGTAGTTTAGCAGATAAATTTGTATTCTGATTATAGTTTTCAGAACATTCTGTTTCTAAATCTCAGCATACTAACTATCCACATAGCATATTTAATTTTAAAAATAAAATTAAACTCATATATTAATTTATTGGGGTGGTGGAGTAGCAATAATACAGACACAGCTTCAACCCTAAAGACTATCACAGCTTTGTTTTTCATTAGGCATTTGAATCCCAAGCAAGGTATGTAAAGCATCTATTTTATCTCAGTGTTCAACAAGAATTTAATATTTATTCTTATTTAATCAGATTCTTCAAAGTCTGTAATAAGCCAATTCTTTGTTGTTAATTTTAACATGAGTGAACTTAATTTTTAAGTGTGTAAAGGAGCTTAAGGTAAGTAGTTTTGAAGTTAAATAGAAAACCCAGGGAGCAATATTTATGAAGCAATGTGGACAAATGCATTTAAAATGCAGAATATTTGTGACTTTCCTAACCAGTAAAGCCTTTTCTATTCTCTGCTTAGCTACAGCAGCTGGTGATTTTTCAGTTTCCAGGTACAGTATCAGCAGCATAGCCTTTCTTTTGTGACAAAGGAATATAAGTTGCCTTGGAGATTTTTAATTAACTCTTCTCCTGTAGCTCTGCCTGCTTATCATTTCAGCAGTTATTTAGGCTTCATATCAGATTTTGGACATGTTCTTCAGAAATGTCTTCTTAATCTACACAAATTAGCATTTCAGCAAAACAATGGACCATGGACCATTCATTACACATTTTTTAAAGGTGTGGATACTATTTACATCCGTTAATTCAGCCTTGGAAAACAGATGAACCCTAAAGAGGGTAACGTGTGGATTCTGCAACTAAAAGAAACTATTCTGCACAAAAGAAGTGATGGTGATATCTTAATCAGACTAAGATACTCCTTAATTACTTTTTATGATTTGTTCTTGTCAATAAATAAAGGTGAATAGACTATTTTTGGATAAATTTGGATTCCTCAGACTAATTTGTTATTTAATTCACTATTATTCATTTAACAAATAAATTTACCTTGCAAAATGTTCCTAGCTTGCTCACTGCCGTTTTGAAATGGCTAGTTGTCTCACCCAAGTGAGTGAAGATATACATATATATATATTTCTATGTGTGAAAATAAACGAGAATAAAGTTGAAAGAGGCAGAAAGGTGCTTATGACAGTCACATCCCTTGATGTCACAAATTTTTTCCCTGTACTGCTTTTTTAAAAAGTCTGGAATTTACTGTCATCCTTGTTGTTAATGCCATTCAGCTAGCAGCTGGGCTTTAGGGCTTTTTTTTTTTTTTTCCAGACGAATTATGAATGTCATAAATGCTTCCAAGAATACAGAATCAGAAGCCTTTTCTACCCTGAAAATGGAGGTAGGAGTTTGAGCAAATATGATTTACAGGCACGGGGTTAATGCTATAAGCTAGAGGGAGCTCCACCACAACGAAATGCAGAGGTTCCATTTCATTTATCAATGTGCTTCCCCGGCTTTGTCTGCTCGTGAACATAAAAGACCCGGTTTTATTACAGATATTATCTACACCATTCTATGATATGAATGTTATTGTCTAAACTGTTGCTGAGACATAAAACAGCTGAAACCCTCCACCAACACCATATTTATGCCAAACCTTTTGATAAATATACAGGTCTTTTTGTTCACCTTCACTGTCTTTGTCTCCATCTTACCACTCAGCCATTTTTAATGAAAATGCATCCTCTATAAATTCTGAGCACAGAAATGCACCAAGAGCCAATCTGGTGGCCATAATTGTGCAAGATAATGTCCAGCAGATCAACAAGAATTCTGGGCCAGCCCCAAGCCCTAGGTCTACAGATAAAAATATCTCCCCAGTTATTTCATAATGCTCCTTCCAAAGTAATCTACACCACAAATTCATCCCAGTAACAATCTGGTTTATTCCACAACTGGGCCTAAAGAGAGATCAGTGAAGGGAGGTTGGAGTGACCTGCTTCAAAAGGACGTAGTTATTATAACTGAAACATTAATGATCTTTAATAATTGCTTCTATTGAGCATCTCAGAGACACAGTGACCTATTCACAGCTCCAATAATTCTCTAGGAATCCTGTTAGCCCTTCTGTAGCATTTGCTAAGGGACAGTGTTTGTCCACTATTGTTATTATTAAAGATACCTTTCTAATGTAAGAAAAATTCTTAGTTAATTTGCATCCCTGCCTCACCTTCGTGCACTGAAGTTATGGAGCCTACATTTGGGGTTCTTCTTTCTTACCTCTTGGTCCTCTGTCTCAGCAGATGATATTGCACTGCTCATAGAGATAATAAGAAATCACCTAATATATTTTTATTGATTTTTGTTAATAAAGTGCCACTTCAAAGAGAAAGCAACAGCTGAAAGCATGAAGGTTGAGTCATGACTGTGTTAATGAACTTTATTTTTGTCTATATTTGGTGTCTAATTCATGGTGAATCATTTACTAAGTAAATGTGTCCTCCTCCCTGTTTATAGAATACCTACAAGCAAATTATGACCTTATTCCACTTTTTAGAAACAATATTATTGTTTTCTTCTATCAACTTTAAAAAACTTTCAAACATAATGGATCAAGTCTCTACTTCTTCATGTCAATTGACCACATCTGCAGGGTACAGTGCTCTCAGAGCAGAGAACAGGTATCAGCTTTCTAAGGAGCCTCACCACCGGTGTTTTCCCAGTAAATATTTAAAACGGGATTTCCAAACACAGTGCAAAGAATATTTCAAGATTTACTGCATAACAGCATTCCTGAGTGTAAAACCTGGTAGGCTTGACCTCATTTGTGGGAAAAGGCCAGAACAAGGCTTAGAACTGGGTCTGGGGTTGGTCATCCGAGACTCAAGAGGAGGGATTTGTCCCTTTGTTTCCACCAAGACTTAGAGCCTTGCATTCACACAGCTCATGAGTTCCTTGAAGCTGGAAACAAAGTATAACCACAACCTTAAAACAACATGTAGTTATTAATCTTGCATATGATCTATTTTCTACATTTAATGTTTCTTTTCTAACTTCTGAAGAGTTATTTTTTTGAATGAGACAACCAGAATGTCTGTTTCTCACATATTTATGGGAGACATTTCTGCTCCTTTTATAAGTTATGGCACATTTACTGAGTTATTCACATATTTCTGCAGTATTTTTTTATGTCTCTATGCTTTAAAAAAGAATTCTGAGTGTTCTGCTCACATATGGGTTTTCCAGGATGCTGAGAGGGGCAGTTTTGCTTCTGGTTCAGGGCAGGGAATAGAAGTTTTAGTATACCTGTTGGCAATTTAGGACCCATTTTTAGGGCTGTCTGTATACAGGCTAGAGCTAACCTCACAGGGCTTTAGGGCAAGGCTGTTGTCTGCTTCATTGGTCTCCAGAGTGGGTGAAGGGCAGCTCTGCCTCAGTAAGTATGCCAGAAATGTTTATCACTCTGAGAACTCTACCTGCAGAACTGGCATTAGCTTGCAGGTCAGGATGTTTGTTTCTAGCAAAATATCTGAATTTATTTCTTAAAGGATTTAAAAGATACTTAATAATCTCAATACTTCATAATCTATAAATATTCTCAGATATCACACAAGAAAAAGGACCTCTTTTGAAAAGGACCTTTTTCCTTTCCCATTCTCAACCTGGAATAAACTTTTCAATGCAGATGTTCTAAGCAAAATATGCTTTGGTCAGAAGTGGTGAAACAAAACCAGTGCTTTCCTGACAAGTTAGGGCTGCCAGCAGAAATGTTTACCAACATCTGTCTTTAGACTATGCAATCATTCTCCTCTATTTCTTTAAAAATATATTAAAAAAGTAGAATGTGATTTCTCATTTCTGAGCCTTTAGTATCACTTAAAGTCTTTTATCTGAGAAGTTCTCTCTTGAAAAGTTTTCTTTGCTTAATCTGCTATTTAATATTAAATAATGCAATGTTAACAAGCTCTTAGTGCTCTTACAGACAAACATGAAAGCAGCAACTCTTGGATTAGCTCCAAAGGCGAGCTGCCAGGCATCACCCCTGTATCACAGTCACAAGGGGCTAGGGGAGTGATATGGTCAGAAAGGATTTCCAAATGGCAATTTTACAGGCAGCTGTTTGCCAACCTTCAGTTTGCTTTCTGAGTTTGCTGGAAAGTCCTGCTGAACATCTTTTTAAGATTTTAACCAGTGTTTGCTTCTTTGCCATATGGGATCACCCTCAGATGCAACCAGGGAATGCAGCCCCAGTGCAGGTTCTGCTGCACCGTGCTGCACGGGTTGCCATAGTGACAGACAGGAGAGACTTTACTTCAGAAACGTTGCTTTATTGCAGCTAAAGTGTATTTTGAAACAGGATCACATTTCAAGTCACTCCCTGTGTTTCATATAGGAACAAGCAGTACTATTGGCTTCTCCAAATAAGAATTAGTTTGAACTGCCCATTCCCCAGCAGACTCTCAGAAATCCATCATGATGTGCTGCATGTGCTTTCCATTCCTTTTGAGTAAAAGAGGCCAAAACATCCCTCCTCTCTCTCTCAGTATATTCACAAATACACTTTGCCTCTCTGCTGCCTTCAGAACTGCCCCTGCTTCCAAACAGGCCCACAAATCCCATGGCACTGCTGCCTCTGATGTGCCATGTCTTTTATTAATAGAGTTTCTTACTTTGGATTCCATTTTGATTTTTTTTTCCACAGTAATGCAGAAAAGACATCAGGTGAGATTTCTGAAGGATTCCTTGTTATGTCCTGACAAATGGACCAAATAAGGGGCATTCTGCAAGAACAGCACTGCCTGGCCAGCCTAGGCTGAGATGTCCAAGCCCATGGAAATTCAAGGTGCAAAATCCATCAGCCATCCTCTCCCCTGCAGTGCCAGCTCCATCCCAAAACTGGGGCAGGCCTAGGGCTACCAGCATCCCCCTTCTCCACTGATTAAACCATCCCCACCATAAATAGGATGAGGGGGTGTGCTGGTGAGGGGAGGAGCGTGGGTACAGTTTAGAAACAGGTGAGTTGGCAGTTTGGAGGAGGAATGTTCAGCCCTGAGAGCCTTCCAGCCACAGGGCTCCTTCCTGCAGATGGGATCACTGGACCCTCTGTACGTGCACAGCCAGCACCAGGACATTGCTGACTGACTTCTTAACATAGGAGCAATGCAGAACAGAAAAATCTCGCTGCTTTTTGAAATGGAGTTTTGATCTATGCCTTGGATTTTACAGCTTCTTCTTTTCAATCCTTTCCATTTCTGTAAGTTAAACAGGAATTATTTTTTCTGCAGTACATAGCTACAAAGGTCAGAGACATGATACAAATCCTGTGCTCTTGTGCACCTACTGTGCTCACACTATATACTAACAGTATAGTCACAAAATAAAATGTTGATTTCAAACCTGTCCAGCACACTCCTTCCAAAACACACAGTCCAAGTCAGATTTCTTTATAAGAGAATAAATAACATACTGTTCCACCAGCTCCTTCCTTCCTGGCTTTATGACCCTTTGTTCCCTGGGCTGTGAACAATTAGGAAGATTAGACTTCTTATTTTACTTGCTCATTCTTTGTCTTTCTGCCGAAGCAGATATGACTCTATTTCAAATTATTTTGCACAGATCTCAACTACCAAGATAAGTAACAAGCACAGGCATTGGATGAATTCTTGTCTGCCTTAATTTTATTTTCTTGTCCATCAGTCTGCAACTAGACAAAGAAGTGGATTAAAGTGAAATGCTCCAGGTTTTTTATGATGCTAAAGAACAGCAAGAATAACTAATATGGGGAAAGCATCCCTATTTTCTCATCTGGAAAAAAATTATTCTCTCTTCTGTTGAAACTTCAAAAATAAGAGTAGTCCCCTGGAACAGAGAACTGAAGGCATCAGCTTCAGTTTGCTACAGGAATAGTGGTCACAATGTGCCTATAAGTGAAAAACTTTGTCTTTCACTTCGGTTTTAAAAACCGTCCTGCGCAGGGGATCCATGATTTGAAGCATTCCGTGAAGGAGGAGGACACAGAAACCAAGGGGCAGTCTGCTGCAGCTTGCAGCAAAGCCTGTGGAAGAAAATCTGTGTCAGGAGTTACAGCACTGGCCTGTCACAGAGAGCCAAGGATTTGCATCAGGAGAGGTGAGCCTAGCGGAGGATCTTTTTACTGAGCTTGATTTAAGCTGTGTCCTGTCTTCTCTCAGGTGCAGGAAATGGGCTGAAAGGAGGCAAAATGCAACAGACTTTATGTCTGGATCTTCTGTACACCCTCATGCAAACACTGTCTTTTCTTTCCTTATATTCCTGCATGAAACCACACACTTCTGGTTTGCTTTGTAATTAGCTTTGGTGCTGAGAGAAGACAAGAGAACTTCTTGTTAGATGGATTAAAGGGATCTGTGCTCTACGCCACTTGAGTGACAAGAACCATGTCAGACCAGTCTGAAGTGAAAAAAAGTGACAGCACAGTCTGAGCGAGATGAGTTCTCCCACTTGGCGAGTGCTAAGAGGCAGGCACGAACTAGCCCTGTCAGAGAGCAGCCACAGGTGACTGGGTCAAAACAACTGGGACAGAGATGAAAACACACAGTGTGACTCCTCCGTAACTCAGCTGAAGCTCTCCTGCTGAGACTTGTGCCTTCCTACCAGGGGAACTGGAGAACACCTTCAGGTCAAGGAGTGGGAAGGGGAGGATCCTGGAACCAGCTCTGCACAAGTATTTCCTAGGTTGCAGCCGCTGCTTTTTAGCAGTGTTTGCGTGCAATGTGCAATAACAATAACTCTTGCTGAGTAAAAGAGGATGGAAAGTAAAACAGAGCTGTCTGTGTCTGTGGCACAGTGTCAGTGCGGCTAAAATCCAGGCTCCGAGTCAGCTGAAGCCAAATTAAGAGTCAGGGGGGTGCGGAAGAGATTTCCCTTTTGTTTGGCAGGGCTCTGCTGAGGTCAGAGCCTCTTGCTTCCCAGTCCCAGACAGCTCACTGGGGCTCTGCCTGCTCATTGCTTTAGAATTACTGGCTCAACGAGTTCATTCTCAGCTTCACAGGCTCTTAACATCATGCCAGAAATATCACAAATATTCGAGATCCAAATCCTTCAGGTGCTGTAGTAGTAAACTAGTCGGGAATGAATGGCCCAAATTTGAATTCATAGAATAAGTCCATGCTGGAAAAAACTTCCTTTCCTCTGAAATTCTGCCTTAGTTCTGATTACTGAAATTCTGAAACCTACAAACAAATCAAATCTGCTTTTTCTGTCTCTAACCTATATAAACGTATTTTTTAATGCAAATTTTACCAAGCATGACAATCAGTACCTTGAAATTATATGACAGAAACCAGCCCATGAGACTGTGAGGTTTGCTTAACTGTTTCCAAGGGATCTGAAAAGGGACACTGCAGCTCTCACCCAGCCCCCTGCACAGAGCAGATGCCCACAGCAGTGTCCTTTCCCCCATGGGCTGTGTCTGGCCTTTGCTGTGGCTCAGGAGTGCTCAGCTCTGCACTCCTGTAACCGCAGGCACACATTGCCATGGCAAATCCGCTATCAGAGCATCAGCACGGCTTCAGCTACACCTGTGTTGTGACTATTCTGACCACGTGGACCAGCATCAGCTCACTGGTACCTGATGTTCTGCAGATCTTTGTGATCTTTACCTGTTGTGAATTGTCCTATATTGAGACTGTCAGTGTATCAGGGCAGATAATATTAATGCTAGCACGAGTATAGCTGCAGCTTAGAGGGCTTCGTGTGTGGCTGAAAGATGTGTGCCCCAGCCATGGTGGAAGTGCCATGAAATATGTGAAGAGTAACAGGGCAGGAAGGATAGACAAAGTGATCCAATTGCTTTAAAGAAGAATGAACAGCTCTGTAATACTGATGCAGGAGATGAAGAAATAAATGATTTTGTGATGATCAGAAAAATAATGGCATGAAAATAACTAGTGAGGTGACAACAAAACCAGTCATGTGCAGAGTGCAAGTGTCAGCATTGCAGCTATTGGATTAATGGCAAGTGTTGAAGTTAAGAATTGTATGCAAAGCTGTCAGGGCACATATAAACCATAAAATCTACTGATTTTAATCTAAGTCTCTGATTACAAAGTGACAACTGGTTTTGGTTTTCTTTATCTTGGTTTGCACCTTACTCTATGACTCCAAAATGTGGACAAGTTAGGACAAGAACATCAGAGGAAGCAGAAATCATTAATCAACAATACCTCCAAGTTATTATGCTTATAATTGTCAAGACAAAGATTATGAGTAATGATTTTCTGCAGTACATTTTCATAAATTGTTTTTTAAAAAGTGCTTAGAAAATATCAGGTTTTCTGGACAGCACCTCTTTTCCTGGCTAAAAGGAATTAATATAAAATTATATTTTAATGGATAGATAAAAATTCCAAAAAAGGGATGGAAGATCTAGGAAGAGCTTTTTATCATCACTAGGAGCTCAACAGCAGCAGGAAGTCCTTATGGCACATTGAGAATTACTATCATAGGTTGGTTACCAAGCAAAGAAGGGCTTTTGCAGAACTTGCTGAGTTTTGAAGTGGCCTAAAAATCAAAAGTCAGAGTTTTTATCTCTCCTGCCTCTCACAGAAGCCTTGGAAAAACTGAAATTCATGATGGACAAAAGTGACTAGGACTTCTTTTTTTCCTTAAATTTCTGGTACAATGGGCTGTCTCCAGCTGAAGAACATCTCTCAGCTTTTCAGGCCAGGAGCTCTAACTGACAGCATGCAGGCATCTGATATTTCCCTGTAGCTTAGGGTAACTGCAATGTGATTGTTGAACATTCAAAGCTTTGCATACATCCTGCTCTGTTACCTCCTTTTTATCATCTGAAAATAGAACTTCTTATTAAAAGTTTTCACACCAGGAATTTTTTCATTGCATATGAGATGAACAAACACCTCAGGAGAAATAGCATCAGCAGGAAAGGTCACAGTGGTTGCTCTGTAAAACATTTTAAAAAGGTCTTAAAAACAATATTGGGATAGGTCTGACAAAGTTTTCAAAAGTCAAATAACTGGGAAATGGTCAGTCCACTTCAATGAAATGATCTTACATTTATACAGTCAGCTGCAATAACACTCAGTTATTAGTCTCTGTGAATTTTAAAGCTTGCATTTTATACTCCTAAAGCATAGCACTAGGAAGGGAAAATGAAAGCCAAGGAGCTGTCTGTGGATGCAAAGTTTCCTACTGACCTCACCAGGTGGGGCCAAGGTCCTTGGTGCAGGTGTGTGTGGCCAGTCCCACCTGGCCAGCACTGCCACAGGACCTGCTGCTGTGCCCCAGCCCTGTGCTGCCACAGCAGCTGTCCTGGGCACAGGCTGACAGCAGCCACAGAGACTGGCATGGCTGGGGAGGCCAGCAAGGTGATCCTGCTGCTCTCAGCCCTGCTGAGGCCAAACCTGGAGTGCTGTGTCCAGTTCTGGGCTCCTTGGTACGAGAGAAATGGGGCCCTCCCAGAGCAGATCCAGGGGAGGACCACAAAACTGATGGAGGGACTGAAGTATTTCTCTCACTCAGGAATGGCTCAGGGAGTTGACCTGTTCAACCTTGAGAAGAAATGACTGAGGAACGTCATCAGCTCATCAGTGTCTGAAGGGAGGATATGAGGAAGATAGACCCAGGCTCTTCTTGGTGATGCTGAGTGGTGACAAGAGGCAGTGGACAGAAACTGATGTGCAGGAAATTCCACCTGAACATGAGAAAGAACTTCTCTGCTGGAGGGGTGACTGAACACTGGAGACCAGAGAGGTTATGGGGTCTCCCTCACTGCAGATTTTCCAGAACCATCAGGACACAATCCTGTACCATGTGCTCTAGGATGACACTGGCTGAGCAGGGAGGTTGGACCAGATGATCCACTGTGGTCCTTTCCAACCTGAGCATTTCTGTGATTCCGTGATTCTCAGGCAGTGTACAACACACAGTGGCTGTGCCAGTGGGGAGCAGCTGGGTTCCCTCCCCAGGAAAGCCCCTTGCCAGTTGCCCCCAACATCTCCTTTTTACATTTTCCTCTCTGGAAGATGCCACTTCTTCATTCTGTACTGCAGTCACAGATCCCATGTCCTTATCTTGACATTAAAGAAAGAGATTTAATTGTCAGCCCTCTTAAACAAGCGTTTAATTCCATTCTGTGGGGACTAAAGACAGTCTTAAATAATTGAGCGGCCAAGAGATTGGTTATTTCTGTTTTCATTGCCCATATTGATTTAAGTGCAGTTAATCCTTTCAAATACCCATGTCACACTGGGCCTGATGGCTCTCTTTAGGGCAATATTGTTCCTCTGGCTAGATTATTTGACATCAAGCATTGTAATGTCACAATAAATCCTTCATGTAGGCTGTTCTTTTCAGAGAAGTAGCAGATGGGGACTTCGGCTCTTACATTAAGCTCTTGGTTTTACTAGTCAGAAGTTGGTCTTGTGAATAATTTTCATTAAATTTTCTTCTGTGCCTCATAAAAACTACCTCTTCAGCAGTGACATTAAATAATCAGAAGCCCAATTAAATAGGCATGTTGGCATAAAACAAACCAAGGTGTTCCTCTCACTGCAAATTAAATATAGTTTTGTGTAAAATAATCTCATTTGGGGTATTACTCAGTACAGAACCCGTGCAATGGGTTTTACAAAGAAAAGTGGGGATGGCTTAAGCCAAGATCAAACAGACATGTTTTACAAGTCATTGCAGCATTTCTTACTTCTGGTTAAGTCCTAAATTTGTCTGTCTACCTCAAGCTCCATCCAATTAGTTGAATGATTCTCCTCTTGCAATTCATCAATGGATCCAAGCGAACACAATAAATATCTGTTCTCTGAAACTTCCCTTGGCTGATGCGCTCATCCTTGCTTCCTCCTTTACTGTGCATTTCATCACTGCAGAGCCTTTAGAATAACTCTGGAATTAGTTGGCAGTGGGAAGCAGGAAAGCAGAGCAGTGGATGAATTTCCCTTGAAGCACAAGGTCTTGTGCTTTTCCCTGTGCTATTAATGTGGACAGCTGCTCTATAGAAGCCTTTCTAACTTTTTCTTCTCTGGCCTTCCTTCCCTTTGGTAATAATTGCATTGTCTGCTTTTATGGGGTTTTTGGGGGTTTTATTCGTTTAGATTTATTATGAGAATGCTTAATGACCAACCAGTAAAGAACCTGCATGGTGATTCTTTGGCTCTGTCTCCAGAGAAAGTAATTACATACACAACTTTATGCTTCCCAGTTAGATGGAGGTGTCATGGGGTGAAGCACCACAGGACAGTCCTGGCAGCACCATGGTTGGGGGGACTAGGCTCATGGCACATGTGCATCAACCCCATCTCCCTCATGAGTACTAGAGGAGCAGTTTTATCAAATTCAAGATGAAGGGGGTTTTTTGAGTTCTTGTTACTCAGCCAAGAGGTCTAAAGTTCTGGACAACTCAGCAAACATGGCTAAACTCTGCTAATTTAAGCCATTTCTCAGCATTGCTTTGGAAGCAGCAATGACAGGACTTGGGCTCATGGTCTTCAAGTTGTACTGTGGGGACTGGGTCCCTTAATATCAAGGATCTTCATGCCATATGCACCAGCAACCTTTACATTAACCAAGGAAAATAGATACTTCAGTTATTAATAAGAAATTCTTCTTTTATTACTGCTTTCTTACTACACAGATATGAAGTTGAAATTGCTGAATTTTAAATTTCATCTGGATGAATCATCTGGATCCACCTCACTGGGTAGCCTTTAGTGACAGAAAATATTTTGGATTGGCAGCTAAAAGGACAGAGTTTATCAGCTGTTTCAGCTCTACTCACATCATCCTTTTCATAGCATCTCCCCTTACTTAGCTCTCTTTTTCCTGTTGCCACACAGGTTGCTGGTGCACTCTGAAAGGTGTTCTTACACTAGCAACCTTCAGAATAAAATTATTATCTACTTCTGCAGCAGGAGCCATCTTCATTGAACATGAATTAAATGATACTAAAATCTGTTCCCTGTGAACACCCTATCTGTCAGAGCTGCCTTTCTTCCTAAGCAGAAATATGATGTCCAAGAGCAGGAGTGTACTAGAAAACCAGGCAGACAAACGAGTTCTGCAAACCCAAAGAGGTGTGTGTTTTAGGCTCTGGTTTTCTGGACAAGGATACAGATATTCATTGCACTTGTGGGTTGTACCAAAGCAGTTTCTCTTCTGTTGACCAAGCAGATTGTGTAAAGTACTTACCACTGTTTCTTGTCTGCTTGGGGTATTTACAGCATAGCAGCACACATTTTTTTTACAGTTGACTGCCATTCTTCTGTTCACTTGCCTCAGACCTGCCCTAAACTCATTCTGGGCAGCCTCAACTGCTCTGGGATCAGCAGCAAGGCACAGATAAATGTATGGGTCACTTCTGCTGTCCATTTGGTTACTTTTTTCCAGTTAATTTTAAGTACATGTTACTGTCAATTCCTATCCTGATTGAGTAAGAGTTTACATATTTGATGCATTTTTAAATGACATTTTAAAGGAGTTTTCTTAAGATCATAATGGAGACAGTCTGTCAAGAATGCAGCTCACAGCAGCGTGAGAGCATTCCAACAGCATTACCAGCTTGACAGCCACACACCCAATGTGGCTCTGCCTTGTTATGCCCAGAGGTGTAAGAATAGCTGTGAACAGCTAATAAGAATCAATGCTATTGGAGACATCTGGTTCAGTTTTCATTTTTCAGTGTTATTAGTGCTTATTGGTACAAGGCTCAGGAATGCAGCCAATCCCTTTGAAGTGGAGTGTATTGTAAGGCTGGAGGCATTGTGAGCCTTGTTGATGACCCTGTGTGTAACCTTTCATTTAAACATCCATAATGCACGGCATGAGAAAGGCCTCCTGAAAAGAGAAGACTGATATACTGGAAATCTTGTTGCTGACATTTTAGTTTTCATTTTAGATTTTATAATCTCCAAACAAAAAACCAAATTCTTCAATCTTTCAAAATTCCGTAATTTCTAAAAAGATCTTTTACTCTGGTCATGTGAAGACATCACCGTTCTTTTAGTTATTAATATGTAATGGAGGTCCTTAATCTGTGCACACTACAAGCACACAGGGAAGATGTAGCTCTTTGGCCTCAACCTAGAAAATAAAGCAGAGACCAAGAGGAGCTGAAGTCAGCTGCCACCTGTGTCTTGTTCCCCTCAAAATCTCACCACATGCATCTACAGCAGCCTGGAAGGGGAGCATAATTTGACTTGTGAATAAATTGATCTGCATAAACCCTGAAGTTTGGAGTGAGGTTTTCAAAGGCATTTTGCAGAGGGAAGGTCACACAAGGAGGTCAGCAGAGCCTGAGGAAGCTCCTGTCACAGGTCAGGCTCGGAACAGCAGCATGGTGAGGTCAGAGGGTTCTGCGTGTGCCATGCTCTCTGGAGGCTGATTTGAGTAGAGACTGTCACAAATGCAACAGTGACGTCACCTGGAGAAAGCTGGGAGGATGATTTGTGTGACAACCATCACTACTCTGAAGACAGTGCTAGTGTACTTTGATCTATACACAAGAAAACTTTTTTGAGCTCCCTCCAACAGTCTGATTAAATCAGTTCCCGCCACCTGTGAAAGGCACTTTTATCAAGACAAAGAGAAGGTCCCCCAGCTACTGAGTGTTGGATGGTAGCTGGCTGCTGCTCATTCATGGATCACAGCACAAAGTTTTGCTAATCCTCTGCACAGATGTGGCAAATCTATCATAGTGTTTATCTTACCATGAATGATGCAAGCCCTCCCTCCCAATTGCCTTGAGGGGAAGCAAGTGACAGTGTCTGCCCTCTTTTTCTGACTGCTGAATTGGGATGAAGCTGATGCTCAAACAGCAAGATGTAACTCCAGTACCTGGCATGTGTTAGTAAAAGACACCTGGTGCTCTCTGACTTCAGCATGGACAAGTAAATGCAGATGAACAGAAGTGGAATCAACCATACAGCATGAGACAAAGCAGTACAGTGGGTGAATGGTGGCAGTGGAACCCCCCTCAGTGCTCTCTGCTTCTCATTAGCAGTGGGGAGTGTCAGCTTGGATTTTTCAACAATTAGTGAGAAGACTGAACTCATTAACTGGTGGGTTTTTTATAGAGTGATTAATACAATTACTTAAATGGAAATAGTCACAAATATTAATGAGAATTAAAATATAATAAAAATAGGTCAATAGATGAAAAAAGTGGCAGAAGTTGGTTGGCTTAAAAGGCAAGATGTTGTAGCAGGCTTGTAAGTGGGAGAGGAATAACTGAGGGTCATAAAAGCAGGAATGATGGAAGGAATGAACAATGGCAAAGCTTGGGCTGGCAGTAAGATCTTCAGGGTTGTGAGAAAGTCTCATAAGTGAAGTGTCAAGTCTATCACTAAGGACATTTAAATCTAGTAGAACAAGGTAGATCAGAAAATGTCTTCTGAATAAAATACCTTAGTCCTTTGGGATGAGATCTAGGATGTTACAGCGCCAGCAAGTTCTATCTGTCTATTTGGAGTGGCCACCAACATTGCTGCTGGCATCATGTGTGAGGAGGACAAAAAGTGTGGTAGTGATCATTCTGAGTGGACAAAATAGGATGTAGATTTAGTTAGAGATGTACACCAGTACAGAAAGTATATCTTTTCTGCATCAGAAATATACATTTGGTTAAAAATCGTCCCTTTCAACTCCTGTTTGCAGGAACCCTTGAGTAGCAAAAAAAGCAACAAATCAAGTAAAGCTACCAAGATCATTTTTCTTCACATGGAAAGAGTAATCTAGTATTTTTTTTAGAAGTCTAGACCCTTTAGAATTGTTGTCTCCCAGTACAGATAGCAAGGATATGTTTTAAACCAAGAACATTCTTTCTGTGTTAATCCATATAAGAATGAACTAATGTGTTCTTCATGTCATGACAAAGAAACAAGGTGGCACATTGGGCAGTGTGCAAAAATCTAGAACAAAGAAAACTAGCCCACCATGACAGTGGAAATAAGAAAACTCCACATTCCTCTGCCTGGGGCTTCTTCGCACCTCAGTATCCTTAATTATGTTCCAGGGTATTTTGGCATTCCTCCTATTTGCATTTAGATCTTTCATCAGGAAGTTAATGTTCTCAGAGCAAGTAAGATCTCAAACCCCATAAATCCTAATGTTTAATACGTTAACGATATAGAGATAAGTATTTAATTTTGCTTTATGCATGACAGAGAAGCCAATGACAAATAGCACTGAGTAATATTTATGAGTTCCATGCCTGAAGGAATAATAAGCGCCTTAAATTATTGTAAATTCCAACAAGGCACATACATTGAAGGCTTTATAAAACTTTATACTTTATGTATATTAACTACCACATTGTTCTCCCCACCATAGTTCAGCTTCTGGTGTTTCCAGCTGCTGTGATTACAAAGTAGCATCATTCCAAGCAGAAACAATCTGTGGGCATGTATCTAACTGTTCTTCTTGATATTGTTCTGGCCTTCAGGTTCCAGCTATGTCCTGAAAAGTGCCATGAATAGGGCAATAACAAAATTTATTGCAGTGCTAAGCAAGTAGCATATGGTTACTAAATGTCTGTCATGGCTAGAAACAAAACAGGGTTCATCTTTCTTGCTTCTCTTTCATTATTTGAATATTAATTTTACATGCCAGCTTTGCTGACCAGCATTTCCTGGGGTTGCTGAAGGGCAGCTGGAGAAAGGAACCTCACGCACCCAGGTGCACAGCAGCAATTTCTACATGAATCTTACACCAGCTCAGCAATGAAGAATGAAGAGCTATGGGAACAGAAGATGGACTTTAGCAAAGGAAATCTATAGGAAGCCACTTAATTTCTTGGATTTTCAAGAGCACCTTATAACTGGACTCAGAAGAAGTCACAAGTGTACATGGAGGTATGAAGTCCTCTGGCTGAATTTGGGTCTGATAATGGCAAAATGAAGATGCCTTGGTAAGTAAGGAAGTATTTATAGATATTTGTGAGAAAAGATGACAGGCTGGTGCCTGGTGATACAGTTGCCAGTTGTTATCATCAACACTATTATGCTGCAAGACTTAAGAGATGGTGGGCATGTGGGCAGATCCCCACATCAGCTCGGTGCCAGAGGAGTGTGCTGACAGAGCCACAGCAGTGGCTCAATCAAACTGACAGTGATCAGACATGTAACTCATCAGGTATGGCTCAGCTTGCAAGGGGCCAGAGCTGCTCAGATTCCCTGTCCTTGGGGAGAGTTGCTGAAATATGTCCTTCTCCTTTGAACAGCCATGGGTGGAAGCCAGTGGGCTGTGCTGGTCAAGGTCGAGCACCTCAGAAAATGTCAGGTCTCCTGTTGTTTTCTGAGACTGAGCATGGGGACTCCCTGGCAGGGTGTGGGAACCTAGGGGTTGATATCAGGGCAATAAATGAGCAATAAATCCACATTTAGGGCCCTTGTCTACCACTGTGAAAGATCAGCTTCATGGCTCAGACAGTTTTTGCTAGCATTCATTTAGGAAAAATTAATTAAAAAAAACATAAACCATTTGGTTTGTTGGAAGTGTTGCAATGAGATTTTTGAAAATGTATTTCTGAACTTTGCTTCGTAAGGATATGTGACATGCTTGACTTCCTGCACTGTTTTACCAGGATGCTCTGAGGACCCTGCTCCCCCTCCAGCCTTTGCTAGATTGACTGAGTTGCCTGAATGTGGAGGAGGATTTTTAAGTGCTTGGAGGAGGGGCAGGCTGGTGACCAAGCAAGGCTTAAATCCTCCGAGTACATCTCTACTCTTCAATTTAGTGAAAGCATTTCTCTGCAAGGAGAATTTTCTTGCACTCCCAAACGAGTATTGCAAGAGATTATTTATACATTGCTGTCAGTGCCTTCTAGCACTAAGCCTGATTAAGTTTCTCTCATGTCTTGGAGGACTGCACATACTTTCAGGAGGATGGCAAAGCACTGGCACTGCCAGGAGATCCATGTCAATGTGTGAGGTACCTCTGCAGTAAAAATGACAGCCTTAAATTAGTAGCTGGTGCTTATAATTTAGACTCAAGAAGCTAAGATTGGCGTTTGCTGGCAGCAGGTTTGTTGTGGTTAAATATATTTTTTCTTTAGCCCATGAAAAATACACACACAAGAATTACTTGATCCACAGCAGAAGAATAGGATTAACATCAGGAAGAAGTGTCTGGTGGCAGCCTCAGTAGTGTGAGCTTCCCTCCCTGAATGGATTGATTCATTCTTCCCCAGCTGAGTCGGTGGGAAGTTCTTGCCCCTACAGGAAAGTGCACGAAGGGCTGCTGTGGTGTTGTTTTTTGCTCTCATGTTATGCCCTTTTGCTGAGGTCAAGAGTTCTTCCATAACACTCACTCCAGGCTAGAGGTCTCAGCATGAGGAGCCTACTTGGCACATCCTCTCAGAAAGGAGTTTATACATGGGGTGATGGAGCCCTCTTGAAATGCTTGTCAGCCAGCACTGTTTGTTTATTCCAGGTTCACTGGAAGGAGACCTCACTTCACTCTTCAGCCTGGCCTGGCAACATTTTTCATCCCTTTTTTGTAGCACAGCCGTATCTCAGCAAGATCTCTGTGCCACAACCAGGCAGCTCTTCCAGGCTGACAGTGTGGCACAGGCACACAAAGCTGACCCAGCCATTGACAAAACCAAGGTGCAGCCCATTATTTGAACATGCTGGAGTGGACAACTGCTGGGAGATCTCGAGTGCCAGACAATGAACGAATCCTCTGCGGTTAATTGTCATCCCTGCCAATGAGAGGAGCTTCGTTGCTCTCGCAATCAAGGACAAAAGTCTTTTCTTCAGCCCTTTATTGCCTGTCACAAAGCTGGTTGGTGCAGCTGGGATCAAGCCCACAGCTGATCCTTCTCTCCCCCGCCCTGGGCCATTCCTCGCAGCTCAGCTGGGGTCACCCAGACAATGGGGAAGCTGCGTCTGCTATGTCACAGGATGTTGGATCTATAGGCTGGACAGCCCGAGAATATGTGTGTATTCTCCCCCTTGATGTTCAGGGGCTTGATACCTCTTTGTTTGCTTGGTTTTATTGTAAGGTAAAATGGAAAAATGCTCCTGCCTAGAAATACAGATGCATTGTGACATAAAAGGGATGAGAAAGGCACATTTCATCTGTGATCCTCATATCCCAGCTCAGCACAGGGGTGGTGTAGCAGGAGCCTGTCACAGTAGCTGTGCTGCCTCTCTGCAAGGGCTCCACAGACAGGATCCTCTCCACAAAGCAAAGCCTGTTTCATGTTCAGGTAACAGGCTGCCTACTCTAAGGTGCCAGGATAATTTGGCAGTTCCTCTGGCAGATCGCTCTCCTTGCAGGAGTGAGCAGGCAGGTCTGACTAACCTGCAAGCAGATGAGCCATCAGAAAATAGTGATCAGACAGTCATGCTGCTCTCTGTTTTCCTGTGTTGAAATTTTGCTTCCCTGATGTGTTTGATGTAGGTTCCCTAAAAGCATAGAATAATTTTTTCCACTCTCTGTGTTTTTGTGGTTACATTTCTCCCAGCTTGAGAGCCAGCAAGCAGATCCCAGCATGCCCATTTGCTACTACCCACTTTGCCTCAGCAAGATTAGCACAGCCTGTGCAACCTATGCTTGTCTCATTAGGACCCAACCTGGTTACCTGCTTCCCAGCATTTACCTAGTGGGCCTTACAGAAAATCACTGCCTTGTGTCCTCATTTCCATAAAGCTACTTCTACCAAGAACATCAGAGCAGCTGGCTGCTTTTCCCACAGCTTATCATGTGTGATGACTAAACCACATTTATTCTGCATATCCATCTAAACAACTGCCTGTGTTCACACCTATACTAAACACCAAAGGAACAATGACCAGTGGTGTGGTTAAATAAAAGTATGCCCTTGCCAGGTCACCACCAAGGAGCTAGAAAAAGGTCAAAACTGCAGTGGTGTCCTTCTCCTTGCTGTTTTGACTGTTATTACGCCTTCAGTGCAAAAAAGCAGCAGGGGCTGATAAGCATCCTGAAATAGATGATTTAACTTGTATTTACCTATGCATATAAACCAGGCTTGAGACAACACAGGCATCTAATGTTAAAGAAATTAATGGCTCTTAGTTCATCTACTATTATGGAATAATGTGTTTCCTGATTTTTCAGGTGTCATTGGATTATTGATAGTTATTGTGTTCCATCTGCATCTCAGTGCTTGTACTCCCTCTGCAAAGGACGCTCACCTGGAAGCCTGTGGAAATCAAATACATATTCAGGACTCAAAACAACTCCTGCCTGATGTATTCAAACACAGCAGCAGAATTTCATCACCTACCTAACCACCAAATTCTTTTCAGATCTTATCTTTTCCAGTCATAAGCTAAAAAAGATGCATGATACAATATCCTAGCAGTGCTGCAGGGGATGTGACTCCACCAGTAATTTGTGAGATAGATGTTGGGAGTGCCCCTAACTAAAATTGTTTGAGGATAAAATTACTGAGCACAGTGCTGAAATGGTGCATCACCCACTGGCCTGGTCCATGATTTCCAGAGGGCTTCTAGGACCTACATGCCAAAATGCTACTGAATATCAGTGGGAATTTTGTTTCTAATTCAGTTGCCTGGAACCAAACTAATCCTTCCCTTAATGTTTCTTTCAGGTTTTGGATGGTGATTAAGTTAGAAATCCTATAGACTTTGATCATTACAGACAACATTTGCTTTGATATGGTAGAGCTTTGATAGCCACATCAACATGAAATCAAAATAAAAGAAAAATTTAGAGTTTTGTATCAGTTTACGATGGCAGCTATTCATAAAAATCTCTGATTGAATTGGTACATATGTGGTATTTATGTACAGTCTGAGAAGCACAAGCCAAGGTCTAATGCAAAATTTAGGTGTTGTTAATGACAAAAAACTTAAGCACTCCCATAGTAGAAATTATGACACTTGTGAACCCCTGTTCCAGACTATACTGGGGGTCTAGGAGTTGCCATGTCCTTCACTTGTCACCACAGGTGAGAATATGGGTTATTTTTAACAAAGAGACAAGAAATATCAGTTGGTTTCTGACAGAACATAACCAGCATGGGTTGAGAATTGGGACTTGTTGAGCTCTGGCTGCTGGTTCTGTAGAGAAAGACAGGATTTTTGGTACAGGTTTTCTTCCTGAGAGTAGGTGTGCAGGGACAAAGTGCTGGAGAGACCCTGTGCCCTGAGGAACATAGTCCTGCCCTCCATCAGCATCTGTGGAATTGGCCACAGGGGCACTGAAGGCATTTTGCATAACTGGAGGGCAAGATTTTCCTTTTGCTGGCCACAGAGTTTGTACAAGAAAGACCTGCATGACTGAGTGGAAGAAAAGAATATTTGTACCTTATATATTGAAGAAATTGTCCAGGAACAGTTAATCCTTGAGAAAATCCTGCTCGGAAATGCAGCCAAGAGCAGTGGCTGTGTTGGTATTTGCAAGGTCAAAGCCAGTCTGTGAGGAGCACCTTCTCACCATGGAGCCTGTGACTCTGGCAAATAGAGTGGGACATTTTTCTCCCAGCGGGACACAGCAGATTCTGTCATTAATGCTGCCTGGACTCTGGGAGTGCCAGCTTTTCCTCCTCCATGGGTATTTCCTGGCAGTGGCCAGGCCAGCAGCATGGAGCACATGGGGCACCTTGTCCGAGCATGCCTTACCTGGGGAGCCTCTTCACACGTCATGGACATATCTGTGCACTGAGCATCTGTTTTGTCTGACTGATAGCAGCATGTATCCTCGACTCACAGGCCTCTGCACTGTGAGTGTCACTCAAAACCAGGCTCTCCTCAGCCTGCTGCTGTCACACAGGATGTGTCTGTGAAATCTGCCCACCTCGGGGATGATGCTCATCGTTTAACAATCTTGTGCTTTCTTTCATGCTTCATTTTTCATGCTCTTAGCAGCTATAATAAGTCTGAAAGGTAAATGATGAGAAGTCTGAAGTATGCAAGGAATGACTATTTGATTCTCCTGCAATACTGGGAAAGAAAAGCCACAAAGACCTTTGAATTTTCACGTATATAAGATCTTGTTCATGCCACACCCATGCTAGGCTCAGAAACATAAAACATGCCAACTTATATTTATATGAAAATCAGAACAGATACCTGGAACATAATGAAGTTTTGCAAGAGCACTTTTGATGAAAAATAGGTCTTATTCAGATATTCTTAATTTTAATTAAGAAATATAAAATAATATTTTCATAGAAATATCATGTCAGGTAAACTTTGTGTTTACTTTTCAGTTGTATTGAAATAGTAATGCCACAATTGTATTTCCATTTATAAAACCTTTAATCACTCATATGTGCATTTGGTTCAAAACCAATAATTTCAGACTTTTTTTTCCCAGTGCTCAGAAAGTTAGCTTTCTGTTCTAGTCTGTTAGATTTTTCACTACAATAAAAAGTTCTTTTTTCTCCAGTGCTATCAAGTTTGACAAAGCAAAATAACGATGATTAATAAAATACTACCTTTGCTTTGACTAAACCTGTTTGGTTTTATTGCCTTATTCTGTGGATGTTTGTTTTTATTCTTATGGTGTTACTTTTGGCACAGAAACACAAATATTCCAGACTTGCAGATATCAGCTCCAGTTCTCCAAGACTCACTCCCCTCTGACAGCTAATTGAGGCATTGCTTCATTAGCAGTGTGAGCAGGAGCAGCACTCGCTCCCTTGCCCCCATGGCATGGCTCCTTTGGGAGTGGGTGAGTAGAATAATATAGTAGGGAAAAGCAGCAATGGGACAAAGCAAGGACTGTCAAGGCTGGGTGGGTTTGTCATGGGGCAAGACAGCTCTGAGCTGGGAAGTCCTGGTCATCTAGAGGAGGGTTGTGGGGTCTTGGCTATCCAGGGTACCTCTTCTAACAGCAGCTGTATGCTGCTACATGTTTTTAGAAGATTAGAAAAGAAAGGTAGAGAGTTCTTTATTAGAAGCTGAAAAGTACTGAATGCAGTAATAGATCTGGTGTGGAATTTGAATAACAGTTTGAACATGTGAATTAAAGTTCAGAAATTTACTGTGATCCCCTCAGGGGCATGTCTTCACAGTAGTTCTGTGTTGAGATAAGCAGGGTACCATGAGAATCAATTCCTGCTTTTTGTAGCTACGGTAATTTGGGCTAATTAGGGCAGGCTGAGCACCACCCTGGTGCTGAACAGAGAGCTGTATATAAATTCAAAATAACTAGGCTGTCAACTTCAGTGAGTTCCTCATCCAAAAGAGCTCACTTGCAATCACCTGTGGAAAAAAGCTGCTTGCACAGACAAGCCATCCTGAGAGCATCCCAAGCCACGAGAAAAACATTTCAGTTCTGAAGAAAATGCAATGCTTAGAGCTTCATGCCAAACTTCCCTGGTGTTTTCTGCAGGGTGCCAGGCTGCCGAGCCTTTGGGGAGACTCAGTGCCCGGAGACAGCTGAGTGCTTTGCCAACTCTGGGTGGCTGACCTGGCTCAAAAGGGCAGAGAGAAACTGAGCACACTTCCCATCTGTTCTGCCCAGCACCAAGGCTGGTAGAGCCTGGCCACACTTCCAGCAGCACCTACAAGATGAGAGGCTGAGATCTGCCAGTGGTTGCCACCTTCCTCCTGCCCAGCCCAACCTCAGCAGTGCCCTGCAGCTCCCTGAATCATCGCAGCAGCAGCAACACCGACAGTTTGCTTTGCAGAGCATTAGCTCCTTAATGCCTGTCACTGCTCCAGTTCCCACTTGGTTGAAATGATGAAACCCTGCACAATATCAGTCTGACCTGGCTGCCTACTCCTGGAGAGGATTCGTTTGCTGCATTGACAGAGCTGCCAGGTATGTGGAAGGGGAAGGGCTAGGCTGTGCTCACATGCTCCAAAAGCAGTTAAGAAACCTGAAAACACAGCACAATCTGATGTAAACAAACAAGTTCTGCATATTCTCCCTTCCCAAATATTCAGAAGTCTTAAAAGAATTGGGTGTGTAATTGAAAGTAGCCGAAGGCAGCTCTATCCTGTGCTACCAGCACTTACGCAGCCGATCACCCAAAGTTTCACTTGGCAGCTTGACAGGGTTACGTGTTTTCACATGGGTGAATAGTTCTCTGACAAAGCACTGCAGCCTGAACCCTGAAAACCACATTGTCTTGTTCCATGGACTCTGATTTCAACAGGCTGGAAGAGAAATTTTTCTTTCTTTGCTCTAGCCTTGCCACCGAGTCCCTTTTGCCTGAAAAAGCAGCCTTCCAGGGCCAGGAATTCTCTCTGACCTCTTGAATCTCACTTGCATTTTCACTAAGAGATAGTGTCCCCTGCGTTCTGCCCCATGTCCTCACTAAGCTCCTCTAGAGACACAGTTCCTCATGTCGGGGTCTGGCTGTCAGGAAAAGATCTGAACCTGCCATATTTTGGATTTTGGAAGACCATTCATCAAAAAATTTGACACTTGCAAGGGATGCAACTGTTCTGAGAAATGAGAAGCATTTTGCTGCAAACCCAATCACTCCAGAGGATCAGCTACAGGGAGCAGGGTTGGCTCTGGAACACCAGGCTGGCTTCCTTGCATGCCTTCACCTGCACTTTTTTCCTCTTATGAGCCAGAGAGGAGAATCATTCCAGGGAAAGAAAATTCAGTATATAAGAAGCTGATGAACAAACCACAAAGTAGGGGGCAAGGTGAACCTCTTACAGTTCTTCTCTGAAGAAGCAGAGAAACTTGTCCTATCTATCAAGGTGGCTCAACAGGGCTCTTAAAAACATTGCATTTCCCATCTTTTGAGGAAAAGTCCCACTTTTGATGACTTTGTTCCATTCTAAAAATAACTCTTTTTTTTTTTTTTTACTGAAATATGACATGATAAGCAGAAAACTCCACAGCATGGGTAGACACTACATGATACTAAAATGTGACATGTTTTTCTAGCGTTGCTGTTTTCAATCATGTATATGCTATTTCTTTCTTACTTGCATAACTTAAAAATATATGAAAGTGCTAGAAGTGCTCCTGAGAGCTCCATCCTAGGGAAACAATTTGTGATGCTGAGCTGAGGCAGCACGGGCAGTTCAATAAGGAGTCATTATTAAAAAAAAAAAAAAAGGAGTAGCAGTCTTCACGTAGTTGATTTCTGTTGTTTTGGGGGATTAAAGATGCTTTTTTTCACTTGTCACTCTTGTGAAGTACATAAAAGTCCACCTACAATACAAATCACACTGTTTACCAAAACCACAACCAAGTGCATTTCTGGTTCCTTCTGCAGCAAGCTTTGATGTCAAGTGGCGTTCCCAGCATGGAGACAAATTTATTTATTCATTAATTTAATATATTCAATAAGCCAACCAGCACACAGACTACTTATTCTTTACAAGTAATTAGAATGTATTACAAGCATACAAATGTGTCTAAGATTGAGAACTTGGGTTATAATCTAATGAAAATATTGTCACTGAATTAATTTCCTATGTGGTGCCAGACTCACAGAATAAAAAGTATATTGAAAGTCTTCAGAGACCTACTGTCAACAGCCCAGCACTACCTCTGTTTTAAGCAGGAGAAGATTAGATTTCAAAAGCCTGTTCCTTTTCAGGCATGTTCTAGTTGTCTTAGAGGAATCTTCTGTACTTGAAAGGCCCCATGAAAGCTTCAGAAATTAAGAAAGTGAAGAAACTGGCAATTTTTTTTTGCTATGAATATAATTAAAATTTATGCTTTACTATTAATAACTTATCTATTAATTAAAATCTATTTATTTATCTATCAGGTTTTTTATCGTGCCATTGATTTATTATTAGCCATTAGTCATTAAAAATGCATTGGTCTCACAGAAATGGAGTTCAGCTGTCAACTTACCGGGCTCAAGGCAGTCGGTCCTCCCTGTGATGAGCTGCAGTTCTGGGAGCTGCGGTTGCATCACGGCAGCAATTAAAAACTGGGGTGGGTCCGAACCTTGCAGCCGTAGCTGTGCTCTTTGGCAGCACTGCAGCAGCACAGAGACCTGCACTGATACTCAGTCCTTGCCAAAATCATTCATTTCACACTTGCCTAAGATTTTAATTTCTCAGTGTTTTGCAAACGGACTGTTGATGCAGCAGTGAGAAATGTTTTTAAGCATGGGCCATGTGATGTCAGTAACTCACACAAACCCTTCCCAGCAAGCTGCGACTGACGCGGCCTCGGCTGTTCTAGAGAACAGCTGCCGGGACCGCTCGTGCAAGGCAGGTGGATAAAACACATCTGGGACATCGCTTCCAACCTTCTGTTCGGATCAGCTGATACAGAAACCAGGCAGAAACAGCCTAGGCTGTCTGGGCTCAGTGCTTCAGACAGGCTGCAGCCCCATGTGAAGCTGCATCCCTGAAGCATCCCAGGAGCTGCCAGCCTGATAACAATCTGCCTCCCAACACACTTTTGTTTCCTTCTGCCTAGTGCATAGCCTGGGGGCTTCTCCCTCTTTACAGAAGTGAAAAAAAAAAAAAAAAAAAAAAAAAAAAAAAAAAAAAAAAAAAAAAAAAAAAAAAAAAAAAAAAAAAAAAAAAGGAAAAGAAAGAATTTAATTATCCAGGACCACGAAATTAATTGGTTTTAGTCAGATATATTTTCCGTTGCTGTGTCCTGCACGAAAGATGGTTGCTACTGGGAGTATAATTACCTGTTTTCACCTCTCAGTCCTAAAACAAAAGGTTTCCGGATAGAGCTGAAGTGTAAAGAAAGATCAAGGGAATGCTCGGGGTTGCTTGAGAGCACTTCAGTGCGAGGCTTATCAGCGGCTCCTTATCGCCACTGATCTGACAGCACAGGTGTGATGGGATGCCCCAGCTGGGACGGATCTCTGCTAATCTGATCAGGAGTAACTCATTGTGCGCTGCTGGACACAAGTTTACCCGTTACCAGTTGAACAAAAGGGCAAATTAAGCCTAGCGGAGTGGTGCTAGTACCCGGAGGGATGTGGTGGGGAGAGCTTGGCTGTGTGCGGGTGTGCAGCTCCCAGGAATTGCAGAACACCCCTGACATGCTCCCTAGGGGCGCGGAAAGAGCAGGCAATTACAGGATGGGTGTTCAGAAGGAAAAGACATTTCATATCCAATGTTCCTCATTTTAAAAATACAGATGTCTCGCTGTGAAGCATCTTCCAAAAACAAAAACCCCAACCTCTGTGACCCACATCCTTGCTGCAGTGGCAGAGCCAGAGCAGCAGCCTGTGCCTTCCCCTGCTCTGAGGAAAGGTCTCTGTCCCACCCGATGAACAGGACTTGTCCCCACGGCTGGCTCAGAGAAGTTCATGGCTGAAAGGGTCGGTGTCTGCTTACAGCCAGGATCACAAAGCAGAGAGGTGCTCTCCCCAGGCTCAACCCAAAATGCCATGAACAGAGGTGGACATCAATGCATGTTTGATTCTACTCCTCTGTGGACCAGGTCTCCCTCAGCTTCCGCATTCCAGCTCCCTGCATGTGCTCCCTGGGCCCCACGCCTGAGGAGAGGAGGTAGCATGCCAAAACATTGTCTTGAACACTGAACTGAAGCAGCAAGAGAGCTAAAATTTGGGGAAGAACTGTGTCAAGGTCCAAATGAGGTTCATTGCTTATTCAGGAAATAGTATTTCAGACCACGGAAGGAACCCTTCAGTGCCCTACCTTTTTCTACAGCAATTTGAATGGAAAAATGGCTCAACTCTGACAAAACCAGTTGAGTTCTACCTAAGCCTGTTTAAAAGTAAAATATGACATCATATGGAAAGATTTGTTTGGAATGGGAGGGACACAGAAGTACATGACAATGACAAAATTCTCTGTCACTGATGGATGACATAAGGGGTTTGATCCAGGCCCCTGTGCTTTATGTACAGCTCCAGCCTGTCTCTCCTGTCAGCTGCTAAAGGCTTGCCATAAAAACACTGCTTTTATCTGCCTGTCTTACAGAATCATTTTGCTTTGGACATCATCTGACTATGCCAGGGTCTGATTAAACCCTCACTACCTGCAGCTTCTGGCAACTGGATCTGTCCTGTCTACCAGTCAGTCAGCAGGTACAAGGGATGGCAAGAAGATTTTGGAGTGAGCAGATGTTGTGCTAGATCCCTTCACGGTTCCCCATGGATGTATCATCCCATAAGAATACAAAAATATCATTTCACTCCATATTTTGGCTAAAGATGAAAAAATGTGGTACCCTCTTGCTAACTAAAGGTCAAGATATTGTTAGTGTAAATCCAGAGGTCAGATCAAAGACTCTGTCATCATTCAGTGCATTGCTGAATGCAAGCATGTGCATGAAACGTGCACTGCTCTAGTTCATGTTGTGTTTTACATAATTCTCCATATTTTCTTTGCAGTTGGGGGTGTAGCTTTGGCCATGTCCAGCACTGGGCCTTGCTCACCAGGTGATAACTGCAAGAGCCACGCTGAACTATCTATGACAAAAGCATCCAACCCTGGCCACGCCTGGTGGAACCATCAGACCTGTGCAAGGAGCTGCAGACCAAGGAGATGTGCAGATCCTTTCTGAATTTAAGATCTTCACACACAACTGAGACCGTGCTATCACTTTATCCAAGCGATTCATATTTAGTTCTCGAAGTATGAGAAAAACCAGCTGAGGATTGAAAATGGTGGCTGCAGCTTTGACAAAAACTGCAGGCCAAATTCACTAGTAAGCTTTAGAGAGAATTGTTTCATTTTCCCATCATAAGTAAACAAAGAAATAGCATTTCTAGCACCTCATTTCAGAATGTACCTGCTAGTTCTGGGGCTAATTATCATGTTCTTTCTGTGATGGAAAACAGCCCTACAGCATCTTAACTGCAAAATTTGGTTTTCAGGAAAGAATGGTTTTCTGAGGACATAAAAATGTGTTTCATTCTTACTGAGTAATTGGTTTATATTTGAATATAAATAAATGAGAAGCAAGTATGCCATCTATTTCATAGCATTTGATGTACAATCATTTATACAATGGGGCCATACTCATAATATTTCTTCTATGTTATTAAAAATACTGATAAAACACTAGACATTCATTTGTTACACCATTTTCAAGTGTACGGGAGGATGAACAAATGTGTTTTCATTATAAGAGGTAATAATAATTAAGAGTGACAGAACCTTATCCTCAGGATCTGCCTCCCAGCAGCAGTTTGGCTGATAAAAAACCAGAAGTTAAGATAAGGCAGCAATTATTAAGACAAATCTTTTGAAGGGCTGTTTGAACTCCTGTGTCCAGCAGATAATCTGATTTTACAAGGTGCTCCAAGGCGGGGGAGGCTGCATGGGAAGCAGTACCCAGGTGCAGGCCTTTAGCCCCTTGCACCGGCATTTTTACCTCTAGCCATTTCCCTGGTCTCTTCTTCTTTTGTTTGCTACAGCTGTGGCACATAAATCAGTCTCCATTCTGTCTCACTGACACCAAAGAGAAACAGAACACAAACAATACACAACGCCAAGCCCCAAATGTATTCATCTTCTTTTTTTTCCCTCCCATTTTTTGTGATCCCTTTCACTTATTTTTGGGGGGAGATTCAAAAATGGCTATGGGCAACTCTAATTCTACCTTCATGAATATTAGATGCACACAGAACATGAATATTTGAGTAGCTAATTCTGACTTAGGTGAATCCGATTGCTAATGGCAATTCATTTTTCCTCAGTGACATTCCACCAATAACCAGTGTGAGTGGATGATGCAGTTTGGAGCTGGAAAGCAAAAGGGAATGAAACAAGGAGCAAAAATGCTTTATTGATCTAGTCCTCAGGTGGGACTTGAGGCTGTGCCTCCTCCCTTACCTTGGAGAGAGTTTGAGCAGGGAGATCTGTGCTCAGCAGTTACGTGATCTTTAAGAACAAAATAGAGGGAAAGACTTTTAAACTGATTTTTTTATGTCTCTGAGATACCGCCTCTGGATATGTTGTGCCGTTTGTGGTGTGGCCCTCGTGGTGTGCAAACTGCAGTGGGAGAGACTCGGTGGGTGCCAGCAGCCTGGCCCTGGGGTGCAGCGTGTCCTGGCTGCCGGGCAAGGCCTGCTGGGGCTGGGCAGTTCGGCCCCTTTCTCCAGGCAGGTGAACCCACCTTGCTGCACAAGGGCTACAGGGATGTGCTGAAAAGGCATGAGGGGTGGAAACAGGGCTGTCCCCTTTGGTGATACTAGGTTATCTGTAAAACTGCATGCTTTGATTTTTATTAAAAAATATAAATTGTGACTTGATGTCCAAGGCATAGAAAAGAAACGTGGTGTTTCTGGACCTAGGGAATGGCAATGAGTAACCAGATGTGACCAGACCAAACCTCAGCTGAGGTTCCATGTTTATGTTTACATGGCCCAAGAGATACAGCAAGTACCTATCATTTTATATTAGTCTTGAACTTTCCATTATTAGATGGATACTTTATAATCCATTGCCAATACTTACACACTTTTTTCTCCTTTAGCATGAGGCTGCCCTTGCATGCGCTTTGCACAGGAAAGATCCCACTGGGTCTCTGAAATCAGCATGGAGCAGCTCCTCTGCCAGGGCTGGGTTTGGGCTTTGTGTCTGGCCAGCCAGCCAGAGCAGCCAGGATGTGTAACAATCTGTCACCATCCCTACAGACCAGCTCTCAACAGCAGAGGCCAAAAACCAGCACAGAAGGAGCCTCTGCCATCACCCTTGTTGTGTCCCTCCACCAGACAGCCTGGGCTCCAGTTCCACAGCACTAAAACCACTGAGGCAGAGATCAGCTGGCCCTGTCCCTGGGTTCTCCCACCTGTGAGAGCACTGGTGCCAGCCCCAGGACGCAGAGAACACACTCTCAGTCTGCAAAAGCAAAGAAAGAACTGCACACTGAGAGAAAGTCCTGCTTAGTTTACAGGTTGCTTTTATTTACAAATATACTGAAGTGTAATCTCTCTCCTTTTTTTATTTTTCTGTTTTTGTTTAGACTCTGTGTGTGTGTGTCTGTGTCTGTGTGTGTGCATGTGCACAAGCACGTAGGAAGGAACATGATGCATGAGAAACTCATGGATCTTAGCTGCCAGCAATGGTGGCAGGAAAAAAATTGAAGTGAAATGAAATTTAAAAACACTAATAAATAATTTAATAATGACAAATAATTAAATTAAAAAAAATCCAATCTACATACATTATGGTGGTTTGTTTCCAACAGGGAGGGAAAGGAGCAGCGAATCTACAGTGAAAGGAGCTGGTTAAGTATGAGAGAGCACAGTCATTTTTTACAAGTTAAACAAATTGTAACAGACAGCTACAAAATACTACATTTCAATAACATAAATACAGAATATATAAATATACAAGTAATACAGCCATACACAGCTAAAAAATAGGGTGTTCACCTAAAAACAGAGTTCCCAATGCAAAGTATCTGGCAGCCCCTTCCCAGCTGCTGCCGAACAGAGCCAGAGTGCACCAAGCCAAGGTGATCCAGGCTGAAGCTGCCAGGAAGGAAACAGCCATCAGCGTAGTCAAACTGGCCCCAGAGAAGCAAGACCACGTTGAAAGCCCACCAAAGCCAAAAGACTTCAGGCAAGCAAATGCCCAAGCATGTCCCTAAGCAAGGAGCACAGGGACCTGAAGCCTTGGCCTCGTGGCTGCCCTGTGCCCCTAGGCCACAGAAGGGGGCTGTGGAGAGACTGCATACTAGGGAGCAGCTGCTGGGCACAAGTTCGTGGGGTGAGCTGGGCGTGGGGCTGTGTAAAACATAGTCCAAAGCACTGAGACTCCAGGTACTGTGGCTCCAGCTCCCACAGCCATGTTGTGCTTCAGCTGCCTTTGTCCTGTCACTGCTGTGACCCAGCTCCAGCTTACGAGAATCCTGCCCTTCCTCATGATTCTGCTGTTGATTTCTAGTGACTTTCAGGGAGAACCAGAATTCTTATGACAGGGTTCATAGAGGTGCTCTTGTAAACCCCAGCTTGCAGCATCCCAGCAGCATCCCAGAGCTGGGTTCACTGGGGTATCTGGGGCAGTGGCTTGGGATGTGCCTCTGACCCTTAGGAAAACTGGAAAGGAGTCCTGAGCACAGTAGGAAGAGGGAAGTGGGTTCACATCATCTCTGCAGGCTTGCTGGCATGAAGGACCTTCCCCATGACATGATACACAGCAAGGTGGCTGAGCAATGACCCCTCAAAGGACCTGGTAATGATCATCTGAGTCCTGCAGGGTGGATTTGAAAAATCCACTTGGCAGCCACTGTGCGACTAATGTGAGCCACATCTCAGGCACGGTTAGCTGCGACTGGGCCAAGTGATCTGGATGTTTTTGATGACAAAGTTTAAAGATGAAAAGGAGATCAAAATGCCCAGGATGATGTTTCAATATGAGTGCAGCCACCACCATTTATTTACAGCAACTTAATTGTCATCAATATTGTGACTGTGAAACATCTGCCACCAGCCCCAGGGTTTACCCCCCAGTGCAGTGACAAGGAGGGTCTGTGAGCAGCAATGCACAGCCACAGTCACCCCCTTGGCAGTGAGCTGTGCCAAGGGAAGGTGCTGCTGCCTGTCCCAGAGCCCAGCTGGGACCCAGCACCAGGCAGCTCTGTCTCCCTTCTTGGGTGCTGGGAACTCTCTGCCACTGTCACCGACCTGCAGCTGCACAAGGACCTCTGAGCTCGTACCCAGCATATTCATTCTGATCTCACAATCACCTTTTTTATACATTATCGAGCACACTGAAACGTAATCAATCATCTTTTACTTAATTGCATCTTGTCACCACTTTAGCTGTACACGTATTCCTTGATTAGCCAAAACAATATGATGGAAACACCATGAAGAGCTTACTTGATGCATTTGTGTTAGAGAGGGGTTAATATCCTAGGGAAAATGATCAGTGTAAGGTGCATGTAATAAACTGCTGTCATGACCTCTAGCCTTTGAGCTCCCATATGAGCAATCATTGTTTGTGGTTTCCGTGGAAGTGCCAGATGCTAAGAATTTTTGGCAAGAGTTTATCAATTTGACTCAATATAAGATATTACTGTGATATGGCCCATTAAACATTTTGCTTTCACCTGATTGGGGACATTCCCTTGACAACAGAAGAGCAAAGCAGAAATCAAAGAGGTCAGAGGTTGCTGTATAAACTTTTACTGCAAGGTCCCAGGTTAAAACCACGATGATCACACTCCAGTAGGATAATTTATTCCACAAAAAGAAAGTGACATTTATTTTGCTTTAATGAACTTTGGCCTTTGCCAGCTATTGCAAGCCCACTAGAAATCCTGCCTATGCACCTTCCCTGGGCCAGCAGCAGCCCAGCTGGCATGGAAAATGTTACACATGCCAAGGGCCTGAATGTCTGTGTGTATGTGGCTCCAAAGGTGGCAGAACATGGGGCAACAAACAGCTAAGGCATCATCATATGACACACCAAGGGAGAGGAGATAGTATGTACAAGCATGGAAAAAAAGGTGGCAAACAGCAATCAAAAAAATCAGCAAAGAATTATACTTCAGCTATAAAATGGGATGTCTGATTTTTTTCCTTTGGAGATGGATTATTTTTCAACATCCATCCCAGATGTGGAGGTAGAGTTGGGACAAGGCAGTTCTCCAAACTGTAGGTCACATTATAGTTCTCATATAAGTCCCTGTAAACACCAAAAATGCCATTTTGATCCTGCCAGTAATGAGATATGAAGCAAGGCTGTGCCTGTGTGAGGAATCTACAAACTGGAACATCTGAGCGGCTTTTCTGACTGTAAAGTAGCACAGCAGAGGGGAGAGGAGGGAAACGATGAATCCATCTAGATTGGTGGTGCCAAATGACAAATGTCTACATGTGCCATATGAAACCTGCTTGCTTCTGCCCTGCAAGCAGTGAGGATCACCTGAGTTCTTTATAGATGTTGGCTATCATGCAGAGAGAAAGGAAATTGTTATTTATTTTGATACAGAAGGAAAGGAAAAAATACTTGAACAGGATGGTTAAGAAAAGAAAATCCTTTAAATTTCAAAATGTATCCAGGGGCTCACAATGCTTATTTGAAACCACATCCTTGCCAGAAAGCAGGGAATGGTCACTAGGCAAAGCATATGGACACAGCAGACCCACATTCCTGGGGATGGCAGCAATCAGAACCTACACTGACAGGGACAGGGACAGGGACAGGGACAGGGACAGGGACAGGGACAGGGACAGGGACAGGGACAGGGAGAGGAATGTCCCCTGGAACCCTCGCAGAGCCACCAGCCCCTTCTCTGACCGAAGCTGTGTGTGGCACTCAGGGGCTGCTCTGCAATTCAGCAGTGGGAGGGAAGCCCTTGGACTGAGCTCTGCCCCCTGCACCACGGGCACACACACAGACAGACACACGGACACACATGGACACACACACAGACACACACACACATATAGACACACACACACACACAGACACATGGACACATGGGCACACACGGACACACAGACAGACACACACACACAGACTCACAGACTCTCAGACACATGGATACACATGGACACACACACGCACACATACACACACATGGACACAGACAGACACACACACAGACTCACGGACACACAGACACATGGACACACAGACAGACACACACACACACAGACTCACAGACACACATATGCACACACACACAGACACACACACAGACTCACGGACACACAGACACATGGACACACACATGTACACACATACATGCACGCACACACACAGAGCCTCATCCATGGTGCTCTTGTCATCTCTGGAGTGAAACCTATGCACTTACCCTGCAGATAAAATTTGGCTTTCTCAAGAAACCTCCAACATGCTCAGTGCACACTTCCATGCTGGGGGAAATGGTATTTTTCCCCTTGGACCCATCATCCAGTCCTTCCCACCGTGCCTCTGGAACACCAGGAGGGCCTCTTGCAGAAGCTGATGGGGGCTCCTGGCAGGGCTCCCGCGGCTGAGCCACCAGTCCCAGTGGGGCTGCTCCCTCCCTGGGTGCTGGGGCTCCGTGGGTACCTCTCTGGCCTCCCCCTCCATGGGACACCCACGTTCCCACAGAAGATGCCAAGCCCCACAGGGACACTGCAATGCTGGCCTGGTACCAGTCCTCAGCCTGGAGGAGTTAGATTAACCGAAGCTTTGGACTTGTTTTCCATCTATTATGGTCAATATATTAAAGGTATTTATTTAAGAAAGTGCCTATCCTGCCAATCTTTCCCCATGAGCTCTATTTTGAACACACCCTATAATTACTGGTATTACCCTGGCAAATATTCCCCATGAAGTTTTCTCCAGTGAGAGCCATGACTGTACTTGTCTGCTTCTCCACATTATAATTATCACCAGGCAATATTTATAGCTATACTATTATTATTTATGGTATTTTATGCCCTACAAAAATCT
Organism: Parus major; assembly: GCF_001522545.3. Classification (NCBI taxonomy): domain Eukaryota; kingdom Metazoa; phylum Chordata; class Aves; order Passeriformes; family Paridae; genus Parus; species Parus major. The sequence continues at coordinate 294,473 of NC_031785.1, forward strand.
ATATGACATACGCTCAAACTTCAGCACCAGAGACAGACTTCACTGGGCCCTCCCCTTCTGTCGGTGCCTGTTCTTGGCAGCGCTCGCATGGATCCTGCAGCTGGCACCGCAGCCAGGAGTGCTGGCAGTGCGGGGATTTGCAGGCCAGGTAAAATTTCAGCTCAACATACCTGAACTTCCCATCGCAACTTCTTTCATAGTTTCCTGTTCCTGGCTGGTGCACATTTCAGGACTTCTGGTGTTTCAGGCTAGAACTGTGTATCCTTGGTTCTTGCTGAGGCAAGGTAACTAAAGGAGTGCTTGATTATTCCAGATGGACAATAGAGAACCGCACATTTATGCCTCATGCAAAACAAATAAACAGAGCAGAATGAAAAACACTTGTTTGCCAGTCATGGTCTAGACTTGAAATTTGGCACTGCAATACTTACAAACAAATGTAAATATTTTAATTCACACTCAGAAAAAATTAAATCTGTCTCATAAGCACCTTTAGTTTTAATTATTTAAGATCAATACTAACCTATATTCCTCTGCCCCTAACATGCATCTCCTCTCCAGGATCATAGACCTTTCTTACTCTGAAATCACTGGCTTTCTCCACAAATACTGTTAACCAGTTTCCCCAGTATCATATGCGTAAGGGCTATAAACTAATGAGCAGATCTAGGTTATGTAGAAAAGTGTGGAAAGGAAACAAATGTTGAACGTCACATTTACATTAACTTCTCACAGTTCAAATGGCAATTTATCCACAACATAGTATGAATCATGCAGTAAGAAAAGGAGGAATCTCCAGTTTCTTTGATTTATTTGTCATATGGTTGACTGATGTCAGTATCAGTGGCTTAAAAAAAAAGTTTAGACATCCAAAAGAAAGGAGGAGAGAGAGGAGGAAAAGGTCTAGCTTTCCACAAAATCCATTTCCTTTAAGATGATGAGCTCAAACCAAACCAGATCAAAGGCTGAGGACGAGCAGGTTCTTCTGTTCTTCCATGCTTGTCTCGTGGTCTGGCGCCAGCTGGGAATCAAGGGTATGGGACTGGTGGATGTGTTTTATATTTCTATATATGTATGTATGTATGTAGGTATTAAAATATATATACATACATACACATATATGCAAACAGGGATAGTCTTCCTAAAAAAACGCTCTTTGCAGTCCAGAGGCAGCAGAGTCACTGTGAAGGAAGAGCTGGGCAACATATGGCTGTAGAGTCTGCACTGGAAAAGTCACTGGCTAAACAGATGCCGGCTGTTAGTTCTCTTTATTTTCATGAGGCGAAATAGGAGCTCTGCATAGAGTACAGCCTGTCAATGGGATTTCCTACTCTAGCCTGCATGGAGTTAACTTCGGAAGAGGCAAGAAAACAGTCGCTCAAGCTAGTTAAAGAGGTATCACTGTCGATATCATGAAAAATGGAGTCGTTTCCTGCAAATGAAATGTACACGTTAAGCGGGATGCTGCGCAGCCGGGGAGGCACAGTACACACGGGCACTCGCGTGCTGCGCCACAGCAAACAGGAACGTTCCTGCTTCTGCGGCCACATGTTAACCTACTTTGGCTCTGAGGGTCTGCCCTACATGGAGGAGGGTTTGAAATCAACCACAGGGGTCAACTGGCAGCAATGCGCCCAAACCTGCCAGGGTTTCATTTCAATTTCAGTCGGCAGCACAAAACAGAGTCTTGGCTGACAACGGGAGCAAACGGTGCTGGGGAGGAGCAGGGACCCAGCTTCTCCAGGGCTCCAGCACTCATGGGAGCACCGGCACTGTCAAGAAATGTGGGACCAGATATCGAGTGCCCATGACAGGGAAGCATGGTCTAAGAGCCATAATCATACTGGTCTTCATAGACATACAAGGTGAAAGTTCTACCAGTGTGACAGGACCCAGCAAGAGACCCAGCTTCCCTGGCCTCAAGTGAGCTACAGTTGTAAACACGCTCTCCTTTTAGAAAATTCCACTCTTTAGGGCTGGTTTGGAACTACTTCCCTTAGTAACTAAGATTTCAGCTTACTTCAACACTGAAGGTTCCAGAAAAAGCTCTAGCTGAAGTCCTGGGGGCTCTGAAAAAGTATTAGTCTGGTTCTTTTTCCTCACACACTGATTCAAAAGGGCATTGTGCCATCCCCTCCATCCCTTTTGGAGCACAGAACCTGCTTCCCAAGGAGTTTTACTCAGAAAGCCAAGCAAACCCACAAAATCACAAGCCACCTAATGCTTGAGGGGATTTCATATGTCCTCAGCTCCTTACAGGACCTCCCAAACTTCCCGGTGTGCACCATGGACTTGTCTCAGTGGCAAAAGCATTGACACAGACCCAAAGCAGATTTCCTGTTGGCCTGTGCACGCTGTGCTCAGGACAGTGATGCGCGTGTGAGCCTCTACAGTGAAGTGCTCCTGGTCAGCAGAAAGGAGTCTGAAACAGGCCCTTGTGGGCTACCGCAAGGCCGAGAATCACAGTCTGAAAAATCCTCTGAAATTCTTTTTAAATGCCACACTGCAATTGTCCAGAATCAATAATTGAGCATTTAGTGCTTGTAATGCGTTTGATGTGTGGTCAAGCAATCCTGAAAGCAAACGGTCATCTTGATTTGGGACAGAGAATAAAACTATGCAGGAGAAATGTCCTGTGGTAACCCATCTCTTAGTAGCTCAAGAACTGTTCTTTAACAAATCCACGCATCCAATCTGAGTGGTCTTACAGGGCTGCTTATTCATTTTGTAATGAATAGATTACTTCTCTTTATTGAAGGCACTTTTTCCTCAAAGCTTCTAAGAAAAAAGGAAAAATTTGTGAGGGAGCTAGAATTTGGTAGTGTTTATTTTTCAGTGTCTTGGACAATGGTTTAAAAACCATTTAAAAACCAAGAGGTAATGTTGCTTGCTTGTAATTTATCAGAATTATACTGTGAAATAGTTTTGAAAGGTGTCCAGAGCTTGAGATGAGCTCTGTTCTACCCCCTTATGTGTACAAGAAAATACACAAATAAAACTGACTGGTACAAATCCCAGAAAAAATATTCTAAAAGCCAGTAAAGCTGCTGCCCCTGTGTGTGATCCAGCACATGGACCCAGCTACTTGGGATGTGGCAGAATGAGGCATGCCTTACCATAGGGGTTCATGTGGTCGCCTGGCATTTGTGGAGGGGTAAGACCCTGCTGAAATGGGTCTGTGCCATAGCTGCTTTGCTCCATTGCTACAATCTGCTGCTGTGGTGGTGCAAGTGGTGTGTAAGATGTCATCATCCCTTCCATTCGGTTGGACATTACTTCTGCAAAGCAAAGAGGAGGCACAGTTACTGCTGGGGAAAGGGCAGAATCAGCGGCAGCAATGAACCCTAGCAAACACAGCTAGGGTATCCTGTCAGTCAGAGAAACTTTCCAAATTTTGTCTGAGCACAGAACCCTGAGCAATGAGCTTGTAAATGTAAATGTGAATGTAAATGTAAATGTAAATTGTAAATGTAAAGACTTGTAATTACTGACTACATAATTTCTGGAGCTCCTAGGTCCTGGCCCCTATCCTCCCAAAGTCTTTATACTCTGTATGACTGAGCCCAGTTATCCTCTAACTTCTGCTGGTCCCAGTTTTTCTGCTCTGGGTAAAATGGAGGATTTGAGGCTGAAAGGTCTTGGGACCTGGAGATACTCAAGAGTATCTCCAGAGCAGCAGAGCAAGTCCCAGTGCCTCTGTGCAGTCCAACACTTGTGGGGGCACGGGGGGCTCTCCATGCCTTGTCTGGGGCAGTAATGCTGACACCTGTGCAGATTCCCAGCTGAGCACTGTGCCCCTTACTGCAGAAGAAAACAAACTGGAGGATCTGTCTGGAGCAAGCCTCCTGGAGATTTCCTCCAGTGCAAATACCTCCCCGTGGCACATTTCTACCAGAAATGAGGTAACAACTTCTGTGTGAGCGCCTCTGGGGTCTGATCCCACCAGGAGAACTTGGGGTAAGCTGGCGTGGGCACTCAGGCACACCTCTGTGTCCTTCCACTGCTGATGGCACACGTCACCCACAGACCTGCAAACCCAGATCGTGCCCTGGATCTCTGTATTAAAGTATCATGTGGGAATAGCACTTCCAGACAGTTGCAGATTCTCTCTCACTTTGCTTTTTCACAAACCCCCTACCTTGTCCTAGTCGCTGCGAGTTCTGTTGCTCCTGCTGCTGTTGGTGCCTTCGTGCTAGCTTTTTCATCTAAAAAAAGCAGAAGAACAGAACAATCTTATGGCTCCAAATGCAACAATTTTATTTCTTTACAAAACTGTCTGCAAACATGTTATCAGTTAATGCAGGCCATTTATACTTATGCACACACTGTTGTGGGTTCAGTTTCAATTCTAAGCTTAAACATTTCAGTTTCCAGTTCAGATTTGCATGCAAAATTTACTCCCAACCCTGAGCTGCTTTGAGCATATTTAATTTAATGTCTGTATTTGGAAGTTGCCTTTCTAGTGTGGATGTGGAGAGCAGAGCAGGCAGAACACATAGAGCTCAGCCATGGGGCTTCTGCAGTGTGAGCTGCATCCAGGGCAAGAGCCCATGTCGAGGCACAGCCTGCATTTGACTTTTGAGAATGTGACAAACAGCCTACCTTTGCTCTTTGGTTTTGAAACCAGACCTGGACGACTCGCACGCTGAGCCCTGTTTCAGCTGCCAATGTTTCTCTGACCTGCAGGAGGAAATGCTTAATGATGCAATTTTTCATAAGTTAAAAAAAATCCCAAAAAACACTAATCTGTTTTGTTAGGAGGAATATTTGTACTTACAATAAAAATTGAATGTATGGAATTACTTTTAAAAATTCATCATATTTTTGCAGAGTCTTGTCAGGTTCTGCCCCTGATAGCACTACCATCTCTGTAACTACTGAACAAAGAGTGTGAGCTAAGGAAAATGACACTAAATTTTACCCATAAAAGACTTCTGTGCAAAAAGAGTGCTCTGCTCTCACCCCAGGGGAACTGCTATTGCCCCAGGAAGGGGCAGGGCTGTCTAGGGCTGTGGCCTGCTGTCAGAGCTGACTTGGTCCCTGGTGAAGCACCTACCTTTCTGCAGGGCTTAGAAGACACTTCAAAGGATGCTTTGAATGCTCGTCTCTGCTGCGTAGTAAGTATTGTCCTTGGTCGTTTAGGTCTTCTTGGGTCCTTCCCATCATCACTTCCTTTTCCTTGGGTTACTTGGCCTTTGGTGGGCTTAACATCTCCATCTTCATCGTCACTTTTGACTGGTGAAAAAAGCATATATAATTGCAATTGTTCCACCAAGAAAACAGAATGTTTGAGAACTGTTCTTCAGTCAACAGGCTCAACTATTGTCCCATGGTTATTTGAATGCCTAAAGCAGCTGTGGGCAGGAAGAGACCAGCTTTGATCTGTGTGCTCTGCCTAAATCAAATGCCACAAAAGCATAAAAATGTTTTCAGTTTTTAACTGAGGACATGGGACTGATCAGGGGATGGAAATTCATAATATGCTTCAGTATTTTCAGGAATTGGGCATAGAGAGACTTTGCCTTTCCAGAACCTCATGGTCCCATGTGCTCACCTGCTCCAATCTCACCTTTAAACACCTTTACCTTCACAACTGAACTCCAGCTTCTCCTGGAGCATTATCTGCAGACAGGTACTGCTGCCTGCACTGCTATAGCAGCAAAACAGCATTAAGCAAGTATCACACAAATATCTCAAAGCCCATCTAACTAAATATAGTGCAGATTCCAGTTATTGAATACTGTTTTGAATGTTTTGAAGCTCCAGAGATAATATGAAATACAATCTTTGTCATCTCATTTATTCTTCCCACAGAAAACATCAGTAATCTTCCTCTGTGTTTTAAAATGAGTCTGAATGTACAAGCACAAACTTCTCTTTCTCAGTAAATACATACAAGTATCTATATGTTTGTGTAGACCAAAGAGATCCTTTGTATTTTCTATAATTAAATTCTGAATACTCGTAAAATCTGGTGATATTACACGTGTTAGTACATTGTCCTGGAAAATCTCAAGCACAGTGGCAAAGGTTGAGGGGTAAATACACATTTTGTTGTGAAAATCATCTTTTCAACTCAGCATATTTTATTTGACCAGACTACTGATTTTTCTTTCAGAAAATACTATCACATTATTATAGGGACTTCAACCTGAAGAAACACACTGAATTTTCTATGTACTGAAAGACTGCATTTGGGGAATCAACAAATTAGACTTTAATTCATTTTAGGGTGTGATTATTATGCACCTAGCAGTCTAATCACCTTTTACTTTAATGAGCATCTTTGGCCTAATGATTAAAGAGAAGTTCAGTCATTTTAATAACCATGACATTATTAACTTTCCAGCATGCCATTTCTAAGGAAAGGTGTGTGAGGATTAATACTGCTCATTGGAGAGTTACTTTTGTGTCCAGTGTTTGATTGAAGCAGGACACATTCTCAGCCAGGGCTTTGCAGATTGTGTGCTCTCACATAGACCCTTGGGAGATCAGTGTTTTCACTGTGTTAGACAATGGGAGACAAACAACTTGTTTAATTTGCCGGCTTGTTTTTCAGGTTTGGGTTTGGCTAGCAGAGAATAATGAGGAAAAAAAAGCATCTCCAGGAGTAAGAAACTCCCCTTTGTGCCAAAGGGAAATGAAATTGAAACCAAGACCGGTTTGTGCTACTGTGGTAGCTCCTCACTGCAGATCACAAGCCAGATCTGGTCCCGAAAAGGAGCCCACCCCTGCTGAAAGCTGATGCCAAACGCAGCTGCCAGCACCGGTTGTGAGTGGGACAGGGGTGGGGGAAGGTGCCTGTGACCAGCCCCAGCGTGGGGACAGCCTCGCGTGGACAGCTGGGCAAGGACACTTGGTGGACACCAGGCAGGTGCACAGTGGGTCGCTGGAGCTGGTGGGGGGCAAGGTATGCTGAAAGTCAGGGGGGAACTCCCACACCTCAGGCACGTTCACCAAAAGCCCAGAGCCAGTACTCAAGGCCCTGCAAACGCAGCGTGACAATAACTAAAACACTGCTCCAAGTGTGGCTGGTCCCAGGCATTGCCAAGTCTGCAGAGACCTTTGTCTTGAGGCATTCCTGATGTGGAAATAAAACTTTTAGCCATGTGGAGACTATGGCTCTCAGATTAGAGATTAATGATAATTTCTGCTCCCAGTTAAAATGGAGTAACATATTTTCCTATAAACCACAGGCAAACATGTCATTTGTACATGTAATGGAATGGTAGCTGTTGATTTTCTTAAGTATTTTCTTGGGAAACAGAGTGCAATTATGACAGCACAAACCCACATCTCACTTACTTTCAGATTCTCTACAGTACATCTGTGTTGCACTTGCAATCTTTCTTAAAGGTACTATTTGTAATTTGCAGTGAGATTCCCCATAGAAAATCATATTACTGCTGTGCCCATTTTCCAGTTTAGTGCTGAAATTGTATGTGCAGAAGATCTTCATAGGAAGAATGTCTATGGAGAACAGCATACTGATGCCACACTTGAGTGAGGTCTCGGGTAGCTAAAGTCAGCCTGATTAATGCTTTATGATCTTACAGAAAAGCACTTTGATGGAAGCAAAAAGATTTTGTCTTTTACTAAGCAGGAAGTTAAGGAAGGGAGTCAGGTTAGGGAAAGCAGACCGCCAGTAGGAATGTTTTCAGCTGTGCCTGCAAATTTGCATAGGTGGCACATGCATATAGATGAAGTGGATGTGAAAATGGATGCACTTTTCTATAAGAAAGCTCTACAGACTCATGCAGTTTTTCCAGTCAGAGCAGGTGTGGGAAAAGCTCACCTGAGTCTGAGTCGTCTGGGCTGACCGAGCTCAACAAGTCTTTCTCTTTCTCATAGTCACTTTTGCAGAGCAGCTGCCCTTCCTTGAGGACAAACTCATCCCCTTTCCTCAGCTGGCGCTCGCACACGCAGCAGCAGAAGCAGCTCAGGTGGTACACGCACTCCAGGGCGCGCATCACGAACTCCGTCGGAGCGATCTTCTCCATGCAGCCGCTGCACTTGGCAGCGAACAGCCTGCAAGGAAGAAGCAGCACAGTCAAGGGGAGCGTCAGATCATACCCTGCGTGGATCTGAATCCAACAATGTCTGCACAGATCAGCCTGGCTCACGCTTCTGCACACTGCAAGTTTTACCTCCTGAGGTTTGGAAACATTGTCAGCATGCAATTTTTTCAAATCTCAATCCCTTTAGTCTCGAGATAACCTAAACCACCTTTCCTTAGTGGACAAAGCCCACAAAGATCTGTCCTTATCTCAGTGGTTTTTCTCTTTTCAAAATGAGAAACAAAAGGCTGCTCCCAAAGTTGGACAATTGCTTAAATCTAAATGTATTTTAATTCACCTTTTGGAGGAAGGACCAGCTCATGCATTGTTTTATGCAGGGTCTCTGGTTTCAGCACTTAAGCCCTATTCTGAACAGATTTCATTACTCTCCATTTTTGGTATTGTCTGTCTCTGAGGAGACTGATAAACACAGAAATGAGCATGAAAGCTGTGCTTTTGATGAGGCAGAGCACGTGCGTGTACACACGATTGTACACATGCAATCAATAAAGAGAGGAGTGAAATAACACAGCTTTTCTTTGGATGTTGAGTTATTCCAGAACAACCTGTCTCTGAAGGAAGTACTGTGCATTTTAAATGGTGTGAAACATCCTTTGGCAGAGATAGGCAGTGATACAATCTGTCAAATTACCAGTATAATCACAAACCCTGGAACACACACTGTATCCAGACTAGTTCTTATTAATGCTCTATAAACCCTTTCTTTCATCCATCATTAATTTTCTAGGTTTAAGTTAGAATTATTTAGATTAATTTTATTTTGCTTTTCTAAGGGTAGCTGGGAATGACCCTAAGTGAGATTTCAGAAAAGGGCTGCCTCAAATAAAGAAGAATTGCTGTTACATCCCTGTGTCACATGGTGTGCTGGTGATTTGAAATTCAGTGTCTTTTATGGCAATACATCACAGTGCAAGGTGCATGAACATTTACATTTCAGAAAGGAAATGAACACCACTGCACCAGTATGCTCACAGAAAAAAAAAAAAAAAAAAAAAATTAGATTCTGCCTTTTAACATGGGGTATGCTGACTTTTTCCTATCATCAAAATTATAATTTTTCACAAAAAAGGCAATTCCCTCTGATTTTAGAAGGCTAAGGCTGTGGTAGTTACTCATTCCTCCAGAGCCTCCATTTTGTCTGAGATGAGAAGTGCAGGAAAATGGCAGTACGAGCCCTCAGCAAAGGGCTGGAGTCAGAGTGGGCAGGAGGGAAAAGCAAATGTCAATATGGTTGCACACAGCATCCAGAACACAGCTGAGGGACAGGAGCTGGGAGTGACTGCACCGGGAGCCTGGCTGGCTCAGTGCACACCTTTGCACAACCTCAAGGTAGCTGCCATGCAAGGTGGGCTGAGTGGCTCTTTTCCAGGTATGTAATGAATGAAATCCATCAAAAGGAAACTGATGCCACACAGGACCCTGGTTACTGCCATGAACAGGATGGCTTATTCCATACACTCAGTTTGCTTTGTCCGCAAGGCTTTCCTTACAATGCTTTAGCCAGCAAATTCCTAGAGCAGAAAATATTTTTATCTCTACACGATTTTATAGCTGAAAGGATTAAGACACAGAGGAGGAAAATAAATAAATAAATAAATAAATAAATAAATAAATAATTTTTAAAAAAGGTGCACTGAAAAATCGAGAAAGGTTTTTTCTATTTAACTGCTTAACCTTATTTGACTCATTTAACCAAGCCTGGCCTCTCTGTCCGAGGCACACCTGGAGAGCTCAGGAGCGGCAGAACTGGTGCCAAGGCTCTGTGCCCCATCCACCCCCACTCTGCCGTCCCCGCCGGCCGCGGGAGGGATGGCTTGGCACCGGGATACACCGGGATGTACCGGGATACACCGGGGTGTACCAGGGTGTAGCGGGATACACCGGGGTGTACCGGGATACACCGGGGTGTACCAGGGTGTACCGGGATACACCGGGGTGTACCGGGGTGTACCGGGATACACCGGGATGTACCGGGGTGTACCGGGATGTACCGGGATACACCGGGGTGTACCGGGATACACCGGGATGTACCGGGGTGTACCGGGATACACCGGGATGTACCGGGATCGTGCCCGGGTGTACCGGGATGTACCGAGACCGTACCGGGATGTATCGAGACCGTACCGGGATGTACCGAGATCACACCGGGATGTATCGGGACCGTACCGGGATCATACCGGGACCGTACCGGGATGTATCGAGACCGTACCGGGATGTACCGAGATCACACCGGGATGCACCGGGAGCGCGGGGCTCCGCTGCCCATGGCGTGTCCGGGCACAGCGCGGCTGGACTGGGAGCGCTCGCTCACGGCCCCAGGGCCCCGCTCGGAGCGGGGATTTGGCGGAGCTCTCCCCGGGGAGCGGCCGCGCAGCGGAGCCGGCGGCTCCCGTCCCTCACCCATAAAAGTGCGGCGGGGCCGGGGCCGCTCCAGGGTAGGCTGCGGCTGCCTCCAGTTGTCTCCCAAGCAAACCGCACGATACGCCACCGTCCAGTGGCAGTGCAAACATAAATGGAACACAGATTACAGGTAATTTCAAGAAGGAAAGCTCAGGAAAGCATAAATCCCCTGCACCTTCCCCCAAACAGGCACACGAAGATAACTTCCTTGTCCTGTGGAACGTGTTGTTCTGCTGACTTGCACCTTTGCTGTCATACTGCCTTAGTGTCTTTTTACTTTTCTTTGTAAAATGTTTTTACTTTTTCTTTGAAATAAATATATCTAACGTGAACAGAAAATATTTTCTGTTATTTACTGACATCCAACTATTCCCGTAAAGATGGTGCTTTTGCAACAGCGCTTCTCAAGGCAGCCTTTTAGCTATAACGAATTACACAGTCATCAGAGTCATTCAAATGAACATTAAATTGCCCTGACTGCACAGACTTCATATCCTGAATTTAACTCTTGTCAAGAAAATTCCCTCCCCTGTACACAGGTACTCTGTATTATAACATCCATTCACACAAATACACACACACACAGAGCAGCATGTTGGGTTGAATTCTGAGATTATAAAATCTTCATTAAACCTATCTTATAGGGTGTTTATAGGTATTTTTTCAGCTTCCCAAGAGGAACACAAGGTTATGCACTCTTTTTGCACAAGGCAATCTCACAACAGGAAACTAATCTTGACAAATGACCAGACTTTGATAGGTGTGATCTAAACCACTGCTCGTTAGACTGTTCATTTTATAAACGAATGGTAATAAACCTGTTGGGAAGTGTAGGATAGCAGGAATACTTTACAGATCACCCCTTTACAGGTTTCAATCAAAGCCATAAATTTGAAGGGGAGCACACAGATATTCTGTGCTGAGACAAAGACTGTCCCACACCAACCACATTTAAAGGTTGTTTTTTTTTTTTCTTTCTATACATTTTACAAATAATTTGCATAACTCTGGCTTTTTAGCCCCATGGCTGATTATCTCCAGCTCTCTTAAGCTAATGTCAAACCTCAAAATCCTTGGATGTGTTAAAGTATGTGGAGAGTAGAAATCAAATGCCTTTATTAGAAGCCGCAGGAAATCTCCGACTCCTAAGCACAACGAAAACATTCCAGAGAAAACAGTTCAAAGAGGACAAAGAAGAAAAGCAGAACAAGAAAACCTTGTTTTGAATCAATGATTGCAGAGTTTTATAAATAAATTCTGTTGCCTGGACAATTTTGAAAGACAACTCAATAGGTTTAGGGGTTTTTAAGTGTGTTTACCTCTATGCCTGGAACACTTGGGGGACTCAGCCAAGCTAAAGCTCAGAACAATGGCCTGTCTGTCCATCTGACTATTTACAACAAATGCTGTGAAGCAACTTTACAGTACTAGATAATCAAAAAACCTTTACCAGCTAAAACTGTGTGAACTTAAATTAATTTTACATATGTGTCAGGGGCAATGCAAATGCTAAGGCATGTCCTGACTTTAACCAGTAGATGAAAAAGTTCACCAGCGGAAGAGGCCATAAAGATTTTATTTGTTAGGATATCCCTGTGAAGGCAGGCTGAATCAGTAATCCTTAGAAACAACCACAGTTACATGATCCACTGTGCCTTCCTGCATGGCACAGCCATCTGGAGTGCAATGCGAACCCCTGATTTATTATATCCCATGCAGTTATCTCACAGTAAGTTTGACCCTGCTTTGCTCCTGAGAATCACGGCTCTGCTGTTTACTCTCCTGGTGCCCTGACAACCCACCCTTTACCTTTCTGTGGCTCAGCCAGGTCCTTCATTTCCTCCTGTCTGTGGACAAATAGATTTTAATTGTTTTATTATAACTAATTTAATCTGTGCTGAGAGATGTCCATGTGCAGTGTGAAATTTACCATTCACATTAAGCATGGTTCAAGAGGTTTGTTATACAGGACAAAGGTAGAAAAATAGACTAATTCAGTCAGGTTGTTTATTTACTGGGCCTCTGCCATGAAGCAGTAAATAGGAAGTTATTAAACTGTGTTTGATGTATGCAAGAGGACAGATGCTGCTTCCTACCTATCAGAGACCTTCAGTCACTTCCCTTTCTGCGTTACTCTGACATTATGTGTTGCAACAACCACAGCAGATACCTGGCTTTTCTTTATTTGATAAACATGCAAAGGCAGTGGTCACAGCTTTTGTAAGTACTCTTGGTGTAGTCTCTAAGTGTGATGCTTTTCCCTCTGCTCACAGCCCAGACCCCTGCTGGCCTGCTCTGATGCTGGGAGTTCACTCCACACTCCTGTGCTATCAAACAGGGTAGATCTAGTGCAAAATATGGTATGTTTTCCACACAACTGAGTTTTATTAAGAGAAGAAATTAAATTACTAATGAAAGACATCTGTTCCTGGTTCTTTGGGATAAATTTTGATATTTCTTTCTTTATATGACATAGGATTGCAAAAACGGTATGCATGGGGCTTTTCTAGTGCAGGACTTGAATATATTTGGTAGTGTCTTACAGCTCATCGGTGCTTATAAAGTGGAAAAACTGTTGTTTGGTTGCACTCAATTAGGAATATACAAAACATCCTGAATGCAGTAAAGCATTACAGGAATATTACAAATTTATGATTTGAAACCCCCCCACCCCCTTAAAAAAGAAATAATCCATTTAAATTATTTTCCCTGCAGAAGAAATAATGACATTGTTTATTAAAGCAAATTTCATAGCTGAAACTTCAGTATGAGAAAGATAATTCCCTTTCATCAAGTAGTAATAAAATGTGCAAAATTTAAAAGTTTCTAGGAAAAAACCTGTAATATTTAGAGAGAAACTAAAACAAAGAAACCTTTTTCTTCTTCAGGGAGAACTGAAGAAAATATTTATTAACCCTCTATCCACAGGTGCTGTAGTATGAACACCAGCCACTGGTGAAAGCTTGTATTAAATCTGCACTTCACAACGTGGATTTAGACTCACAAATTACATATTGCCTATCTTGGTAACGAGTGACTTTTTCTTCATGTAGTATTTTACCTGTATTTCCATGAGGAGTACTGTACTCCCCTGCCAAGACAAGCTGATGGCTGAAATAGTGATAGGGACCACATCTTATCCAGCCAAATCTTGCTCTGAAGCTGATGGGACATTGACCATGGGCACTGTCAGAGGCACCAGTGCCCACTCTCACGGTGCCCACCAGCCCTCGCTGGCCACCGCAGACCTGTGGGCACCAGCAGCTCTGGGGTGGAACTGAGATGCTTTGACAAAAGCACAAAAACACACAGAATTTAAAGCTTACAGCCTAATGCAACTTGCTCAAGTGGGACCAGAATGACCTAAATAGTTACATCTCCCTTAACTATAAAGTACAACATAAAATGCAAAGTGCAGAGCAGTTTCTCGCTTTGAGCAGAATGTGACAGAATGAATTCTTCTCTTTGCTTAATTTCCATCCCCTAATTGACCACTTCATTCAACTGTCTTCCATCACTGCCATGCTGTTCTATTTTATAGAATTTTTCCATACAACACTTTGATGGAAAAATTTATGAAGAATAGAATTATTGCTGTTAGAAGGGAATTAAAACAATTTTTCATTTACAAAGTCACTGATATTGCTCTACTGTGCTCCACCTTTGGGAATCCAATTGCTCTTCTCAGCTACTCCCATTCCTCTTTATAGCCCAGCAATTGCACTGTACAGATTATGGCTGCAATTTTCTTCTAATCTTTTCTGTAGAACAGAAACTGTTATAAAAGTTAAGGGCACCAATTGAATTGATAAAGCTGGGGCTGCAATTAAGAAGACTTAATGAATTAACAAAACATGATGATTTTGTTAGAATTATATTTCTAGGCAGTGCAAACATTTGTGAAATAATATTATTTTTGTCCATGAGTTTCAAAGAGGCTAAATAGGCTTCTGCTGCCGTGTTTTTTGCATTCTCCGAATCTCACTGATGGGCTATAAAAGCATCTTATTTGTCTTGGCTTTTGTGCTCTACCTAGCTGGGGGCCGTGGTCACCAAAACAAACCAGGCACTCCCTTTTTTACCTTTGGATTTTTATTCAGTTATTTAGACAAATTACATTAAATCCACCTCCATCTTCTCCCTTTGTGCCCTTGCCAGTATCCAGTGGGTGAAGTGGCCTGTGCAGGGGTGCGGTGGAACAGCCCCTCTCGGGGCCGGGATGCCGGCTCCAGCCTCTGCTCTGACAGACATTTCATCCTTCTTGTTCTCTAAATGGCACACTGAATTTACATCACCAACAACACAGGGAAAGTCTGCTAATGCAATTTTTATACCAGATTTCACCCTAAAGGCCCCATAAGCAGGGAAATTGTACTGCTGTGATTCAGTGGCCCAGTCTTCACTTTTACAGGAAAAAATAATCATGTCAAAGCAATTCAAATGTAATTTCTAAGTTATTTCTTGGTGGGCAAGAATGACTTAGGGAAAGAATTTACACAAGGCTTTCCTTGCAACTAAGAACATTGAAAGGAAGAAATGTTATTTGCCATTATAAAACAAAATCACTTCCTGTGCCTGCTGCAGTGATGCTGGTGGAGAGCTTGTGCCCAAACTCATCAGCACAGCCAATTTAGCAACTGATTTGCAAGGGAAAGATACCTTAGTCCTGTGGTGTTAATGTCTTTGCAGTGGGGGGTCTATTGCCAGCTTCTCCAAACTCATCAACACAATCTATTATTAATACCCAGAAAGGCTTTATAGTATCTTTATAGCACAAGGCAATGAAAGCTCTGTAGTGTAATATGTTATCTATATTGCAAAAACATGTGAAATAAAACAAAACATAGACACTTCATAAACAAAATGTTTCATCTATTATATCTCTCTGCCTCCCCTGTATATAAAGCCGTGGGGTGCAGGAAAGGCATTCAGAGAGATTTGCTGTTAGATGTGGCACTGGCTCCTTTTAAAATTCTATTTGCATTGTGACAAATTTTCCACTGAATGAAAATTTCTGCTTCTTTCACTGAGATGGAAATATTCGAATATTTGCAAAATTAGCCTGTGTTTTGTCAGTAGAGCAAAGGGGATTAGGAGCAAAATACAGCTTCTAAACTCCTACAGGAAAACTTTGACAGGGATGAGCTGGCTGAGCCAAAGTGAGGAGTCAGATGCAGCAGGGCGAGGAGGGGGCACAGCCTGCGGCAGGGCCAGGTGGAGGTGTCAGGGCATTGCCATGACATGAGCTAAAGAATTTGTCTCCAGTAAGCAACAGCAAAACCCAGTGCCCACTGGAAGTTATTTCCCTGGAAAGCATTCAAGAACAGAATTTGAGCAGAGTTGTATCTTTTCTTCTACTGTTGATATGCATGACAATATTTATATTGAAAAGCCAAAAATTACCCTACCTTACGTCCCTAGGAACAGACACAGTTAGAGACATAATTTAACAGCTAATAAATAAACACACAGTTTAAAACCCAAGAAGGTTTTGTTTCAAATACACAGCTTGTGACAAAGGTGGAACTAAGAGGGAGGCATGAAGCAGTTTTGTGTACTTGGTGCATGTATGTTCGCAATACAGTATGAACCAAAGAAAGTCCTCAACATAGGGCTGTGTCTTATTTCCCAGATGCCTTTTTATGTTGTTTGCCTGTTGAAAATAAATTGTTCTTTTGTAGTGTTTGTCTTTTCAGTCCAACTGTCAGCTATTATTTTTCTATTTCCTCTTTTTGTCACTTAGCATTATTTTTGGTGCTGTAATTCCCATTTGTTCCCACTCCTATCTTCCTCTCTCCCATTGTTCCATTTTTTAATCCCCAGTTTTACTCTTCTTTGGCTCTTTTTTGGCCCATTCTCAGTAGGGTTTGAGAGAATACCCAGGCGTGACTCCCTGCTATAGCAACCACACCTCCCCAGGAAAGCCACAACAATCTCTTTGGGAGGAGGAAAGTCTTTCACAAGCTGGCAGCAAAAGTAAATCCTTCTTCAAGGAACAAGAAGGATTAGCAGGGAGCAGTGGGCTGCAGACTTAACCCTACCCTTCATTTCTTTAAAGCACCAGTCACTCAGAACCCTGCTGTGATGTACAATTAAACAGAACCCAAAAAAATCCTGAATGACACAAGAGCAGGATTGTGTAAAGGTTTAATTCCACTTTAATACCTTTCCAAGTTCAGAACTCAAAGACAGCAATTTAACCCAAGAATCCCCATCTGAGCATGAAAAGTTGCTGCTTGTCTTACAAAGTTCCAGCTATATTCTGCTCAAAATCATGCTCTTTTAGGCTGACCCTTAATGTATGAGATTATTTTTTCCTCCAATCATCTCACATGGTTTCTTTTTATAGTCCTTCTTTCACAAACTTTGTTCTTCTGATAAAAACAAAAGACTCTTACTAGAGGCATAGAGCTTTGTAAAAAGGACCATTGAAAAAGGAGAAGGAACACTAGAAAACCTCTACTCAAACCCCCAAAACTCAGGTAACTAAAGGGGTCTGCTGCAATGCCTAAGAAAGATAATTTATTCTTGTAACGTGAAGTGACTCCTATTAAGCTTATGTCAATTACTTACTATTAATATTAGGATGGAAAATAAATACTTCTCTTAATACAGTGTTTCTTGAAGACTTGAAACATCTGATTCATCTTTTTTAAATTAAAGAACAGACGAGCCTGGTTGTTCTAGTATGGATGACTACTAAAGTTGCTCAATAAACTGAATTTTTAAGATTAGACACAGAACTATGAAAACATCCTGGCTTCTGTAAGGCTGAATATGGTTGACAGAGTCCTAAAACTCAGCTATCAGCATCTGTGTTTGTATTCAGGCTTTAGTAACTAGATGCTCTAAACCCAAACAAAGAGATTTATCAGTAAGCAGGGCCCTACAGCACACCCAGACCCTCCTCCTGCCTCAAACGCCTGCACAGGATTTAAGTTATTCCAGCAGTCAAACATTTATAACACAGGACACTTCCACATGTGTGAAAATGAAATCCCATTAGACACCAACAACATTATTAGGCATGCAAAGAGGATTATTCCTTTAAGCTCACGAGACTGAAAGGTTTGTCTAAACATTTTATTAACTTTTTCACATTTATTTTTAATTAAATGAAAGTTGTAAGTAGGTCAAAGCTGAAATGCTTAAATACTACTTAACTTTTGGTTAAGTGTATGCATATATACTATACACACACAGAGTAAAAATAGAGATGCCTGCTAGAGAAAAAGTGTACAAAATCTCCTCATATCTTATCAGCACATTCCTTTCTTTCAGCAAGAAAATTTGTATGGCTTGGAATTGTTCTATAAAAGCACCAAAATGCTACATGGTGTTGCTCAGGGTTCCATATATGTTTCCAAAAATGAGATGCCTTGTTGAGTATCTGATTGAAAAGAAATCCTGCTCTGATTGCACTGTCCTTTCTACAGAGTTGACAGAGCCCTTTTCTCCAAAACGCAATATGTGCTGAAATGCATAGAAGTTTGCTCACCAAGAGCTCTGATGTCACTAAGATTATCTGTTAAAGGAAAACAAGGGAGGAGAAGCTGTGTCAGCTTTTGCTCCGAGTGAGATGCAAAACTCCTTAGGAAGCATCAGGAACAGGATTGGGTCCTCTTTCACAGAGACCATGGCTTTAGAAACATCAGCTCCATCGGCAGTTTGATCCTACATTTTGGCATTTAAGGGCTGTTCACAGTACCTCGGTTATTGGAAGGAAAGCAATTGTCTCTTTGGATCTCACACCAACACACATCCCGAGTCAGAGAGCAGCCTGCCCTGGGAACGTGAGGGCAGTAGGCAAGATGCAGCACACGCCTGTCCGTGCTGGTCACAGTGCTCGGGCAGGCAGGGCTGACCTCCACATCGCTCTTGTCACTTCACTGACAATAGGCGTTAAAATATTTAAGATTTGCTTCTAGCACTGCATGGAGCAGGCAGGAAATGTAGAAGCTTGGGTGTACAAGTTAATGAAATATGGTTGGGTGAACATAAGCTCTTAATTTAGACAATAACAGTTACCGCCACAGTGTCTTTGTGCCCGCTTTATGAAAGTCATAAACTCTCCAAAGAAAAGCAGGAGCTATTTCACCCTGATGGTCTTTGACTCCCTCTCACTACCTGCTGGCACAGTTAGAAAGTATCAACTGCCTTTGAACAGATTAGGACCAAGTTAAAGTGTGACAACATCTTAAGCTTTCTCCACATGTTGCCAATGATTTCCAGCTAAAGATGTTACCCTCATCACTTCTGCCACAATGATAAGAATCTATAGCCAGCTCACTTGAGGAGATAAAGGCAGTTTAGCAGGAAGTATAAAGTACTCCAACTTGCTAAGCTAAGTGACTGGTTGTCCCAAACTAGCTGAATTTTTTCCTCTACAAAGCACAAAATCCTTATCATTAGGGACTTAAGCTGCTTTTTATTTTGAGACAAAAAGAATACTGTTTATTGGCATCCAACTCAAACCAGCTGTAAACAGTTGCTTTGATGAAGAAGCAGCTACAACTTCAGTGTGCCCGAAGGCACAAACCCACCGAATGTCAATCATTAAGGGAAGAATGTAAGGTGTATATAGGGTCAAAAGAAGGCCAAGGGACATTTGCAACCTCAGGGATCTTGGATAGCTCACTTTGCCTTTAGAACCAGAAGAGGAATTGAAGCTATTCTGCTGTGTGACCTCTATCTCCAGCGGCAGCTCTAGGCTCAGCTCAGAGTTCACCCACAGGAGCAGCAGACCTGCAGTGTAAGGCTTCTCTCCCCAGCACGACTGTGGGAGCCACATCATGGATTTTGATTTGACAGAGCCTGAATGGCTCCAGGATGCTGTACTCGTGGCACCCATGCAGGACCCACACAGAAGGCTCTGGCAGCAGGAGTCCTCTGTCATTTGAATCACTTATGTGCAGGTAACTTTAATTCTTCTTGTAACTTACTTCTTTCATCTAGAAACAGTTTACTGGTTGAAGCAGCTATTTAAATTAAGATGTCCCACCAACATTTGTGGTGCGGCAGCCAGACTGATGTGGACCCTTACAAAGTTAAATGCCAGCTGCTCTGGGCAGCCCAGGAGGGTGGACTGGCATCCACTGCTGGCCCTCCTGCCATCTTTCTTCCTCCTCACCCCTCTGCCTGGTAGATACTGATGTCTCTCAGTTGTTCCAGGCTTCCTCCCACTCCCCATCCCTGGCACAGCACCAAAGCTTTCCCAGAAAGAGCAGCAGCACAAAGGGTTTCAGCACAGAATGGCAGTGATGGCTGGTGGGGCATGGAGTTCCTGGTCCTTTATAAGATCAGAGTGGCTTTTCAGTGGGAATTCAAAAGCTGAGTAAACTCAGCTACCAGGCTGCACATGCAAACCAGCTCTCACTCATGCCACATGAGCTGGGATGTTTTATAGGAACATGTTGTTTCTGCAGAAGGCCCTGGTGCCACTGGAGCTGTGGCTCCTCCAGGTACAGGCTCAGCCGCTCTTCCTCCTCCCGATGCTGAGCAGATACACACCAACATTACCAGTTCCTCTGGCAGAACCCAGGGCATCTCCCTGCCCATATCCTCACAGACACCACAAACAGTACCTCTGGGGGACTCAGTTCAAAGTTGCTGCCCGGGTGTGGAGCCCTCTCCCCGGCCCCACCTGCACCAGCAGCCACAACTCTGTGCCCAGCCACACTGGGAGCCAGGCTGCCCACTGCTGCCCCACCTCTTCACCCACCACAGCCTGGGTAACACCTCTGGCCCCTGCTGGTCCCTGCCTGCCTTCAGCTCTGGGCATTGCAGTGCAGCGGCTCCTCCCAAGTACTCCAACATAACTGGAATTGCAGGTATTATTTCGGGCTCACGTGACAAGCAAAAGGCAGTAGAAGGTTTGCAGTGCTGTTAGATTATACAACATTACAAACATAATACAAAAAGAGTAAGTCTTTGTAATTTATTCTGTTAAGAAATTTTCCTATATAAAACCCCAGAATTATTTTTTTTTAAAGAGACAGTGGTTCATCTTTATTGTCACATTGATATCTTTATAAACTTACTCTAGTGATCTACAAGAAAAGCAAACCAGACAGCTCTGTATTTATGAGCATATTTTAAAAGCCTCTTATATTTAACAACTGCATTTAGCTGTGTTAACTGTGAGTTGCAGTAATAAAGGCTCTGCACACTTCGATGCTAAATTAAAAAAAGTTCTGCTATTCAATAATACATAGATGCTGGTTTTTTCATTACTCTTTAATATCATTTCCATTTAGTTTATAAATAATTGTAGCTAGCTAATGAAACGAAATAAAACCTGCCTCCAACCCATTCCCTAGAGCAAACTAAACTCCTCTTTTTAAAGCTTCTTAATCACCGCCCAGTTCTTACAAAATTAGCATAGTAATGGGCTTTAAATTGAGCCTCTTTGTTTTTTAATTAAGCTCCCAGCAGGTAAAAATAAAACAGATTATTGAAGAATATGCCAACCCTAATAGCCTGCAACTCTTTTGACAATTAAAAAGATCCCGTGTTAACCCTTTTGAGGAGCCCTGCATGCTAATTAGTCACTCTGAGGCCCAAATCCATCAATATTCCATCCAGACACCTTGTAAAGTTGAGATGGCTGGTCTGTGTCCATACCTGCCCCATTCCCCACAGAAGGTGAGGAACCAGCCCTCGGTGGTGGCCACATGCCATGGGCAGCTGTGTGCCAGGACAGGATGGCAGGGGCAGCTGGAGCTGCCACCTCGTCACGCTGCCCAGTGCCCACTGAGCTCCTAACCCCGAGCTGCAGTTTGGGGCTGCCCCACAGTTCGCCTCGTGCCCAAAGAGCCCTTCTCCCACCCTGGAAACTCCAGCACAGTCTGGCAGTGCCTCCTTGGAGCCTCTGCCTCGTTTGAACAAAGGGCAGAGCAGCCCCCGGTCTAGTCCTGGGGCTGGTTTGAGTGTGCACAGCAGCACCAGTGCCCCAAACATGCCAGACACACAATGACCGTGTTTTGCTTAGCAACACTGAGCTGCCTCAAAGGCAAAGGTAAATCCTGAGCAGAACCAGGGGGTTAAGAAAGTGCAATGTTGGAGCCATGTCGAAGACAGCAGCGATTCTCTGGGAAAATTTACTAGACACTGCTGGCAGCCTAGAAATAGGAATAGTGCTGTGCTTCCCTGGCAGTTCTCTGTCAAATATTTGGAAAGCTCTGTCTGAGTCCCACGCTTTATCTTCAGTGTCTGCTCTGAGCATCAGTGCAAAGGGCTGGCTGCCCTCCACTTGCATGCAGCCAGGATGATGAATTGCCACGGCTGGAAGTGTTGTGTCCATCCAGAAATGAAATCATAAGCATGAAAAGCCCATTCATTTCCACAGACACTGGTCATTTTGCCTCCGTCAGAGACTCCCAACAAAAGGGGCTGAATGCCCTTGTGTGCCCAGAAGGGCCCTGGCATGTCCCAGCAGCTGCAGGAACTACTGTCAGTTGCTGCTTTATGTTCTACCTTAGAGAGCAGGGGTCACCATGGTGGAGTTTGGGGCCCACAGAGAATGGGATCAGATTTAAGGGCAGACTCCAGACATGAATATATGCTGCCTTCCTTCACTGAAGCATTTGGGAGCCTCTAAATGTACTGACATTGTATTTTCAAAGATAAATGACATTTGTTGTGTCTCTCAACTGATACCAGAAAATTTGGAGAAAGAAGGATGCACCTTGCTTAAAATGAATAGAAATTCATTAGGCAAAGACCTTCATTTACCCTCTTCACAGGGACAGGCCTCACTTACTTTACAGGGCCCCTCTGAACCATGCCCTGTTACAAATAAAAATTGCCAGCAGAATCATTCAACACAATGTAAATCCACCACAACAGAATTTCCTTCCCCTGAGTGATGCTGGAGGAGATCACAGACAATGCACATCAGAACTGGGGAGGCTGGACTGTGAGATGGTGATGACAACTTGAAGCTTCTCAGGTGGGATCCCCAGTCCCACAGCCTCCACCACTCACTGCTCCCACTGTCTGCTGGACAGACAGCTGATATGTACAAAGATGCCAATTCCTCCTGTGACCATTTCAATGACAGGAGCCTCTCCAAGAATATATTTCTTCTAAAGCAAAAAGCTGTGATGCTCAGAATAAGCTTGCAATATTCCCAACACAACTTGTTGAGAACAGCTGGAGAGGCAATACTGGGTACAAACTTCTCTATCCCTGGCTTGAGGTTTGTCAGCTGTTGGTGGGGCTGCAAAGTGGCTGCAGAAGAGCAGCAACTTGTGAGGCATGCGTTTCCCAAATTCCGAAAAACTGACTTAAGAGAATGCAGTATCCCCTGCACCAAACAATTGCTCTCCCACCATTTCATGCTGGAAAACATTCCATCAAACTGAAGACAAAAATTCCCTGTGCATATGAGATTCATATGACAGATTCCAAGCTGAAAAGCATGCTTTTACATTGTGTGTTACATACATCATGCTATGTCACATGAAACAATATTCTATTGAACTCTTCTGCCAAAACCTCTTTGGAAACATGCATTCACACCAATGTATCTTGGGAATACAGAATGGTGCATTTAAAAATGCTTCTGCCTTTTTTTAAGATTTTTACCAAGCTCAAAGTCATCCCTTACTATGTGAGGAGCTCCTTCTCTACCGTAGCATCAGTCAAAATGGAAGAAACTTTTTTCCATGTCTGATCCTGACTGGTTTTCAGCTGTGACTGCAGATGGAGCTAAAACGAGCCCACCACCTTCTGCTCTGTGTGCACAGGCTGTTATCTCCACCAGCTCTGACCTTTTGCAAATGTGATCCAAAGTGACCTTTTAGTATTATTGCAGCACTAAATGCAGTTTTTCAAGTAATCCTCACTGGAGCATGTTCTACATCAGTAGTTGGTATGCATTGGAAAATCCAACCTTTCTGCTGTGTTTGGTTTATTATTGTGGCCATGTCTATGGAGCTGTATGATTTTATATGAACCTGGCATTCGTAGTGCCAAGCCATTGGCAAGCAACACCTTTGAATGGGCAGTGCAGCTGTCCAAACAGTGCCTGGTGTACCTGGACAGCACAGAGGTACTTGTTTACTCTCTTTCAGAATACACAGAGGTAATTCTTCTGGATTTCATCACTGTCCATTGTTTTATGCTTTATATTCAACCTGTCAGGAAATCAGAGGAAGATATTATTTCCTAACAAAAATATCTGTCATCTGATTGCAGCTGGCAGCCTCTGCACCCCAAATGTGGGCTTTGGTTTAATGTCACCTTGTCAGGAGTGTGTTTTATACTGGCACAGTGTGATATGATTTCTTTTGCATAAAGGAAGCACCAGTGACAAAACTGCTTTCACCCACCCTTGTGGGTGAGGACAATCACACTTCCAGGGGCCTGGGGGGCTTTGAGAAGCGGTTTCCAGGTATGTGCTTGCTGCAGCCATTTGCACTGTTCATACATGTAAGCAGATGAGAGCAATCCTGCACCATTAGCAACTCCACTTCATGTTTTCTTACAAAAAAATAAATATAACTTGACAGCAGCAAGGAGAGGGGCAGGTCAGGTGTCAGTTCTTTTGGTCATGAAAACCTATGTTTGCTAATGCGATTAAATTTTACCATTGACCAAATTTATAAGCTTAACTGAAATCTGATGCTTTCACATGAGTAAATCAATACAAACAAAATCATTTGGCACAAAAATGCTAAGAAGAAACACAATCAGTTCCCCTTCCACTTTAAGACACACATCTAAGTGAGATGACCAGTGGGTTGAACCACTGGAGTTGCAATCTCATTTGGAAAATATACATTAATTTTTATTTCCAAATTCTGTCAGAACAGGGAGAAAGACCGTGCAGGTTTCATAATTAATGGCAAAGCAGAAATCAGCATTTTCCAAACACAAGACTAGCCAGATGTTGAAATATCAAGAGAGTGTGTAATAGTCACCAGTAAGAAACTTCCAGACTGCTCAAGAAAAGTTCATGTCTCTGTGAGTCAGTGCAGAGGAGCTGCCCCACGGCCATGCCCCATCTCAGGCACTAAGAACCCCTGGCTTTGCCTCACTTGGCAAGAGCTGCTTTGGTCATCAGCTGCCAAAGGGCAGAACCTGCACAGGACACAAATAGCCAGGGCCCAGCAGCAAGCCCAGGGGTGTCATTTGCTTTGGTGGCTTCTCCTGCTCTCCACGTTCCAGGCTCTGACGTCTCACAGAATGCGTTGGCCACGACCATCACAGAACTCCAGTAATGAGCCCTTGGATAAGGGTGAACTCTGGCTCTGGTCATTTCAGTTGAATCCAACTCTGAGAAAACCAACTACCTTTCAAGCTGTCATTTCTCATAGTGTGACCATTTCTGCCTGCCCATGAAGCACACACGCTACATCCTCTAAAGTCCATCTTCCACCTCACCCACATCTTGGAATTCCAGCAGTTTTTGTGATTCCCATGAAAAAAATGAAACTCTGCACAGTTTTGTGCATAAGGCAGTAACTTTGCAAATAATTCTGTAACTCTGAAAAATATCATTAAATTAAAAGCAGGAAAATATTTGAAGACATTGTCTTCAAATTTTTCCTCTTATTTTTAAGCAGTATTTTCTAATTTAATTTTTGTCTATTTTAAATCGTTTGAAAGTGAGAGAAGCTACTATGAATATTTTATTAGGCTTGGTGTTATGCAAATTAGAGGAGTTTGGATTTAACTGTAAATTACCTCTCAGCCCCCAGAGCACTGTTTCCATGATTTCCCACCTACTAAACACTGACCCTCAGCATTCTTCTGCTCTGGAGAATCTCAGTGCAATTCCTGATTTGACCCTGTATAGATAGAGAGTGAGGTAGGTTGGGACTTTAGGAGCCATCCTGGAGAGCAGAACTCCTGTGGCTGCTAATAGAAGTGCAATTGTTTTCAAAAACCTTCCAGTGTAAGTGACAAACAGTAAAGAGGCAGAAACACTCTTTGTACAAATCCCACACTCTAAAGCTCATAACACTGTAGTATTTCAGTAATTCCCACCACTCATCTCCCAAATAGTAGGGAAATCCATAATTAAAGGCCTATTGAAATGCTAAATTCCAAGTTTTTGGACTCATCTGTTCCTCCCCTGCAATGTAGAACGTGAATTAGAGCAGCACCTATGTGCAAGCACAGCCCCACAGTAACCAGCAGCCTCCTGATCCAAAAAGCAGAAGAAAACAGAAAGGCATTTCTTAGGGAAATGATCACTACATATAATGCACAGTTTATTTGCAACTACCAAACACTCCAGGCTGGATGAATCTCCAAGCTCTTATTTTTGTAACACCCCAGAATTAGAAGTATTATATGTTTAATTTAAACCATATTTCTCCAACCTCTAAGTGCTCCAACAGAGCTGAAAAGTAAATCTTCCCATAGAAAACAATTTTATGTCATTTTTCTATCAAGAAATTCACAAGCACTAATAAAGAAACTGAAACACTAGGTTATGAATGCATTTGTACCAGTGTATATATTCTTCCTTTCACACATGTTTTCCTGAGCTCACAGCAGACTTTGTAACAGCAGACTGCAGCATAGCAAGATGCATTTGCTACAGGTATGTAACTTAAAACTGTTTGTAAGAAACATCCTAAACATGTCCCTTGCTGTAAATGTGACATCTTTACAGCATATGCTTAGTAAATGAAAGCCCTGGGAAAAGTAGGAAAGGATACCTCCCATATAACTGATTGTAAATTCTTGGGCACCAGGTTTATATTCTTAATAACCTACTAGTTAGACTTAGTGTGTCTGTTCCATCTAAGTCAATTTAAATGAGGTGTACCAGATACAGTACATAAAGTGTTTCATACTTGTGGAGATATGTTTAAGTATTGTTTCTTTAGGAAAATCTAATAGCTAGCTCCAGTTAATCACTGTCAGATGTTCTACATACTGCAAGTGGTAACTTCCTTGACACAAACTGCTTTTAATCAGGAATCTCCAGCATATCTTGCACACATCTCAGACTGACTTTAGCAATACATTAAAAAGTCTTTATAGCATTTAGTTTTTGTTCATGTTGCCCTGGTCTACCCTTTCCTTTACTGTGTAGGAAACCCCCTACAAGATAACTTCTTTCCTTGGAAAAGAAGATGAATTCCACAGGGTTTCATAAAAATTAAACCACAAATGCAACCCCCCTGCCTCCCCCTCCAATGGTGCTCACCACACGTAGCTGGAGTCAGGGTTATACAACCAACCCTGTGAAAGCAGTGCCAAGCCCAGCCGTGGGCCCAGGGCAGCATTCCTGCTTCCCCCACCCCCTTCCCAACCCTTGTTTGTAAACACATCTTGGCTGAGAGCACGCGGATGGAGCACTGATAATAAGAACCTTCAAACTATGTTCTTTAACTTCTCTGACTCTAAAAAGGCAATCAAAGCTACCCCATAATGTGTGATTAAATATACGCAGGGGATAATCTCTCCTTCGAAAAGCTGGAGAAAAGGTGGTGTTGAGACTGGTTTGAAGTGGTCTCCTTAATAGAAAAGGACGGTCCCTTTCTGTGTACATCATGATTTGCTTTGGGATTTCTGTTGTGCCCCGTAAGCCTACAGGATATTACAGCAGCTTTTGTGTTGCTGGTGACCCAGCTGTTCATTATTGAAAAATTCCACTGCTTGATGCTAAGGGCAGGAAGGCTGACCCCTCATCTTATGGACGTTACTATCTTTCAAAAGATACAGGATTAAAGGGCCGAGCAAAATCTGGAGGAAAGCTATGTCTGGTTTTCTGTGTTTTCATTGTCTTTTGCTATATTGGCCCAGAGAGGGATGTTTGTACAGGATTTAATTAGTTGGAATCAGGCTGAGATTATTGTTGAGACTATTTACTCAGCAAATCTCCAGTCTGAGCTGGAGCTTGAAATGAGTCTGAATAAGAAAATCGAGGAGTGCTCAGCCTTACTGCTCATATTCCGTAAGGAGCAGCAAGACAGACATGAAGGGTCTGCTTATGTGAGGCGCTGAATGCCCTTCATTCCCACTGGAATCAATAAACTGTGGGGGGAACTATCATTATATCACATGATTGAGCCCTAATCGACTATACATAGCAAGAGAGAAGATCACAGAGGCCACCAAGGTTTAAGAACTTTTCCTACATTCTCTTAAGGAGCTACAGCACCAGTGCATGATGCAGGACAGGAAGCAAAAATAGGCATGTTGCTATCACTACTGCAGTTGTGGCATTCCACAATATTATACAGAATAAATTTTGTAATAAAAAGGTTAGAAATAGATTTTTTTACACTCTTTTTTTTTTTTTTTAAATGAAAGCATCAAGATTTGGACACAAGACTTGACCTATCAGCTTCAGTGGAAAAGAAGACATCGCATCTGATAGGTACAAGTAAGGCAGCTAGAAGAGCCATCAGTAAGGAAGAAAGCAAGTTCTGTGTTCTATGGCAGGACGTGACATCTCTGGGAACACAACACATTCACTGCCTCCCCTAGTTCCAGGAAAAAAAACTCTGGCAGGAGGTTCCCTGGGATTCATACCCTAAACTCCTCAGTAATTCCAGGCCCTTTGCTCTCTGCACTTCAAAGGGTAGGCAGTAATTCTTAGAGAAGATTTGTACAGGTCATTAAGCTGCTGTTCGTACTTTGTAGAATTGAAACTGGTACTTCAGGCCAGTGTGCAAATGCAGCAATACTGACCAGGGTACTTCTGGAGCTCAGGAGCAGGAGTGGCTCCTCCATCTGCTCTTGCAGTAGTGCTCTTCTGTGCAGTGCTCAGGTGGGAACCATGGTGATACAAAGTCTCACATCTTCATTCCCTTCTAGGAGGACCTCTGCCAAAATCATGAATAGCTGCTTGCAGACACAAGTAGTCACAGTCCAGTGATTAGAGGAGGCATTAAGATTGCTGAGAGAAGAAAAAATGTGTGCGGTCAGCTCCCCTTAGACAGGTACAACTCACCAAAAAGTTGCCCCCTCTGATTTATTATGCTTGAAAACTTCATGATGAGCTAGTCACCAGGACCTATCTTGAACACTAAACCAGCCAACAGTATCGCTGCAGCAGCATGCCAGGGCTAGCTGGGAGTGCACAGGGAGCAGAGGGCTCCAGGTGAGGGTGTTTCAGGTGAGAGGCATTGATCAGCTTGCACCGGGTACCAAGGCTCAGGCCTGGGCTCTGCAGGCATTTTGGGCTGCAGATGTTACATTCACAAAGCTGCCATCAGCAGAGGGGTGAAGCCCCTCCTGCAGGCCAGAGGTCCCTTGTTGCCTGGCTGTGCTATTTCAGTCCAAATAATATTGTTTTAAATTTTCTACATTGAAGAGTAAGTGATAGAAAGAGCAAACATAGAACCACAGCAGTTTCTCACCACGTCAGACATCAGTGACCTCCTGCTCCAAAGGACAAAAGCAGGTTCTTACCCAGCCTCAGAGCAGGAGACAGGAGGCATACTCAACATCTTCTCAGCCCCAGAAAATTAAGATTAAGCAACAAAGTAGAATTCGGTGCTCTTAGGTCCCAGCTGAGTTTGAGCAAATTCTTGGCACTAGCTCAAAAGGCTTTTTGTGAGCAAGCATGTTGTCAGCATTTTTCCTTTAAAGACATATAACCTAAGGTAAAAGAATAAAGCCAGACTGAGATTTATGCTGCAGTTTTCTTCCCCCCCTGCCCCCGACTTTGGTAAATTACTGATGTTGCTGCATCAGTCAGCTCTGAGAGCTGGGGGCACGTGACTTCAAAGGCAGAGGTTTTCCCTTCCAGGAGAGGGGATGGGATGAACCTTTCCAGCGCCAGGGGTGTGGATCCTGCAGCTGACCAAGGCAGAAAGGCATCTTATCTGTAGCTGCTGTGTAGCAGTGGGAACTTCCCAGACCCTTGCCAACTGCTCTCAACATGCCTGATGGATCACAGGGCCTAAGGAAATCATTGCCATGTTTATATTACATGGTTATATTATCTGCTTGCAGAAACCACAGCCCCTTTGTGCGCTCAGACTCTTCTCACTAAAGAAAGGAAGAAAATTTGAATAGAATAGAGTATGAATAGCAGGGGGATGAAGCAGACAATGAGCACAAAACCCTCTTTCAAATATTTTGCTGCTGATTTTGTATGAAACAGCAAGTCTGCATTCCTCCCTAAAATACGCTGTGAGCTTTCATAAACAAGGATTTTTCTGAAAGTTCAGATTTTATAAAATTCATAGTAAAGAGGAAGAGCTGCCCGGCTCAGCTCCCAACCAGCGCTTGGGGAAACCCAGCTCTGTAGCCGGGGGGATTAGGCTGAAGAAAAGATGTCAGGGCTGAGCTTTGCAAGTGTTGAATAGAGATCCCATCTTGTAAAAGTGGGAAAACTGTTCATCTCCTCCAAGAGGAAAATCATATCTACTCACAGATTTATTGAGGAATTAACTAGGAAAGCCTCTTTGGTTTTTTAAGTAGTGGAAAAAAATGTTATTTTAAACAAGCAAAGGCCCTGCAAGGACTGACTCCTTTAAAGCAGCCATGCCTTAGAGGCTTGCCTAAGTGTGAGCTTGCAGTGAAACTCAAACCCTTTTGTTTTAAGCCTCCAGAGTGCAGCAGGAACTATGTGGCCTGTGAGTATGTCTGCAGGAGGCACTGGACTGCCAGCACAGGCACTGGCTGGACACAGCACCGCTGGAAAATGACCTGAGAGAAGGTTTGGGGATGGGATACCTGGGGATTTAATGTGCTTTGCAAGACACAGGTTGATCATGGACTTGCTGCAGTACCTCAAGGGCAAACCATTTGAGTTCTTTACTAGTGATGCAAATACTGAGATGCTGCTAAGCATTCTTGGAGCACCACAGCTCCATCTCCAGCCACAGGCTAAGGAGCATCAGACCTTCACAGTCCCTCAGACAGTCAAACCACCCCACAGGACCAGCAGCATCAGGATGGGACCCCTGGCAGCTTTGGGACCCCCTTCCCTGGACAGCCAGGTTCTTCGTGCACATGCCAGTGCTGAGGACCAGGGCTGTGTGACATGGAGGAAGGACAAGGGACAGACAAGGGTTCCAGGCATGGCACCAGCCCCTGGTTCAGCAGAGCACCCACAGCACTTCAGCAATGAGGATGCAGCACCTCGGCTGCAGGACTTCCATGCAGGCTGTGGATTCTGCATCGTGTGTGTCTACCCATAAGATGAAAAGAAAAGCACTGCAGCTAATGTTTGTTTGGCTCTGCAGCCACTGTCCTTTCTTGAGCAACAGCCACAGAAGCCCAGTGCCAGCCACAGCTACAGCCACAGCCCAGTGCCAGCCACAGCC
>NC_031785.1:325331-354765 GCF_001522545.3 Parus major
CACAGCCCAGTGCCATGCTCTCTCCATCACGGCCTGGGTGCCCTGCACAGCCAGACAGCTACACACAGAGCACCATTAACCAGATCTGTGGAAGCCCTTCCCCCTCTCCCCCTGCCCCCTTCTCTTCACAAAGGGTGAGTGGATGGTTAAAAAGCCTTGATCTGATAGCTCTGTCCAGGCTGTGTCTTGAGAGAATGGACATCCAACCTGCTGACAGCCCTATCAGCTCATCCTCCCATGGACAGCAATCAGGGCCAACACTTCTGGTGATTCATAAAGAAAACTGTTGTCACAGACACAACGTGAAAGACACAAACTCTAGATTACCACCGAGATTAGCATGCAAAAATGTATTTGAATTTCTGATCAGCAGGAGGCTTCAAAGGGCCCAGGCTCAGATTAGCAGGTGTTACGTGAAAAAGGAGAGAGAGCTTTTGTGCTACAAAGTTGCACCAGCAAAACAAATATGTCTTTCACTTTGAAGAGCTGGGGAGGAATTTGTGGCCATTGCCATGGAAACTCAACAGGCCTTACACTGCAAAGCCAGATTTTAGACACAGAACTGCTCTTATGTCTGTATGCTGCTGAATACAACATGTCTTTATCAGAAGGATGCTGAGAAAAACAAAATGACAATGTGACACCATTATAACACCTTTGTTTAGTTCAGATGAATTTTCATTATTTGTAAAAGGAAAGAGCACAGCAGGCACTTGCTTTCAACAGGGGATCCCTTGAAACTATGTTATTTAGAAAAAAAAAAATATATAGAATTCAGAGGGTCTTGATTATCACTAAACATCTAACTAAATTTTCTGGGACAATATAGTCCAACCCAAAACCAGTGTAGGAACAGCCTTTGGCTGTATGATTTAAAATTCTTTTTCCACTCCTTTTTTCATCCATCCTATCTCTGCATCACAAGTGAATGGCCTTCACCTGAAGCGCAAGGCCCTGGCTAGATACCGGTGACCTCCAACCAAACCAAAGAAGGCTGGAGAGGATGCTGCTGCTCTTCTCAACAGCCTCAGTGACCTCACTTGAGCTGTGACAAGCCCACCTCCTCGAGCCCTCCAAACAGTGCTGTGCTACACAGCTGGCCATGTGGACTGGTGACTTCACAGGGCTGTCTTCATCCACCGGGCCCTGAGGACCATGAGCAGTTGAAATGTCCCCAAAAGGACATTTGGGGAAACAAGGCCTCCTCAGGGTAGCAGGGAACAGGAGCAAAGGGAGATGCAGCAAAGGCAGGAGGCAGTGGAAAATGCCCTCTCCAAGGGGTGGCAGCACTGCAGGCTCTGGAGCTGCTCCTGCCTGTGTGCTTGCCTTTGGCTGCCCAGTGTACCTGACCTGATTACAGGTATTGTTTTATAAACAGAACATATCCACAATTAACCAGTTAGTCCACACTAACTCATCACCATCAGCATGGTTAAAACACACAATTAAATAACTGATGCCAAGATATTATGCTGAAAGTTCACAGTATCTCCCCTCTCCCTCTTCAGTTCAGCCCTGGCTCATCTGGCAGCGTGGTGGGGCAAAGACGAGGTCCCTGCCCCAAACCCCACCTGGGGGGCACAGACCCACACGGCCACAGCCCTGAAGCTGGGGGACACAGGGTCTCTGTCCATGGAGGGCACCCAGCTGAGGCCTGCAGCCACAGGAGATCTCCTCACACCTGCTGCCAAACAAGGGGCCAGTGAAGGCAGAGGTTTCCTGCAGGGAAAGGCTCTGCTGCTGGCACTGCCACGTGTGCCTGCCCCCACAGCTGGGGAGGAGTGACAGCTCGGAGCACCTGGGAGCACTTCACATAGGGTGCAACACAGGAAAGCAAAGAAAGCTGTGGAAGCCCCAGCCCCAGGCCAGGGTCAGTGGGATCATGGCAGAGGGTTCTGTCTCCAGGCACCTCTGAAGGTGTCCAAGGTGCTGGGCAATCCTCCCAAAGGACAGGTTCCCCAGGGACTTTTGAGCTTTAGGGGGCTGAAGGGCAGGCACAGGGCAATAATTCTTAGCCTTGCTCCGCTTGCACCTGGCCTTTCTAGAACACCTCAGGCAGAAGGATCCTGGCACCACATCAGACATGGAGCCATCTCCAAAAGCCCTGCTCACACTGGGCAACACTGGTTTTTTTGCTCTCATACAGGAGTGTCAGAAGGTACTTCTTGGATGTACAAGGTTTTGGTTAGTCTCTTCCTGTTGAAAATCTGAATTGTTATTTAAAAATTATAATCCACTGATATCTAAGTGAGCCTCATACAAATCTTAAAAGGCCCTGCTGCATTAAATAAGAGCACGTCCAGTGAGAGGCGATGCAGCAGCACTGTCCAGATATTAAGATATCAACTACCAGTGAAAAAAACATGTAACAATAGTGTAATGAGTGTAACAAAGAAACTGGGAGCACTTGAAGCCCAGTATACTTGCTAGAACATGTATTCACTGTCTTAGATCTCATTTTTAGCTTCCACAACTCCTTGCATAAGAATACCAACTTCCTCTCCAGCCTGCCACACCTTCGCAGGCTTCATTCACGTTTGCAAGAATGCATTTTGCCCCAAGAAATCTGGCAGAAAATGGAACTCCTGTCCTTCTCTCCTTGCTGGCTACTTATGAAAAGACTTACAGTATTAAAAGCTAAAGAACTGGTTCCACAGAATTCCGCAGAGATAAACACACAGTTTGGTGCAGATACCACCTGAATTTCAGTGCCATTTGCATTCAGCTAAGAGGGAGCAAAGACTTCTGCTTTTCATCACTAACCAGTCACATCCCTGCATACACAAAGTAAAAGGCAAACAACACTTGCACATGAAAAAAGAAGCATGCTTTAAAATATTCATCCTTGAAGCAAACTTCATATGGGCCAAGCACTTCTACACTAATTAGCTACATCCAGGTATTTTTTTGAAAGCTGGTAAGGCAATATTTAGATCTTCCTCCATAGCATAGGTTTAGGAAAAAGTATTTTTTCAAATGTAAACATAAAAGAAATATGCAAAGACATATTTTATCTAAATGAAATAATAATAAAAAAATGCAATCCTTACATTTATAGCCTGTTTACATTTCTGGTTAAAAATATTTAAATGAATATTTAAGTCCAAGATATATATGACACAATAAATATAATCAAAACAAACTAAATTAAAATAATTTCAATGTATGAGTTGGAAATGCTCAAAGATTATTCTGAATGAAGAAAGAAATTTTATGATAGAGATCTAGAAGCTGAGGGAATAACTTACAATCAAATGCCAAGGTTTTACACTGTCAGTTATGTAAAACAGCATAAGACAAGGCAGCTGAATTTGTAACTCACAAAACCCTGACAAGTGTGGTCAACCTCCTGAAAGCAGTAATTTATTATCAGAAATGTCACGCCTACACAATAGCCTTATTGTTGATTCATTAGGTAATTTCCCTTGAAGACCAGCTGTTTCTAGTGTGGTGGGATGAATAATGAGAAAGATATTTAATGTTCAGGGTACAAATGACAGACATAAGGAGGTTCTAACACCACCAGCGTCTCACTGCCTACGGCACCAGCTCTGTTCCAGGGGGTAAAGGTCCTACACCTCCCACTTGCACAGAAAACCTCCCAGGTGTCAGATATGCTCAGAGGGCAGGTTGCTGTGCAATACCTTCAATAGAATCAGGAGACCCATGTGATATGGCCAAGCAGGCCTTGGGCTCATTGTCACCTTCTATTTTCATTGACATGCCCCAGGGGTAGATACTTTCCCCTCCCAGCAGGCTCAATTTATTCCCAGGTGCTTCGCTGAATGTCTCGCCACCAGTGCAGCTTGCAAAAGACAGTCCCCATGGCTGTGCTCCAGGCAAGCTTTCATCCTGTTTTCCAGAAGTGCCTCTTTTTTAACCTTAAGCCAAGTACTATCTATGTAACAATTATTAAACTATAATTTACTACAGCTAGTAGTACTATCTCCTAGTTGTTTTGGTTTATTTTTTTTAATTTTACACAAATACATTATTTGTCCCTCAAATGATCCCTCTGAGGGCTACTTCTCCATCATGTTAAGTAACACTGCAATTAAAGTGAGTTAAATTCACCAATAAGCAGACAAGCACCATGTGCTGTATGGCTGGTGTTCATTATGCTCAGTACATTAATGCCAACAGTTTGTCACTGCTTCTCCTGTTACAGCCACCTAAACTGCAAGAACCAGAAGAAAAAAAAAAAAAAGGAAAATTTGTCTAAAGGCTGCAATTGATCAGCCCTTTAATGTGATCCTGGGATACAAGAATCAGGTGGAACCATTTCTTTGCCTTTCAGAATGTATTGGTTTGGAAATACACTGCGTGCCAAGCTGGACCAGGGTGCTGCCCAGAGCAGGCTCCGGGAGAAGCGCTGTGGTTTTGGTTGTGCTCCCAGAGGCTGCAGCAGGACGGAGCCTGGATGCTGACACGCTGGCAGCCACCTCGCAGCCGAGCCAGGAAACATAACAGTGTGCTGGTACAGGGCCCAAAACTTTCACTGAAATGTCAATAGAAAGGAAAATAACCCTGCTCTACCTTGTCTAGTGACAGCTTAAGCTTTGAGATGATGGAAGGACAATTCAAGTTCTAAAGGCCTGTCACTTGCAAGTGTCCCTATTCCTCCTACATTTTGCCTTAAGTTGCAATTATATCAACACTTTCAATTAGACATGGCTTTAGGAAAACGAACAGAAACCCCAGACAGTAAACACACCTTCAGTATTTCTTTCTGAGGCCAGCTGCACTGACATGGCACTTCAAACATGATTGTTTTTCAGTGACAGCACTATATAAGGTAAATAATTTAGTAAATATCTTCCTCTCAGATCTTACTTGTGCTGCAGCTGAGATCAAAATCAAGTTATTGTCCTTCTCTACCTATGGGGGAGTGTAATAAAAACCTGGATTTACAGTTAATCAGATCTGCTGACTTTGTGACTTCTGTCTGCATTTTAGTACTGCACCACCGCTGAGTAGC
The DNA here is from genome assembly GCF_001522545.3 of Parus major. Classification (NCBI taxonomy): domain Eukaryota; kingdom Metazoa; phylum Chordata; class Aves; order Passeriformes; family Paridae; genus Parus; species Parus major. The sequence continues at coordinate 330,310 of NC_031785.1, forward strand.
TCCGTATCTTCTGACACCAGAGGAGGTGTTCTCTGTCATCTCAACCACACTAGTAATTCTGTTGCTTTTAAAACTGTTCCCCTAAATGCTTTAATAGAAATAATATTCAATATTTTCATTATCAGAAGGAAATATCTCTGAAGACCTTGTTCCTCTCACACATGGGAACACTCACCCTTAGTGCAAGCTCCCCACTCTCAAGTTCTGTATCTCTTCCCACAGAAAGGTGCCTGTTGATTTGGGTGTTCAGGCCTCCCTTGGCAAGCTTGAAACCCTCCTCCATGTTTGAAATCTCCTAATTTTAAGAAGGGTTCCCATGATCCTTAAAACCCTGGCATAAGTCACAGCCTGATGCTATTCTCCATAGTAGGGATTTCAATTTGATATCACTAATTATCTAAATGTAAATAGAGCTGAGAGAACTGTTTTGGATTTATATTGCAGAACCTTGCCTTTATATTCCCTTCAGCACGCCTCTTTAAAGCCTGGATACAGATCCTGGTTTCCTTCAGTCACGGGGAAAACCCCAGGCACTGGTGAAAGGGGGGAACTGCAGCTCAGTTCTCCATGCCCTGGATCCACCCCAGGGAGGATGAGAATGCAGTGCTCCAGAGGCATCATGTGGTCAGTGCTGTGGACACTGGCCACTCTCATCTCCATATAATCTTATTGCAACTAGCAATATGTACTAGCAGTCATGTACTTCTTTCTATCAGACACTTGTGATCACCAAAATCCCAACCCAAGGAACCTGTCTGCCCTTCTGAGAACCTCCCATGGCAGAAGTATCCCTTCCATCTTGGTGCAAGGCTCCTTTCCGTGGAGGATGGAGCACCCTGCATCAGGATCTGTACACATTAGGAACCCACAGGAGCTGAGGAACCTGTCCCTTGGCTCAACAGTCCTACAGGGACACAAGCCATGATGCCAGCTGCTGTCATCTCACTATGTTTGAAGGAGGGGACGAGACCTCTTTTTCTATTTTTTGGTCCATTAGACTTTCAAGTCCAAACATGGAGATGTGCTCAGTGCAATTTCTCCATAAGGAAATTTATAAATTGTGCCCCATGACAGAATTCTGCCAGCAGAAGAGGTTTCACAATTAGCAAAACCTTGTTCACTGCTCTGTTTTAGAATCTGATTATTGTTCTACATTTATCTTACGCAAAGTGGCTGACAAATAACTGCAAAATAATGTGATAAAAACCATTTATAATGCCAGGTTATTCCAGGTCTTTCTCCCTAACTATTTATGACAAGGTAATAATGCTGGTTATGCATTTGTCTGTCTTTAAATTGGTTACTAACAGCCATGATGGATGAGGGGAAGGATCGCCTTATTCGGAAAAGCAGCTCCTGATTTCTGATCTCATTCTTGCAGGTAATGAATTATATCTAATTAGTAGGCTCCAAATCTAATCAAGAGGTTGGGATGTTGACCCAGAGCAGCAAAAGAGGGCGAGGAAGCCTTCTTCCATGTTTTTTGCTAATCTTAAATAAAGAATACTTCCCAAATACAGTTTTCTGTAGAGCACTGACTACACTGGCTAAAGATGGAATCAATTCTAAAGTCACTGTTTCAGTTAACAGTTTAATGAAACTCATCTTCACAGATGTATTCTTTCCATTAGGAATGTAAACTCCTTATTCCCCATTATGGTCTATTTATTTTATTATTGAGGAAAAATATGTGAAATTGTGGTTGTAAGCAAAGCAGGCTCCAAGTGAAAGAAATTATTTTTCATACTATGAAAAAATTCTGTGAGTTAAAAAAAATTTCCATCAGAATTCTTGAGAAATAAACAATAATTTAAAAAAAAAGTATAAAGGAGCTGGAGTGGAAAAAATAGCACAAGGAATGGACAAATTAAAAAATGTTTTTCAGTTTTACATCTTAATAGCTGCAAAGCAAACAGAGCTCCACTTTTAATAACATTTTGGTTTTACAAGCATAATTTTCCCCACCTGAGACACCAAAGAGAATATAGGAGAAAAAAAATCTGCTCTGCAATTCAGTCAATGAGTCATGTTTGTTACTCTTTGGCTTCACACTTGACCTAAGCCCACTATTTAACACCTAAACAGGTTCAAAGGTACCTTGCAATGTTAATACCTATGCTGCAATTAATCACTTGTCCAGCTCTGCTTCTAACAGTGATGGGCCTGCAAGAGGATCCATGGCCACCGCCTTGAGCCCTGAAATGCAGAAGGACCTTTCACAGCTTCTCTTATTTTCCTTTTATGATTATTTTTATATTCTCTCTTTCAAGATCTTTCAAGAAGCCTGTTATGAAAAGAAAATGAGCATTTAAAAGACAAATATTTTCTGAATTAGTAGTCCGGATGTATGCTGTATGGTTTATGTTCATAAAAAAGGACAATATTTTATACCAGCTCTTGAGATGCTGTAGCTAAAGCTAAAATAAATCTCTGTTTTAACTGAAGTCCTAAATAGGCCTACAATTTCCCTAAATATCGATCCAGTCCTTCTACCTTAAACTTACACGAGTCTTCAGTCTAGCAATAAAGCTTAGTCTAAAAAGGGCAAAATCCTAACCCCTTATTTATAATTTGTGGATTTATTCCTATCCACAGCAAGCTCCAGCTGAGTATGACCACAAGGGAATCCCAGCCAGCCAGCCCAGGGGCGGGCAGGCAGGGCCACCTTCGGCCATGAATTCTGCTGGAGTCAGGGTGGAAAGTAATGTCCAGAAAGGACAGCAGCAGCAGGAAATGCCCTGAGTGCTCAGCTGAGCCTGATCCTTCCACGGCTCAGACAAACTGCCTGGTGTGGGGGAAGGTGCTTCCCTGGGACCGAGCCCTGGGCACAGCAGCCCACCCCGTCCGGGCTGGCTACAGGACTGGGCTGGCTCCTTCCATGGGGCAGGGAGCAGGAGAACCTTTAGGTCCTTCTGGAGTCACAGCTTCTGCTGCACGTGTCAGGGCTGGCTTGGCTTCACTCAGGACCTCCTGCTGTGTGGATACTGAGGGGGTCTGAACCCCTGTGTTTGTGTGGTTACACTGTGGACACAGAGCAGCTCATGGGAGCAGCTCAGAGGACACACACCCTCTCCCCGGCCCGGGCAGCTAGAGTGAACCAGTCTCAGCACTGCTGGCTCACCTTTGCTTTCCCAGGAACAAGCAGAATTTGACGTGATCCATTACAAGTTAAATAATCAGAAGTCTTCTGGTATTTTTACCTGCCAGAGTCACTATGTAACCCTTACTTTTTGTTTTGATCCTAATTTGAGAATCTCTTCAGTGCACATGGTGTTCAGATCACTGCCCTCTTCAAGGATGTTTTTTGTGCCAAGCCACAAACCAGTTTTGTGCAGGCAAACAACACAATGAGACACTTAAAACCCCTAATGATTGCAAAGGGAGAGCTGAACAGAGTCAACTAGAGCCATCCAGTGCCCTGCTTATGTTTAACACTGCTAAGACAATGCTACAGCTTAATTAGCATGTTACCAAGAGGAGCAGGGCTTTATTGTTCATAATAACCTGGCACCCATGCTCCCAGGTATTATGTCTGCCCAGCTCACCTTGTTCCAGGGCACTGCAAACAATATTGTTTGGGAAGAGGAGCATTTACTTACCAGGCAGACTAGTAAAATGATGGATTTATAGTGCTCTGCCTTTCATCTAATGAGGTTAAGTGACCAGTTCCAACTATGCCTGCTTCTCAGGCAATACCAGTTTTAAGAGCTCATTTTTAAAGCTAGTCAACTCTACGTCGTGTATTTACTTATTTATTTATGCATTTCCGAAGATCACCACAATATATACTCTGTTATTAAACTCTGTGTCAGGCACTAATGGCCTGTAATTATCTTTGAAATTGGATTTGATGTTGCAAAGTTACATAGTATAGACAAGTGTCCTACTGATGTCAGTTTCATCATGAGAAACAGTTCTGATGCTGCAATTTACTTAGAAAACACACCTGCCATGCAGCGCATATGAAAACAGATCAACAATGAGCCTGATTTAAAAGCTAAACTGGAGCCCAAATATCCCAAATTTGTATGTCAATCCACTTCAAAATGGCCAGAAAAAAACAGTTACCCATGCTCATATTCTGCTGCTTGTACCTCCCTGCACAAACATATTACTACTTTTTCTTATTTAACAAAATAGTTCGCAACATAATTCCACAAAATTAGCATAAAAACAAACGTTTGTGAGTGGTATTTTCTTTGTTCCCTTGAGCCTAGCCGAACTAGCACATTCTATGTCATTCTTTCTTGTGAACAAATGGCTGAGAGCTATTGCCTCCAATTCCCCATTAAAGCCCTCGCCCTCACTCATTCTGTCTGCAGAGAGAGCAGAACCCCCCCAGCTGCAGAACCCGCTGCCATTAATTCAGTTACCCAGGGAATTTCACACCTTTGCCAGGCCCTTTACGGTTCTCATTTTAGTACAACCTAATCTCCAATGGATTCAGAAAGCTGTGAAGAAGGGCAGCTCAAGCTGAAGGCAGCAATTAAATGATAATTAGGGATTTACTTCATCTTGTGATTGATAGAGGTTCACTGGACCCAAACTGCATCTTGTCATGTGCTAATAGGCCTGGCAAGATACTCCACTGCATCTGAAGGATTTTGTCTTATCTCAGGAGAGATAATCTACTCAACAAGTAATCTTCTGCCTGTGGTAAAGTGCCACTGTATATTTACCAGGCCAGTATTCTTCATGGTTGAGCTCTGAACAAGACCTAGGACTTCCTTGGGAGCAAGGAAGCCAAGGCTTTCCTTCCCTGTTTTAAGGCTTCTGGGTGCCGAGGTCTTGGGTCTCCCAGTACAGCTGCTCCATCTCCCCTAAGTGCATCCCTCACCAGCACAGACCCTCGCAGGAGCCACCACCTTGGGATCTCAGCCATGGGAAACTTTTGAGCCATTTTCAGTCCATTTGCTGTTCCTGACGAAGTGACCTGTCCTGCGGTTCTGAGCCAGGCAGGCAGGAGCCAATGCCCACGGTCCAGGGCTGCAACTCCCGTACTCCTCTGTGTCTTTTGGGCCTTTGTCAGCCCAATTACTTATTATAAACAATACAGTTTATCTTTATCAGAATCATTATCTAAATTGGCTACATGACACATGCTGTTCTCCTAACTGCACTCCCGGGAAAATGTGCTATAAAATCTGTGATTTTGTACTTTGTAATTATCCCTCTATGGGCTATAAAGCATTACTCTGGTGTTTAAAATAGGTATAGCTAGCATTTTCCACTCCTCTGAGTGGAACATTTATTCCACCTCAGAAAATAAAATGCAGCACAATATTTGGTGCAATCAAGCAGAGGATTGCTGCAGCCATGTCCTGATGCTGAGCTGACTGCACACACAAAGGAGTTTCTCATGACGTGTTCCATTTTATTATGGAGTTTCTTTTTCTCTGGGTAAGACAAAGATGACCTAAGATAGTGTGAAGTGAAACATGGCCTTAGCTGGCATTTTAGTCTGGAAATGATGAGGTGTCAACAATAACGGTTAACAGGATCATACTCCCAGTGCCATTAATTTTCTCTTTTCAGTATCCTCCACATTTCCTGTGGTAAAAATGCTGGCCAATTCTTCCCTGTTGCTGACTTTTGTTTTTCTTACTGTTTTGAGAAATTCCTCCTTCCTCAGGATTTCTAAATCTATTTCACACAGTGCCAAGCCAGCAGCTCTCCCCATGATTAAAACAAAACACTTTAGTTCTAAAGAGCAAAGACCTCACCTCCCATCTTGCACAACATGAGGTGTCCCTGGCCTCCCTTTTTAGCTGATTCTGCTTGCTTGATGCACTTTCAGAAGTTCAGTAACTAGCAGTGGAGGGGTCATGTTTGCCCTCAAGTTGCTGCTTTTCATGCTTGACATGTTTTTCTACTGTCCAGTCCCTTAGCTGCATCAGGGTCAAGAGGATGGAGGGAAGGGTGGGGGTTACAGAAAGAGTATTGTATTACACAAACCCCAAAAGGTTTCGGTTACAGAACGTATATTGTCCATGTCTGTTGGGCTTGTGAAGAAGTATCAAGTTCACCACATTCTCATTTAGGGACTTTGATCCTTTCAGTTAAAAAGAAGCTGCTGAGAATTACTCTGCAGAGCAAAGAAATGAATCAGTTGTACTCTCTCACCCAGCACTGAGGAATGCCAATATTTCTGTTAGCCAGCCCAATCCTAGGGAGATTTACCCAGCTGCAGAGAGGCTGGAAAGGGCTTAAGTCTATCAACACAACCATAGGCTCCCCCTCCTTTCAGAAGGGCTCAAGCACCTCTTATGCTACCTTTCAGTGGTGTGGAGCCCTTTCTCTGGGTTTGAGCATTTTTATGCTCCTTTTGCAGCTAAAGCAGCCATGGGAACAGCAGCCACATCTCACATCTTCTCTCCCCATCTCTCCTTCTCGAGATGATCCACCATTACCCAGGTATTCCTACCCAGGTAATTTATTCGTCAGATAAAAATAATTTCTGCTGCTCTTTCCTGTTGCCCTGAGAAAGGCTCAATGACCTTTCATTCTCCCAGAAGGTATGAAATTCTGTAATTGTCTTTTCCCATAGGAGTCCCTGTATTTTTTGCCTGGAACTTATTTATGTGTATACTGTGCACACTGGCATTGCTAAATCAGGGAGACCTTATTTATATATGGGGGTTTCATCTGCATGTACTAAAATAAGGGAGACTCAGAGCCACCAGGTGTTTCAGGGTCCATGGCTGAGCATTATCCTGAAGGCAGAACCTACTGATGACCTAGACAGGGACTCAGAACCTGCCATAATACAGAGCATGGGAGTGTTAGAAACTGGCTTTCCTTTTGCTGTGAAACAGTCTGTTTCCTCTGGGCTCCCCCTGACCAGGACACAGGTCTGAGTTTTGCTGAGGAGCTGCAGGTCCCAGGGCAGCGTTTGGGCTGAGTTTCAGAGATACCTTTCAGTATTCCAGGATCCCAGGGAGCAACCACATGGAGCCAACTCTTCTGTGTGAAGTGATGCTCCCATGAATGGGGTCAGAAAGGACCCAGAAAGACATCATGAGGCCTTAGCTAATTTTTCAAGGGGCTCTGTTCTGTTGCATTAACAATTTTCTACAGCATTAAGCAGTTTCATGGTACATTGTACAGCACTGCCTGAGATGGGATACAGACTATTTTCAGCCCAGAGAGGTGACAGATCATGCTGGGAGACCAGAAGCAGAACAGCAGACATCTGCCATAAGCTTCCACCAGACCTGGTCTCCCTTCTCAGACCTGCAGCGCCATCAGAGCCCCACTCCAGACTTTGGCAAGTTGCTGCCTCAGTGCCTGGGAAATTCCACATCTTCATTAATCACTACCTGGGCCTGTCTAGCCTGTTCTCTCACCTTGCTCCTTTCCTTCATCCTTTCCCCTCTTTCTTCCTTCTTACCTTTTCTCTTTAAACAGTCTTCATCTTCTTTTCTATTATCCAGAGATACTAACAACAAATAGAACAGCTTAGATAATTGTACGGTCAAGAGCTTTCCTTTTATATGACAAATATATGTATTTCAAGAACTATTTCCAGTTAAATTTAGATTTCCACTTGTCTCTTGAGTCCTGTCACTGGTCATGAGAGCAAAGAGATTGGTACCTGCCCCTTGCTTCCCCTCATGAGGATGCTAAAGCCCACAACCAGGTCTGACCTCATCCTCCTCCAAACAAAGTGTCCTCATCTGGTCCTCATAAGACTTCCCCTCTCTGATTTGCTAAGATGTGTCTGCAGGGCCTTCTGCCCTCAAGGGAGTTGGCTGTTCCTCCCAATTTAGTGTCATCACCAAATTTAGTATTGTTTTTGAGTCCTGTGTCCAGGCCATTAATGAAGATGTTGAAGAGTCAAGGATGGAGCCCCACAGAACCTTTCCAGTGATGTCAGCCTCATGTCACCCCAGGCACTGTAACTCTGTACTTGATCCATGAGCCAGTTGCTCACCCATCACATCACATGGTTATCCAGCTGTGAGATGCACAGTTTGTCCAGAAGAATAATATGAGAGTATCAAACCTTTGCTGAGGTCCCAACAGATTACATCTGCTGGCTTCCCTTGGTCATCTAGGTGGGCTATCCTGTTTTAGAAGGAAATCAAGTTGACAAGCAGGACTTTCTCCTCATGAAGCTGTGCTAGCTATTACTGATGACTGCATTTTACTCCATGTGTTTTTCAATACCTTCCATAATAATCTTTGCCATGATTTTACCAGTAAACGTTACGTTCCTTGCTGCCTTCTAGAAAACAACTTGACTAAATGGAACTCACCAAATCCAAACTTCCCCTCACAGAGCAGTAGAAGGTTGCTTTCTTTGCTAATCTACAAAATTTTTCATAAATTGTCAAAGGACATAACAGGCAGCCCTCCCTTCTCAGCCAGATAAAATCTGAATAAAAGAACACATTTAAAGTCATAGAAAAGCATATGTATGAAGGAAGAGCTATTCACTGGAAAGGGACACAGATAAAAAATCCCTGGAAATGTCATCATGCCCTGTTTGTAGATACAGCTGTACCCGTATCTCTAAATTACAAGTGATAATGAAGTGTAAAGATTTTATCAGATACCTGGCCAGCTCGAAAGACCTTTGTGTGCTGGCTGGTGTAGTCTCATATTAGGTGGTAGGAATTCTGTTTTCTTTTCTAAGTGGAACATCAGATTACACAGGTCTTATTTCACTGTTGATTGCAGTCATCCACTTAACATCTTGACAGATATTCAAGAATGGAGCAAAGCTGGTGGTGCTGCTGAGTGAGGTGCACATCCATCCATCATCTGCTAGCAGATCACTTGGAGGGCCAGGCCTCATGTCATTAGCCTGCAGCACACCACAGCTTGGTGGCTTTTTTTTTTTTAAACTCCTGCTAACTAGGTTTCTCAACAGTTTTGGGAGGGCCTGTTAGCTATCATTCCTGCAAACAGAAGCATCAGCTGAAACATCCTAGGCCAGAGCTTGAGTAACACCATGGAGGTTTGATATATTTTCTGGAGATCACACAGTTGTGTGATGTGTTAGCCTATTTCCAGTGAGCTATTTAGCCTAGTCTTTTTTATGCCCACTTGCCACTGCACAGTCTGTGTATCACCAAGTAGTCTCCAAATGCTTTGCTTCCCTTTTACAGCAGCAGGACTCCTGTCACCTAGTGCGCCATCTCCTGCACTCCCCTCCCTCTGCACCTCCTGTGGCAGAAGATGGGCTCCCAGTTAAGCCTGTGACTGTCATGGGAGGGCACAGCAGAGACGATGAGGGCAGGACTGTGCTCCCAGCAGCCACAGTCCCCTGCTGAGGTCATGCCCCTGCTCTCATCTGCACTTCAGTGCCCCAAAAAGAGTCGCTGCCTGTGATCTGATCCCCTCCAACCCTTGACTGGCCTTCCTGCAAAGCAGCTTTCCAGAAGGGTCTGGCCAAGGATCTCTGACTCCAGGTCACCTCCACATCTCCTCTCCTGGCACAAGCAAACCAAGTGCCCAACAGTGCTTCAAACAAGTACAAGCCAAACAAGGACCAGAGAAGGACTTTTGCCCCATTGGAAGAAATATGGCAGTTGACACTTTCTCCTCTAGATGATCACCTGCGCTCTTGTCACTCAAGAAGTTCAGAGAAAAATTGAGGTTTTTTAATGAAAAAAATTTATTTAGGGGAAAGTTTTGAAATAAGTTACAAATTAAATCAATGTTTGCCACCACTAAGTACAGCACAAGTGGCAGGAGCACCCCTGTTACCTTGCTGTGAGAGGTATTAGAAACCTCTACATCAGCAGATGTAGGGAATCATCCAGAAAGCAAAGAGGTCAGTCAGCCCAACACTGTGAAACACAAAGCTGAATGTTCTATATTTATTTATTCCTGCTTTTGGCACCTCATTTGCTCCTTTGTGACTCCTTTTTTTTTGTCATCTTTTCTACTTGGTTACATTAAAAGAACTCTCTTCAACTTCTTTTAATGTTCTTAAACTCATAAACCACAAGGCATATTCTAGTTCTGTCAGCCTGTAAGATGCATTGCACAAACTGGACTTGTGTTCACCTCTGTTGAAAGACAGAAACAAATTCTTCAGCACTCAAGAAAAAGAATCATTTCTTGTCAACATGCCACTGTGTAGTTCGACTTCACTGAACGTCAGAGGAGAGTGACATTTCTCTCTGACACTGTTCTCTGTGAAACAGTCTCTAACAACAAGGAATGAATTCATATGCTACCTGCCCAAATGAAATGGTTATCGCCCTATCTTCTTTCATCTAACAGTGCAAAAGTGTGTTTGCTTCTATTTGGGAAACATTCAGTGAAATCATTAAAAACCATGGATGAAACCATATCAAACAGATTTGTATTTTCTTGTCCCAGAATACTTGACATAACAAAGGGCATATACTCCTTAATGTAAATAGATCACACTTGCTCAACACTATTCTAAATAAATCTGGGGCTAATGTAGTTTATGAGATACACTGAGGAGGTTAAATTGTTTCTGAGTAGGTGGTTAATTAAAGGATTTATTTTGCAGTTGCAGAGGACCCATAACTCATGAGTTACTGCACAATAAAAGTGTTGTAGATGTGTAAAATAACACCATGATTAACTCCTCCAAGCAACTCTGCCCCACACAGTTTTGTGTGCCCCTTCATTCTGCCAACAGCCCCGACCCAAAACTCAACCACACTGTGGCTTGAGATTGGTGGTAGTGGTGGGCTTGGGTTTTGTTTTGTTTGGTTTTTTTGGTGAAATAGATGCATCTACTCAAGTGGTTGGCTCAGGACTTCTGTGAGCTACAAAAGAGGAAAAAATATACATGGAGGATTAATTATCAATCACAAGTAGCCTGGAACAGAAGTGAGAAACTGCCAGGAAAGACTTTTTAATCTAATAGCTCTCATTCTGTTTCTCTCTCACAAGGCTTCCGAGGAGCTGTGAGCTGTGTGCTGAAGGTTCCAAAATGCAACACGCTGCACTTGTGTTTTGTTTGGTAAGGTCAAGCATCTGTTTTACCATTTCCTCAAAGTAATCTTAATATTTAATGGAAAGTGACAAAGAGGAAGTGTGAAGAAATACAACATGGTTTTCCTTTTAGTTAAAACTCTGTTCGTTTTGGTCCATATTAAAAAAATTACTTTCCTATATATTTAGCCCTCTAAAATCCATGCCATTCAGCTACCAGCATTAATGATGTTAGGATGAATTATACAGAGAAATCAAATTTTCCGTAGCATTTGAACGCCATTAAAATGCCAAACAATAAACTACCAGACTGCAAATTAGATCACTGGAAATATCAAACACATTGCAGTATAAAATCCATAATTGCATTTAGTGCTTTGGCTCCCAGGGGACAGGCTGCTAAAGATCATCACCGTGCCACATATGAGAAGCTATTGACAGAACGATAAAAATCGACAGGCTAACCAAATAAACACTGCAGGCTTCATTAAATATTCAGCAACTGAAATTTGACTATCATGTGCCTTTTTTCCCACTAGATGTGTCGTGCTGCAGCGCTCAGGATTTCACCGTGACAGCGACGTGGGCGGCTGTGCCCCTCAGGGCTCGTGGCCGTGTGGCGCAGGGCACGGGCAGCACCAGCAGGTCCTGGCGCCATCAATAAACACACTGCAGCCCAGACAGGGTGATTATTCTCCTGAATACATTATTAGTCTTGCCCCAGGAATACCTCCAAAGACTTTAATTAGAGGAAGCATAATATCTACAAAAGTTTAACACTCCTGCTAGGAGAACAGGGACATTTTGTCCCTTCATTTAGTGAAGCTGAGCACTAAATGGCCTCCTGTGTAGCCCCTTCTGCAGGTGGGTGCCCCAGCAGCTGTGGGACCCTGCACACCCTGAGACACAGGCATGCCCAGCTGTTCAGGCTGGCCAGGACTCCGGTGGGCAGCACCTGTGTCTGAGGAGCACAGGGCATGGTGCCCACCCCAACAGCCTGACCCTCAGAAGGCACCCATGGGCACAGCCTCTGGGGTGCTCATCTCTGCCTGGATCTGCTTTGTGTAGCTCTGTTGCATGATAAGAGGGGCACAATGGAAATGAGTGTCCCTGGCAGAAGACAGGATGGTGCTAATTTTAAATTTCACTAACCACTTATTGTCTGTTGTTTTCTTGGATCACTTGCTGACAGGAAGAGCGCTTTTGTGGCTTAAATACTCATTCTTTCTGATGACAGTGAAAGAAATAGAGCTACAGGAGAGTTGATATAGGCAGAGGGCACAGAGCCATGCCATGTGCTTGTGGAAGAAAAAAGGAATCTAAGCAAACCCAGTGTGCTCCAAGGAGTTCTAGAGCCCAGCAGTACTTGCTGTTTGTGGACCCAGCCTGACCAAAATGGTGAGAGAGTGGGACCTGGAACAGAGCTTGCCTACTACACTGTTTAAAATATTTGAAATATACTGTTGTATTTCTTGAAATTACATTGAACACTTCAAATCCTGGAATTAGTTCCCACAACCCTGTCAAGACACACTTTTGCTTGCTTGCATGCTCACACATGCAGAGCGTCACACTGCTGCGAGAGAAAAGAAAACAACAAAAAGGCTGCATGTTTCCTCACTCTTTTCTTACAGGCCTTGAGTCTGAAATTAGAACAAATAAAATGTATAATGCATGCTCTGGAAGCACCCAATAGGGTTATAAGCAACCATTCCCTCTTCATGAAGAAAAAGTTTATGTAAATGACTGATGACAGTGTTATTGTGTGAGGAATATCAATGGAGTAATTACAGTTACATAGCTTGCTGCTGCACTGCTGCTCTAAGCCTGTGTTAATTTTTCACACCACTCCCCTGGGAAGGATCGCAGTGTGCTCCTAAGAGCAGAGCTAATAATCGGAGCTCTGAGCCACTGCCGCTGAAACTAGCCCCAAGGTCTTTCTGAGCAGACTGCTAAACACTGCCTGTCTCCCCAGAGAGAAGAGAACAGAGATAAAATGATTAAAAACTGCCAAATTGGACTGGCAATCACTTGGCTATACTGTCAGCCCAAGACAAGACAAATCTCAGTTATTTCTCCTTTTGTGAGTTGGAGAACAAGGCCAGCACAAAGCAGCACGACTGGTAGCAGAGCAGTGGGCTGACCGTGCTCCAGGTCCTCACCACTTCTGTGTCAACATCTACAGACTCAAATGATACATTAGTGATTTTATTTACCACCAGCACAAATCCAGAATCTGAGAAAACCAAGTTCTATTTAGGCCTACGGGGACACGTACTAGAAGTCAATTCCACTTGTTTGATCCCAGGAATAATTTCAGCACTGAGCAGATCACAGACCCAATAACTACATCTTCTTCCATATGAGCAGTTCTTTGAGGTTGGATACTGCTGATACCATTTGTCCTGAAGTTTTAGACAAATGACATATTCCTTCCAGCTCTACACCGTGAGGTGTAGTACAATGAAAAAGAGACAGAATACATGCTAAATGTGTAAATTAAAGTAAATGCACTTTTAAAGACTCAGATGAGGTATCTACACCTCAGCTGTGTGAACACTCTGAGACAGTCTTAAGACACAGCTGATGATCAGTAACACAAGGCATCACTTCCTACAGGCTTGGAAGAAATACTCCACACCAAAAAAGAAAAGTGGCCACAATTAGCCTATCAACTGGAAACCAGCAGCCTGCATAAAGCAAGCTTGCAGTCCTGACCAAAACAACCACACATCAGTGCATACACCTTTCTTGGTGAGGGGACAGGCAAGAACAACAGCCAGAATGGCTGTGGAGAATCCCATTGACCTTATGCATGGCTGCTCCATAAGCCCTGTGCCAGCTAAATTTCCTGCGCAAAACCTTTCAAAATTGATCAGCATCGCTTCATCCCTGTCAAGGGGAAAAAGCTAGGGACCTCTTCTACTGCCCATCACAGTATTTTTAGTTTGAGTTCACTGCATGAAATCATAAGTGTGGGTTATTTGTGTAATCACCTAGCCAGATCCTTTTCCAGAGTCCAATTGTCAAGTGGCTCATGCATATTAATGACAAAAGTTACACCAGTCTGAACCTGGGGCTCCCCAACCCCCCCTATCTATCCACAGAGAGGGGAATGACACAGGAGCTTTTCTCCTATACCCCACAAATTTCTCAAACATTTGTTTGTGATTAAACCATTTGTTTGTTATTAAAAATACTTTAGCTAATACCCTTTTGAAGCAAGAGGAAGAAATCTGGCAAGATTGAACACTAGCAGCTGGCTGGGATAAATGGGCTACAGAAGGCAACTTGCTCTGATAAATCCTCCAATTTTTCCAGTTTTCACTGAAACATCAATTTCCAGGCCTGCTCCCCAAATATCTTGTTTACAGGACAACATTGGAGTTTCACAGGGATTAAAATGACCTCTCACCTCTGTTTCTCTCTAGGCCTTTGGCAGTGCCCCTGGGGCAGGGCTGCCAGGGCACCCACATGTGCCTGGGCACCCCAGCCCTGCACCTGGGGCTCTGCCAGCCCCAAAACCCTGCCTGGAGCTGTGCCCAAAATAAGTCTCATGCACGAGCAAACCAAGGTTTGGTCCCCCATGTCCCGAAAGAGATTTGGAAACAGGACATTTAAAAATCTGCAGGTGAAGGAGGGAGGGAAGAGAGCACTCACAGCCTGGGAATTATTTCACTCTGTTTCCATTTCACAACAGTCCTGTTAAAATGTTTTTGCTTCCATCTCTCCATCATGTCTGGGGTTCTTAGTTGGGGATTCATGACAACCCAAGGGGTTCACAAGGGGAATGCCTGTAGCAAGCCCTCCTTATTCCATCCCAGAGGGAGTGGATGAGAGTCATGCCCCAAGGGCTGCCTGAGCTGGGGGCTCTGGGGACCCCTCCCCACCGGGGTTCAGTGGTGCTGCTGAGCTGGGCAGCCTCTCCCCCAGGAGGGCAGCAGGCCGTGGGCTGGACCCCACACTGGTGAATCAAAACCACATCTGAGTGAGTATCCTCAGTTATTAAATAGGTTTTAGTTTATTTCACTGATAGCTCATTTTTAGCTGTCTGTTTTTGACCTATCTCAGTGTCTCGTCTGACATGCCTTGTACTTCTACCATGGCTCACTCTGGCTCTGTTGAAAAAGTCCCATCCCTCTGTAAAGCTTCGGTTTTCATCAGACTAAGATAAACTGAATCCTTTTCACCTATTCCAAAACTGATCTTGCACAGAGACTGGACAACATGACACCAAAGTCTGCAAAATCACATTTATTACCTCCCAGTTATCTATCAGTTAAAGAGAACATTTCCTCTGTAAAAGAAGCTGTTGGGGAAAGTCTCTAAAGTACAGTCAGGAATGATATGACCACATCTACATCCTCTTTACCCTCAGCTGGACACACTGCTATTCAGTTAAAGAGAAACTATTCAATTAAGTGAATCTAAAAAGGCAGGCACTTGCAGCCTGGAAAAGTTTAAGTTGCTGGAGGTGTCTGCAGGGCATTTGTGGAGTGGAAATGCTTTAGGCTGCTGCAGTTCAAGGATAGTGAGGATGTCTTTGTGGATGTGACACAGACTGGATGGACATCCCTCACCTCCTTGTCTTCAATGTAACACAACCTTGCAGTCAGCTAACAGACATTTTCCAGTGTTAACAACATGGGCTTTCTTACTGTGTTTGCTTCTTCATTTCCAATCCTAAAAAAACAACAAAAAAAAATCACTATAACTTTAACTTTGATGCACAAAAATACAGATTTTTCACACACTAAATACATAGCCAATGCACACCAGAGGCATTTCACTTAGTTATTGTGAGCAGAGAGTCTCATTGTAAACAGAAAAACAACTTTCTACTTCAGCTGCTCTAGATCCAGATGCTTTCTCTGTTCTGCAACACTCCAGACACTTATGATTAAACAGAACATACCAGGTATTACAACTATTAAACTGTTAGATACAATTTACAATGGCAATAACCCCCTTGTCGTTGGTCCTTCCTAAAGTTAACCAGAAGTTTGACAGATATTTAACAGCTCATGGAACAAACTGAGTTTGTGACTTGTTTCACAGAAGTTTGGTCAGTTATTTCTTAAAATCATCAGCTTTTGGTTTAACTCAGCTTGATCAAAAAGGCAGCAGACTGGCCTGAGCGAGGTACTTCCCTGGCCTCCAACTGCACCAGGAGATGCAGGGCACAGCTTTGGCATAGGGTAAGGTGGACAAGGGTGGTAGGACTAGCCTAAAGACAGGATCAAAACAAGCATCCAGTGGTGTCCTCACTTTATAAGAAAATTAATAGCTTTACAGACCAGGAAAGCTGACAGGGCTCATTCACTGAAAGTAATGAGGTTTGACAGATTTTTCTCAAGGATCACAGGTTATAGACTCCCCTACTCCTCAGAAGCAAGGTGTTGTCTGGGTGGGTGTCTATCTTCCCCAGAAAATACGAACAATTTCAACATGTGAGAGCATGCTGAAGTCATCATAAAGTTACTGTCATCTGTGTCCCTGCTAGGGTGAGCACTGCAAATGCAAACCAGCCTGACCTCAGGACACCCACGAGCATCATGCATCCCTGAGAAGGGTCAGCAAAAGCTGAAGATAAGAAAATAATCAGATTAACATTTTCTCACTACACATCCCCAAGCTGAGTGCATTGCCTGCCACCTCTGGCTAAGTTCGCCCAGAGTTTAGCTGCAAGCTTTCCTGGATTTTCAGTTTAGCAAAGGATCCCTGGGCTTAGTAACTCCACCAGATGATAAGAGCAGTTTACAAAATGTCTTAGCTTTTGTATTTCTGGAGAGTTGATAATTTAGGGCTTGACACCACGTGCAAGTCTTGCCTGAGCAGGAGCCCTGTGTGGTGTAATAGCTTCCTGCTGCACAGGCACAGTGTCTGGAACAAGGCTCACAGCTGACACCAGGCTGGATCAGGCACCTCTCCGTGCCTCGGCACACTCCTGCAACCATTCCTCGCCAGCCAGCTTCCTCTTTCAATGGCACAAGTGGTGTTAGTGTATGAGCTGAATATTTTGATTTTGGAATGATCTGGGAGGTGCAGATTTTATTATGCTAATGAAATAAGAGCACAATAGTCCTCTGAAGCATGCAAGCCAGAGGCCAGGGCCAGTGCTAAAACCTTCTCCCACAGGAAAAACAGATACAAGGCTGGCTTTGAGAGTGGGCGTCTTCTACACTAACCACTGCATTGTCAGAAACCACAGCTGTCCACCACATGAGCAAGCTCAGACAGGCCTGCCTTGGGCTGCTGACAGGTCAGTGCCTGCAGCGTGGTGCTCCCCTGGAGCACAGGGCAGCTCCTCATGCTCTCAGCTGGCAGCCTTGCACCCGTAAGGACACGTAGAGCATCAAGCTGAGCTGTGCCTGAGTTGCCCTGTCTTCCCAAAGGCAAGGGGCTGGACGCACTCCCTGGGCACTTCAGACACAGGCATTTACACACACACTGCTGTCTGGCACTTTTGCACATGGCAGGTTTTACTGCTGTGTGTCTCGCAGCACAGCATCGATGTGAGGCTGCAGAGCAAATCTCCAGCTGAGCATGACCCCTGGCTGGCCCAGCTTCTGAGGTGCTGTGCACGGTCCTTCTCTCCATCCATTCTTTGCCCTGTCATGCTCATACAGCACATGCAGAACAGCATGGGTCTTCCAGGAGAAAAAATGCACAACAAGCCATTATTAAAATTAGTTTAGTAAACAATAATCAGAGGAATAGTTAATAAGCACAGCTTTGCTGTGTTAAGTAGGAAATTAGATCCACTGCCCCATTACTATTTTGAGTGAGAAAGCAATGATGCCTTTAATTATGCATAGTCTGCTTTATTTGAACTGTGTTGGCTGTTGTGAAGGAAATAATCAATGTAAACGCCTCCTGAGGTCGCTCCTGAGGCAGCCGTGAAATGAACTAAGTGAGAAGAGCAGTGCGTATAATCATATCAAGCAAATCCCCAGGTACCAGCTTGAGAAACACACACATATGATTTATACACTCTCCACAACTCAACACTGACACCCCGAGCCATTTTAACAGCAGAGCCTGCACATTGCTCTGAATTCTTACCTACACATGACAAGTCAAATTTTTGAAGCTGGAATTAATCCTGTCGATTTTAAAATTAACACAGCCTACCCTGAACTCTGTGGGAACCCTACTTGATTAGAGATTGTGGAACTCAACTCCTGCTTAAAACCAGTCGGTATACTAGGGACCTTAAGCAGAACTCCCCAAAGAATTTCTGCACACTAAAGTTAATCTTCAGAAGTTCAACATAAAATAAAGTTTAGAACCAAACTCTACTGTAGTGAGAGGGGCAAGATTCAGGCTGGAGGAATTATCTTTTAATTTCTGTATTTATTTAATAGCAAACTTTTATTTTAAATTTGTTTACAAAGCTAATAAAATTTTTATTTGCTGTTTTTCACATTTTTGAGTTCAAGCAAACATTTTAATTACAAATATCCATCTTTAGAGGTAATTGGCAGAACCTGTGTTATACCATGAAGGAGAAAATGCAACACCCAAACAACACTTTCTGTGTAGGCTCCTTCACCAGCTACCTTTCAGTGACTGTGCTGCTGTGGTAGTGTCACAGCTAACCCCACCCCTCCTCATGTTTCACTTCTGTGGAAATGCTGCAACAACAAACTTACTTTTAAAAAAAACAAAAAAAAAACCAAAATAAAAAGGGGAAATAATTGTGTTGTGATTCAGAGGATCACAGCTTGTAGGGAAATCACGGTGTGCATCACGCCCTGGAACAGCAGCTGGAGTCCCTTGCTGTGCTGCAGGAGCCCACCCTGCTGCAGAGAGCAGCACAGAGGGGTCTGCAGTGCCCACAGGGCTGCACAGAGCCAGGGGTCTCTGCCCTGCAGATGCTCCCCCTCTGAGCCACTGCATCCTCACCCATCTCGGTCTCTGCTGAGCTTTCACACTGCTGCTCCCCCCCCAGAATAAAGTTTCTCAGCTGTCTCAGCAAGGCCTCCTGCCCCAAGAATCCCAGAGGGAAGGTTTTTTCCTCGCAGTTGAAGTGGCACAGAGTTTGTTCAGCACAGTTCCCTGACACCTTGTTGCTGCCAGGCGGGAACCACGTCACAGCACCACGGAGGTTTCCCAGGACACGTTTGATGTGCACAGACATCTGCTCCACACACGGGATTTCTGCAGGTCCCTCACTTGTGCTGGAGGGAGTTTGAGCTTTCACTGAGACATGCACTGGCGTGAACTTCACCCTAAGGAGTTAAATCAGCTTTTGCTATGGAAATTCACATTAAAAAAAATAGATCCTCCTGCTCTACAGGATCTGTAATGTGTGTGATTTAAGGGCCCTTACTGAAACCCTGTGCACTTTGTTTTGTTGCATAAAAATCATATTTGTCAAAAATTCCTTTCTTTCCCCAAGATTGCTTTGAGTAGGTGATGCTGTATGGGCCTCAGAGGGAAAATGCAGCTTTTCTTTTTCCCAAATGTAAAATGCTTCTTAGCATTTTGTCAAAAAATAAAAGTTTTAAGGAGTAAAAGCATATGGTGGTTCATAATTTTTATACAACCCATCCCTAAGCATGCTATCATAAATCTTAACAGTAAGTCTGAATAGAGGTATCCAAGATCACAAAGTAGTATTTTGTGTGACTTCAAACTTTTCAAGTCTACAAACAAAACAGCTATGTCCAAAACATGCCAAAAATTTCAAACAGGAGACACGGGGCTATTGTTTGCATTCTTTCATGGATTTGGCTATTTAATATCTTAAAATTGAAATGCTGTAATGGTAATTCTAAAAAAAAGTCATGATTTCTGAGAGTTGGGTAGACACAGATTTGTGTATCAGGACCTTTTATCAAGATTAATTGAAATATTGTTGATTGATTTTAGTTTTAAAGGTTGTTTTGAAGTGGGCTGTTCTGGTCATCTGAAAAGGCACATCTAGTCACTACAGGCAGGAAAAAAGCAACTGGCATGAGCTCTGAGTGAGGCTCACAGCAATGATAGGTGGACTGTCACCTTACTACCTGCCCAAGCAGCACTGTGCATTGATGATCTGACCTTTTTGAATGAGATACAGCATTTCCCATCCCAACCTCTTGCTTCACCCCCCCTGTAACGTGTACAAGACATAAAAGCCGTTTCTCAGCAGTTTCTGAGCACCATGGAATGATGCTCTGGTCATTGTGGTGCTCGTGCTGGTCTGCCAGCAGGACTGGGACCATAGGCACTGCCAGTGTCTGCAGCCACAGAGCCAGAGCTGCTTCAGCAGCCTTGGATGGATTTTTGTGCCACACACAGAGCTGGAACAACCTGGAACTGCTGTCCCCTCTCTTGAAACCATAAGGGCAGATATGAACAAGGTTCCCAGAGTGGGGTCTGCCTGCACTGTCACAGCGCTGCCACCCCCTTCACCTGTGGGGCTGCACTGCCCGGGGGGCAGTCCCACAGACCTCCCCTCCTGGCAGAACTTGGGGATCACACAGCCATGCACACATGTGCACGCTAACACATCTGCACACACTCACATTTTCCAGCCCCTTAAAGAAAATAAATCGCATGAGCATCGTGCATATTTTAAACTGATACCCTGGGGGATTTTTAGACCAAAAATGCCTTAACCAGAAAACTCCATGTTTTCCTTGCTCTCAAAAACTCAGAAGAATTCATATACAAACGATGACAAATGCTTCATTCAAACAGACAGTTACTCCCAGAGCAGAGGGAATACGGCCAGCTCAAGTAGTTCGGATGGCTGCATGCAGCTAGGCCCTTTGCTTCAAGACCACAGGAATTGTTTATCACTGAGACTCTCCCAAGCTAATTGAAACCAGCCCTGACTTTTGAACCTGCCAGCACTAAAGAAACTTTAAGTGTTTTCTCCTACTGAGATTTGGCCTATGGGGACTGCTCACTGCTCACCCTTCAGTCATTTTCAGTTCTTTTTATTTTCACCTTGAATGAATCCTTGGACTAAAAGATGCTTAAGCAATTCTCTGGCAAAACACTTCATTTATATGACAATTAAATTTTGAGACCATGTTTCTCATTTTACATCTTTAAGGACATTGAATCCAAGTTTAGATTCATCATTAAGAATTCCTATTATAAAACAGTTTCAACAGTTTGGGGTTTTTTGTGGTTTACAACTTACAAATGTGACTTATGCAAATGGCATTTGCAGCATACAGCATGCTCTCAGGATTTTCACAAGCTCTTGGTAGCAAAAATTTAAGTTAGGAGTTGGAAAAACAGTCCAGTTAACCTGAAGTTGGTTTAACATTTTCTAAAAATGTTAATCTGAAAACTGAAAAACATTTCCATCTGAGGGCAGACCAGCCTGGTATGTGCTGCACTGGACAGGTATGCTGGCCTGCCCTACACAAACGGGGAATCAATTTTATCCAGTATACATCTTCATTAGGATGCTGTTATAACAGGAACACCAGTGTCTAATGCTGCAACTTTGGAAAACACTTTGGAAAACATTGCAACCATGATGCTCTACTGCTAACGTGCAATCCACAGCCTTATCATTGACAGAGAAACAGATACAGGTCATAGCACCAGATTCTGGCAGCCTGACATCCCAAGCTTGCTTCCAGCCTTCCTAATTCCCCCAGGACACTGTTTGGTGCATCACAGATTAAGTCAGGACAAGCAGGCAGGCAGCAGCACATTTATCTTCTCTGCAAACATCAGTTCCAAGAGAGATTCCACAGATAAGACAAGTTCATTCAAATTCATTCATCTGAGAATAGAAACCTAAGCCAAAACTAACACGCATTTTATGCTTATTTACAGACCACCAGAGACTAAAGGATTCACCAAGAAATTCACAGGTACCTTGTCTGCAGCAGCAGCAAAATGCCACAACTCATTCTCCTGGGAGGTTTCACCACACACCAGCCTGAAGTTCAGCTTTTCCCCATGGCTCTTCTCCTCCTGTGGTCCTGCTCCTGGTGCCGAGCTGACCTTGGGCCAAGCAGCAACAAGGAGGGCACTCTGTGCCTGGTGTTGTCTGGACAGATAATCCACCTTGGTACCACAGCAGTCAAACAACTGCTAGCCCACAGGCCCTGAGAAACACTTGCAATGGGATCACAAAAATAACTTCTCTGCACTCTTAGACTTAAGCACATTTATCTGCCCAGAAACTCAGGGTGCCCGGAAGAGCAGCACCATTCTTGTGCCTCCAGCCAGTCCAGCCCTGCAGCCCAGCCCCAGGAAACAGCCAGGGTGGAGTTGCCATTTTCAAACTTCTGGGGAACTTGGCAGCAGGTGAGGCCAGTAACAAGGAGCTATTGCCCTCACCTGTGCCTCTTGGGAGGAGAGGCACAGAGGCTCAGGAAAGAGTAATGGTTAAGTGCTTGTCCCCAGGATGATGATGCTCTGCTGGATCCCTTGTTTAAAGTCCCTGCAAAGATCAGCTCCATCCCTTACACTTTCTGTATGTGGTACATTCATTGCTTTGGTATATGGAATACAACTGATGGCTTGGAAAAAATAGGTAAATAGTTTCATCTTTTGTTTAGTTTGTGTCCAGAGGAAGTCTGTGCCCACATGTTGCCAATTTATTCACAGTCAGTATCCAGGTCATGTCATAAATGAGTAAGACAGTGATGATGTCAATGAACAAGAGAGAAGAAAGCATTTTCTCAGTGAACACATCATTATCTTCTGTAGAGAAAAGGAAAATGCAGTGCTCTTTTTCCTGTTATGTACCTTTTCCCAAACTTGTCTCTTGAATGTGCAGCAGATAGTCTGAGGACTTCATCAAAAGAGGACACAGAGCAACCTTACCTGTCCTGTTGGGAAGGACAGAGTAGAGTAAACAGCATATGACAGATGGCAGTCACAGTGCTGACACACTGTGAGATGATGTTTGGCTCTGGAGATTCTAAGCACTGAGACATTTACCTGCTATCATCAGGAAGGTGAGAGGACTATGTGCCTTTTCCATATGTCCTGAGACTCAGCCACTGCAGCAAGGGACTGCTGGAGCAGGAGCTGGGGACGCAAAGCTGTCCACAGGTGCAACAGGGCTCCAGAGAAAAGGGCTGCATGGGCTGGAGCGTGTGGATGCATGGACATGAACCGATATAAGCCCTGTATTCACAGCCAGGGTCCTGTTGACGCAGCTCATGGGCACCAGCACACAGGTTCAGACGAGGAGGCTCTTGGCTATCCCCCTGCTCACCTTGTGAGCACCTCTCCAACAGGCTGCCAGCAGTGCTGGTGCACATCAGCAGGAATTACAACTTCCAGGAGCTCTCCAGACCACAGAACCAGTATTTTCCACACATGCCAATATTTTCCAACTGTGGGTACTCCTTCTTGACAGGATTTGGGAATGCTTGGGGGCTTTGGATTCACTCCTGGAGCTGGAACAGCCGTGTCAGCACGGCACTGTGCCCAGGCTGAGAAATGTGGGGGTGTAAGAGTCAAGTTTATCTGGAAGTGGGACAGGGGGTACAACAGCTTGGGAAATGCTGACAGAGGCTGTTTGACACTCAACCTGTCCTGAGGAAGCTTCAGGAATCCTGCTCAGTATCATGCAGGGATCAGCCTGGCAGGCTCACACGTGCACACCAGTTATTTCCCCCAGGACTGAAGCAGCAGCAGCATCCCATCAGCTTGTGTGTGGGAGCAGTCCCGGTGCCAGTGTTGATCCAGGTGGAGAGTCACCCCCACCTGGCACCAGGCCAGCCTGCTGAATCGCCTCCTCACCCCACGCATCCTCAGCCTTTAGGAAGGGAAGAGCTTTACACTGCACTCCTGCTCTGGTTCTGCTGCGGGCAGGGCCGTGTGTGTGACATCTCACGGGAAGGGGATGGCACCTTCACACCACGTGTGGACAGCTCCACACAGACCTGAGAACAGTGCAAAGGAGCTGCTCATTCCTCCTTCGTAGGACACTCATTAATGTATGTTATCTTACAATACTGCAAAGAGTAATTAGGGCTCAATTGCGTGGTCCTATGGAGAGGCCTTTGCCTTTGCCTCCAAAAATGACATTTGTGGACTGCAAGTTTGTGAGTTAAGGATGTGGGAGGCATTAGCTCTTCTCTCCCCTTCAGAGATTCACCTTTCACCAGCCTGGAGAACACCTTCACCTGTGAGCTAGGGGGTGACAGGTCCCATCTTCACCCTGCACCAGCCAGATGAGTCACCCGGGGGCTGCAGTGATCGGGGTGGGCAGCAGCGAGGACACTCATCCACCCAGGGCTGCAGGTGCTCCGGGCTGCCCAGCGCCGTGCCCAGGCTGCTGCCAAGGCCGGGAGGAGGAGGGCACCACCGGCTCCTCCTCCGGCAGTGCTTTAAGAGAAGATTTTGGCTGCCGCTGCATTTTATGCGAAACCTGATCTTGTCAGCGCGCACGGTGAGCTCCTGCATGCCTACCGCGGCGTCGAGCCCCGCGGGCCCGGGCGCAGCAGCAGCAGCAGCAGCAGCTCCCCTTGGCGAGCGCTCAGCTGGGAGCGGGCCAGCTCCTCGGAGCGGCCGATAGCCCCGGCACCGGCGGGGTGCTGGCCTGGCACACAC
>NC_031785.1:355073-390746 GCF_001522545.3 Parus major
ACACCTGTGGAGCGCTGCACCAGAGCGCAGTCCCAGGCTCTGGCACAAGGGACCTGTGCCCAGAACTCGCCGCCTCTGGAACCAACTTGAGAACTTTGGATCAGCGCTGATTGGGCCAAACTGCTCACCACCACCAAAACCTGTTTCTATTCATTTAAAACTATAAGACATCTTAATTACAGCTATTAAAATCTACTCTATATTTATACTTAATAAAAGCACCTTTACTGGGGGCTTGAGAGTTCACACTCATCTGACAGCCCTGTTCTGGAAGGTCTGAGCTAGAGGAAGTTGCATAAACTTTGCACTAGTTTTGCCCTGCATCAAAGTATTTTAGATTTACACTACTGCCAGACAAAAATTTAGATGTAAAAATAGGAAATTACAAATCCAGCCTCTACAAATCCTACCGTAACACAAGCTGAATCCCTGTGTCCTGACACAAAATATTTTCTTTTAAAAATCCTTACATTTTTAAGCAGGAATCCATTCCAGCCCATGTGACTCTCGCTGGCAGCCAGCTTAGCACTGCTCCCTACTGTCAGTCCCAAACCCAACAGGAATTTACAGCCTTTCTTCCACTCAACATTGTCACCGAGCAAATTGCTGAAAATGAACAGTATTCCTCACCACAATTACTCTGTCTCTCTTTTGCACATTTTCCATGTTCTAACCCTAGTATTTGTACTCTGGTCATTATCCACCATCAGCTACCTCACGCTGCATCCTTGTATTGCTTTAGACAACCTCTATTCCCAGCCATTCCAGCATTACTAAATGTACATTGTGAGATTAATTTGGAAGAACAAACAATAGTTTATTTGTTTTGCTTTTCACAAACACTTGTACAAGTAAAGCTTAATGGCCAGCCCACTTCAGAAACAGGATGCAAAAGCATATTGAAAACAACTGCTTTAAAATAAAAAGCCGAGGGAAATGTTCCCCCTGTTTCCCATTCACAGGACACAGGGAGTGCTGCCCTAATGTCCCTCAGCAAGGAAGTCAGGATCATGTCCCTGCCTCTGGTCACTTGCTTCCTTACACTGCAGGTCTGTGACCTGTTTAGAGGAGCAGAGATGCTAAGAAAAAGAGAGAAAACTACACCTAAGGTGACACAGAACAGCTAAATGCTCACATCTGCCTGCTGAGCATCACTGACACAGAAGATGCACACGGATTCACTCCAAGGGGAGATTCAATTAGTTCCCACCTCTTGGTACAGCAACTGGCTAAATGTGGCATCAGCCTGCACCTACCTAAGTTCTGCAGATCAGCTAACAGGAGAGTGTACCCTTTGGGCAGGAAACACAGCATCAACAGTTTCTTTTTTATTTTTCACCTCTGCAGCACCACAATTTGGGTGTTTCAGCAGCATTCCAGCCCCTGTTCCCTACCCAGCCATCTTGGCAGGAATGCTAGCAGAGTTAGAACACAAGACAGCACTGATGCTGAGCTGTGACTGACCCCAACTTGATAGTGTCATTTTTTTCACAGAGGATTAATTCATAAAAGATTCCACAGCCTCACCTAAAGCTCCTTCCTCTCTGAATTTCCTCATGATGCAATCCATTGAAGTTTCAGGATGGCCTTTATTACAGCATATGCTGAGGCTTCAAATGTAAAGCAACATTTTGAAAAGGCAGCATCTGTCTGCAGGCAGGAAACCCCTTTTGTTGCCATATTGAACTCTTGCACATAGAGAGGGATGCAGTGCAAGCAGTAAACTCTTGATCTTCTCTCGAAAGTCTCTACTTTCACTTATCAGCCTGACATCTCACAGTGGGGCCACCTGAGCAGACGATGGGGCTGGCTCCAGGGCTCGCAGACTGGAACCAGACCTCTGAGGGATGGAGGTGGCCAGCTCCCTGGGACCCTCCAACACAGTTCAAAGTGACATGTTTCAAACAGCCCTCTCCTCCATACCCCATGGCCTTCAAAGCACAAACAGCTTTATTGCCTGGAGCACGTTGAGGAGCCGCTCGGGGGTGTGTGGCAGTCGCTGAGCGAGGACAGAGAGCGGCTCGGCGGGGACCTCTGCATCCTGCGCTCCCAGGGCTGTTTGTAAACGAGTTTAAAGCGACTCCACTCTTTGATTTCTGCCATCCTATTTCTGCCAGATCTTTGCAGTTCTCTGTCAGAGCTCACACACAAAGAATTTTAAGCAGAAATACAGCAAACCCCCACAATTTTTTAAAAATTTTTTTTAAAAACTGAGTAAGTAGATAAGTAAGTAAAAGCTTCCCAGCAATTGGACTCTGAAGTTCGAGGCAAAACTTCTCTGAAGTAGAAAATGAGTTAACACATAATTAGGGGTTTTCCCAAAGAGACTGAATAATTTATGGAAGGTTACCGACATGTTCCTGACATGTTTGGTCCAGTTACATCTTTGCACAATATTAGGCTGTGACATCACAGCACCAAAAGACAGTGTTTAAAAAAAAATAAATAATAAAAAAATCAGTTATTATCAAGCAAACAGAACAGAAGCTACAGAAACTGATAAACTTAGACCCTTTTCCTAAATCACTGTTTTATAAAAGGAAAACATTCCTAGCTGTGTGCAATGTGTGCAGAAGTCACAGGATCCCACTTGTAACAACTTTCCTTCCCCTTGTCACAGCTCAAATTAATGGCACTTGGGAGGCACTGAAGTGCTCTGCCCAGCTCTTCCAGCAATTTCTTACATGAACTGTTCCTAGAGCAGAGGCCTACTCACCACTCGCCAAAGAATCACTCTATATCCAAATAGACAAATTTTCCAATACTGATAAATGGATTAATGGACCGTACATTTTGCAGAGACCTTCAGGAAAACAACTGTCCCCAGACAATGTGAGGGTGCAGCTCTGTGTGAAGACACAGACACTGTTTATCTAACGGCTGGAAAGTTTACAAGAAAACAGCAAACTTCGTGCTGTGGTTGTTGAACTGAAGTAGTACTTTACTAGAACCAGGTTTTTTTGGTAATTTTGTGGTTGTAACAACTATTTTCTTTACATACTGCTATAGAAAAGGGACTCTTTTTAATTTAATTGAAGACACTATCAAGAATAAATATACTGGAGCTTTTAATAAAAACAGTATGAGGGGAACATTCAAAGCTAAATAATCAGAAGCAATTTGTGTTCATGAGCAGAATGATGTGTCATTTTTTTTCCTTGCACTGCTCTGTACTGGATCAGTTTTGAGACTGTGGCAAACTTTAAACCTATCTTAAAATAATGAACAGCAGTGAGGGTTGAAGATAGTTTGAAAAATATACTGGAAAGAGAAAACATATGCCACAGAGTGTGGTGCAAAAGTCATATTTCATGCATGACTTTAGAGAATGTTAATAAGGATTAGAACCATACTTCAGCAGAATAACAATCAGTCAGAGAAGTGTAATTAATTTTTCTTTAGATCTCTGTTAGACAAAAATACAGGAGAGATAGTAAAGTTGCATATAGATTTTGATCCAGTTAAGAAATACAGCCCTTAAATACTTGTTGCAATTGTACACTGTAACTGCAGTGCAGTACATGACTCATCTGCTTTATAGTTGTTGATTTTATAATATTATTAATCCAAAAATATTTTAAAATTCAAGGATTTTTTTTGCTTTGGCCAATAAATATGATTAAGATAATACATCCAAAAACACATGTAAGCTGTGTTTGTAAGAGACATATGGAAAGCAGATGTGTTCTTAATTTACATATGACCTAAAAAAAATCAGCTGATTACCAGAGATGGTACTTTGTGGAGCTGTTTTCGAGGCAGAAGCTTTGTTGCTAGCACAGCACCATTTTAAAGTAGGCAGCTTGCTTCTCTTGTGCCTGAAAACCCAAAGTCAATGCAGCAGATTGCATCCCTGGAACAATGATCATTTGGCTTCACACAGAACAGCCCAGAAATGGAAAACCAAGGTCATTTGTTTCTAAACATGATTGTTATTGAAAACCTCTTTTTAATATCTTAAGCGTATGTTCCAGCATTTGCTTACAAAACTCCAGTTGTGCCTGTAACAACGCTCCTTCAACCATAATGACAATAAAGGCCATGCTCAGATTCCATCATAAGCCCAGTGCTGAGTGCCAAAGTCAAAAGGCAAAACTGTGTCTGTCCCACTGGCGGGGAACCACACTGAGGTGGCAGCCACCTCTTCAAAATCACAAAGTAAATTTTATCACAATCACAGATCACAAATGAGGCTTTTCAATTAAACCCCCTGTGACAGAAGTTCTCTGGGGGTGAAGTTCTGGTTTCATTTTTTAGCTATAGGCAATAAGAAAACAGTAACCTACCATCAGCTACAGAAGGCCCGAAACACTTGCCTCTCGATAGCAAGCACAAGAAGGCATGTTCCCATTCCAGTTAGCATCAGAAGTCAAAGCTGGGCTGCAAAAGGGAGCACCAGCAATAAGCAGTTCCTACACTTTTTTAAAGCAAAACATTATCTACTGTTTTCCTCAGCAGAGGTAGTTCAAATGGCAAGGGAGACTGTTGGAGCAATGAAACAGCTTTTCCAAAGCTCAGGCTAATTGAACTCACCACTGATAAATAAACACACATTTTTTTCAGGCAGGCATTTGTCACAGTTAGGAAATTCCCGCTCTTCTGCCAGGCTCCAGCTTGGCAGCGTCCACGGGAATAGTTCCAGCCAGAGTCCCCTTGGCAGCAGTGCCAAGATGCAAACCTGCTGCTGCTGCCTTGCCCTGGCAGCTGCAGTGCTCCAGCCCTGCCTGTCAGGGGCTGGGCAGGGTCAGGTGCCAGCACCGACCCCACTGCAGCCCCTTCCTCATCCCCTCCTACAGTGGGTGCAGGGCACACCCTCGTCCCAGCAAGGCAGATGTCAGGAAGACCTTGAAGAGCCTCTGCACTCCCCCAGGCCAACAGTTGGCAGTTGGCTTTTTTTTAAACAAACAAACAAATAAATAAATAAACAAACCCCCACTATTTTAAGTTCTGTATCCTATTTTCTCAGTGCAGATGTAATTCGAGATTTGCTGCTGAAGCAGTGGCTGCAGGATACCCAGTGAGGTGAGCCCAGGCCCAGCCCCACTGCCCACATACTCTGGCAGCAGCATGGGATGGGACTTTGCTCCATGGAATCAGGAAAAGGTGCCCACTGTCACTTCCAGCTGTGTTGGGACTGACTGGTGAGAGCATGAGGTGCTTGCACCCATGGTTACCTTGGTGCTCAGGCTGCTCTCTTAGGTCTCTTAGGCATCGCACTGTGATTCCTGTCTGGGAATAAAGCCATCCTCAAGCCCCACAGGGTCTCTGGTGCCTCAGCCCTGCACTGAGATTGGTATGGGCATGGTCTCTGACCGGCAAAGATAACAGCAGGCACAACAGGACTGGTGGCTGCTGTTTCTCATCTATTATTAGAACAGAGAGAAGCAGGGTTTGTTTCTCCAGCTTGGGCTCCATAGCCTGTGCTGTTCTCCTGGTGCTTGAACACATGTTCAGTACAGACTTCTGGCCTACTTTTCCACCAACCTGGGTGTCAGACTTACATGCCTCTTTGGCCCAGCAGCAATGCTGAGGGATGCTTTGCCCTGGATGCAATGCAGGTTCAAATACCTGTCACCCTGAAAACTCAACTTCTGAGCTTGCTGACATGGTTTTCTAAGGACTTTCCCAGGACAGTAACTATAAACATAGATATGTGTACATTCTTTCTGTTACACATCTTGTGATGGGCATCTCTCATGGCCAGTGCAGTGAGAAAGTGTTATCCTGACCATCCAATCCCTGGCCATAGTCAGAAGCCTATAAATCCTGGGAGGAAAAATAAACTGTGCTCTTTCTTTCACCACACCTCGACCTGTGTCTGCGTGATCTATTGATCTTCAGCGGTAACAAATACCTGTGCTGGGGCCTGGTCCCAGAGCTCCTGTCCACAGGGTGGGTGCTCTCCCACTGGTCCTTCTCTACTCCTCCCGAGGGCAGGAGCACCAAGATCAACAGGCTGGGACTGGACAGAGCCAATATGGCAAGTGGTTGGTGCCTAGATGTTTAGCAGACCTACTGCTGGATCATGAATGATTTATCCTCCTCCTTCTCCTCCTCCATCAGTATTTTACTTTCCCTGTTCCAGACCTTTTCTCCTTCCAGAAAATCTCTGTCTATATCAGGAAAGACAATGGGACATGCCATCATTGTTGGACTCTTGTCTGAAAATTCTTTTTCTTCTGGCTCACCTCCATTCAGCCAACTCTCCATGGGCCACTGTCAGGGCTGGCAACACACACAGCCCAGCCCCATCACCACTGCTCTGGGTGCTCCTGCCACCACCCATGGGGTAGAGCAGTAACTCACTTCCCAGTGGGAAATTAAAATCCCACCCTGCTCATCAAAATTACCTAATGCAAAAAGCATCAAGATTTTTCCATGATAAACCCTAAAAATGTAGTCCTGTGAGATGTGACAACATTATACCAAGGAAAAAGGGCAGCAGAGAAGACCCCAGCCCAGAGGCTGTTAGGGGCATTTTTCTATCATCCTCAGAGACCTCATGATCTGAAACATCTGCATTGTCTTACACTGGTCATCAAACCCACTGTCCCTCTGAACTCCAAATGTTTCCCTTCTCTGCTGCTTGATGACTCCCTGGGTCACAGGACCTGGCTCACAAATCATTTCAGTCTTCAGAGGAGGCTGAGAGTAAGGCAGGGAGGCTCTGAAATTCAATCCCCAAAGGGGGGGGTTGTTGGGGGGTTTTTTTGGGTTTTCTTTATTTTTTTTTTGGATCCAAACGAATGTTATTTTTCTTTCAGTGAGAATGCTGAAGCATCAAGTGCTGCTGATGCAGGAACACCAGCCCAAACACACTGTGGGTGGATGTTTTTTCCCTGTTTATTGAGCCTCTTGCTCAGGGAAGGACAGGACACGTCAAGGAAAGCAAGAGAAGCTGTTCTGTGTAGTGTCAGGGCACACAGTGAGGCTTGGTTCCCTTTGGAAGACGCAGAACACACTTTATTTCCTGCATCTTTCTGCAACAGACGTGCTCAGTGTTAGGGCAGGACACTCCAAACTGGCACTATGGCTGGTGGAGCTCCGAGGGGAGGGGTAAACAGCCCTCAGGTTCAAACCCGGGATACTAACAGGATCTCAGCTGCTTCCTGAGGTCCCCTTCTCTGACATAAACACAGCCTCATATCACATTGCTTCTGCTTGCGTTTAACACTTCATATCTGTTCAACACTCCAGTATTTCAGTACAGCTTTTGCCAATGTTTTGATTCCCTTCACAGTTTTACTGAACCTTCTCCCCGAGCTCACCTTGACATCATACTGCCTGCTCAATTCATCTATCAGTTAATTGACCTGAGAAGTTTACAGACATGCATGGATTATACCAGCCTCATGGACTTCCAGGGCACATAATGCTCTGTTCAGCAGAGCACCTCCAGTCTGTGCATGCTGCGGAGGCCACAGCAAACTGACACCAGATTGCACTCCCAAGATCCCAGCAGAGCTGGCTGTTCAAAGCAAACATGCTCTGCTGCAGGAAAGCTGCAGCCTTGCAGGTTCCTTTGTGTGCTGTTTTTTAAAAGTAAGATCCTATGTATACTCCCTTTTGCACTTCATGTTGGCAGCTGCTGGTGCTTACAGCGGAAAAACAAACACAGGCAGAGCAGCAGCGAATGGCTCCACACACCCCAGACATGGGAACATTCCCATCCTGGCTCCTGGGGCAGCCTGGTCCTAAGAAGACATGGGAAGAAATTGTGTGTCCCAGGGATAAACATGCCTGGGACAGGCCCCAGCCTGCAGGAACCCCAGGCAGGTCGCTCTGCAAAGGACTTTGACATCTGCTGGAGCAAAGCCCCACAAGAGAGGCAGCATCTGCCCAGGATGGGATGTGAGCACCCACCAGGGAGCACGAGGTCGCCAGGAGCTGAGGCGGGGGACAGGGGGAATTCCTGAAGGATGACTTCTTAAAACATTTAATTAGCACTGACTTTTTGCATCTAAAATTACTTTAAAAATGTGCATAGAGATGAAAAATACAGAGAAGCTGGACACGCCTTCTCAAACGGGGACTGGTGAGTAGTGCTGACAGAACCAGCTTGTAGCAGATGAGTTGGAGGAAGTTTGATGCAGTTTTTCTGCCAGTGGTGCCAGCCTGGATGAAAAGAAAAAAATCTGAAAATTTTCCCATTCCGTTGCTTTTGGTTGCAGCTTGAAAAAATACTTCATGCAAGGAAAAAAGTAATTAATTGGACTATGCCCCAGAATGCAGCATTCTTTCAAAATTTCCCAGACCTCTGTTTCAAAAATTACAGCAACCAGTATAAACTTCACAAATCCACTGAGGAGGCAACTCTTCAAATAGCTGTGGTTTCCCACATTTTCCAAGGAAAACAAAAAGATTTATAGTTTCTCATGTTAAATCTGAGGGGCTAAACTTTGAAAGATGTAGTTGCCCACCTGCTGCACATGTATTAGTTCTAGCTGAAAAGAAGTCAATAAAAATGGAGAAAGAAGAATTTGCAGAGCTGGTTAAGGTAATAAGATTTGTTTCAGAGCATCTGATCTTTAGACTAACAGACTTCCAAACAGTTGGACAAGTAAATAAAGCACCACAGGGAACCGCTATTTGCAATAGGTTACCGCAGGGATACGCACAAAGGAATTCCTACAACTAAGAAAGGGCTGGAGCTATGAAACTTATAATACCAGCACTGGGATCGATTGCTGACTTCTACAACATTGATCCTATGCTTCTGAAAAGATAGGGGTTTAGTTCCACTTACTCTTTTGCCTGGGTGCAAAGTTTGAAGAAGCTCAGTAAGACATTTCACTACATGATCTTCCAGACACAGCACAAGAGGAAGTATTCCCTTTAAAGCTCTTCCGCTCTTCAAAGAAATAAAACTAGAATATAAACAAAATATAGCCTGTAAACAAGATAGCCTGTAAATCATCCTACTGTCTCTCAGGGATTCTCCTGCCCTGCAACCACAGTTTGCCCAGGCAGCAGCTGTGCATGGTGCAGGGCAGTGCTGGGCAGGACACGCCAGCGCCGGGCCCAGGAGCAGGGCTGCGGTGCCGCGGGCAGGAGCACGGCACAGCCAGAGAACAAAGCGTTCCATGTCCCATGTCCATCCAGCACCAAGGGGGTGGAGGTGACACTGTTGTAAGATGCCATCTGATCAGAACTTCTTTTCTGTGCCTGACATGAATAAGGGGATTAGGACGGAGAGTTTCCGTGAGCTCACTCTATCGGACAAAAGGCCCCGAGGTTTAGTGTCACACTGCCTGATAAAAGTACAGGAGGCTGTCAATCACAGGCTCCTAGGTACTTGTGTCAGTGACATAATCTTATTAGAAGATAAACCAGTGAAATCCTTTTCATGATGAAAAGTTACATTTAATTGCTCCTTGGCTTTTCTACTTTTTCTCTTATTCATTTGTCCCTTTAACTTTCTTAATGTTTGCTATTACAAGAATATAAGAGAGTATGGATGCCAGCCATCCCCATCACAGCCACGCTTCAAGAACAACCGAGGGCGCTGAGGGATGGTGGTGTCTGTGCAGGAACAGCACCAGTTGGGATCTTTTAAACACAAGGTCAAAAGAGTTACTGAATTAATTAGCACAAGTGCTCATGCACAGGGATAAAGTTAAATGTTTTGTCACTTGATTTAATACCAAAGAAAGTTGACAAAAACACTAAAACATGGTAAAGCTCAATATCTGTACAACAAAGGGACTTTTAACATCCTCTTAAGGAAGCAAATCCATATTAGCCTCAGTAATGCGATGGTTTCACTTTCAGATTGCTTCTTTTCAGTTTCACAAACAAGCAACTGATGCTGAGAGCATGAATCACCTGAGGATCAATCAGGAGAAACTTCAAGGAGCCAGGAGGGGCAGTTGAGGGAGCATTGGCATCTGCACCCCTGTGTGCCTTCTGCAGCCTCTAAGCCCCCCATGCTGCTCTCTGGGCTCAGCCAGGAGGGTCAGGGTCAGCCTGCATGGCACAGGCCAGGGTGGCAGCACCGTGCTCTCCTGCCTGAGGAACGCTTGAGAGGACACACACAAGGGCTGTACAGGACTCACTTCTAGGACAGAGGAGGACAGGACAGGACAGGACAGGACAGGACAGGACAAACCTCAAAGCCTGGTGCAGAGGAGGAGGGGGCTACACTGCCGCTGTTCCTGGGCACAGCAGCGGGGTCACCTGCATGGCTGCGCAGCCACTGCATGAGCCTGCACGTGTATCTGCCCTGGACAACAGGCAGGAACTAACGGATATGAAGTTCCACCTGAATGTGAGAAGAGCTTCCTTACTGCATGGGTGACCACGCACTAGAGCAGATCGTCCAGGCAGAGTGTAGGGTCTCCTCCACTGAGGATATTCCAGAGCTATCTGGATGCAATCCTGCACCATGTGCTCTGGGATGACCCTGCTTGAGAGAGGAGGTTGGACCAGGTGATCCACCATGGTCCCTTCCTGCCTTACCCATCCTGTGATCCTGTGAACAGCCAGCCCCTGCCAGTACAGGTTACTGTGCTCAGACTGTCCCAGAAAATGCCCCTGGGAAGTAAGTGATCACTTACCACACAGCCTGGGCACCTGAAGGCACCCAGTTCTTCAAACAGTTGTGTGTGTAACTCTGCCTTGTTGCATTTGAGGAGATTGAGTAAAATTAGCCAATTTCTAAATGTGGGAGCACAGCCCAAGCCAGAAGCTTTAAATCTCAAAATAAAGATTTTTAAAGCATCATATAATTGTTACAATTAATAAACTACAAACATATTCTCAGCAAACAATTAGTGCCATTTAGTTCTATGGAGTGCCACTAAAATCAGCTTTATACAAAGCACCTGAGTGTCCATGTTATCCAAACAATTTAGCTCCACAAATGTGAAATGTTCAAAGAAAAATGAATTCCATTCATTTTATACATACTGTTCTTTATTTTATCCAAGTGTCTGTTGAACTGAAAACAAACTAGCACTGGGGGCTGAACTGCTTTGAGAAATTAAAGGTGTAACTCTCTCCCACAGTTCAGATGATCTTAAAGGAAATAAGTCCTCCAGAGTTCTAGAAAAGCACATTTTCATTTAAGGACTAACAAAAAAATATCTGACAAATGCCTTAATACTTTGCTTGTTTAGTGAAAGTTCACATGAAAAATTTTAAGAGAAGGATCAGAGTGGCTGATGGAAGAACAAAAACAGCTGAAAATGTGATTTAACATTGTTTAAATCAGTGGTAGTTGGTGATTTAGTGAAGAAACAATTGTTGCCTTACTGTGGTACTGGTCACATGCCACTGACATTCCACAAACACTTTTCCAGTAGAAATCCAACTCCAG
Source organism: Parus major (assembly GCF_001522545.3). Classification (NCBI taxonomy): domain Eukaryota; kingdom Metazoa; phylum Chordata; class Aves; order Passeriformes; family Paridae; genus Parus; species Parus major. Next base: position 366,391 of record NC_031785.1, read on the forward strand.
CCTTTGGCAGGGCAACCTCAAAACAGTTTAACATATTACAAATTAATTCTCTTACTTACTATTTTCTCCCAAAAGAACAGTTTCCATATCACAGATATTTACAAAGTCCTTTGTAACATTTTTGAATATTTAATCACACTTTGTATCTGTCAGTTCTCTGTTTGACTCCAGAGACTCCCATCACTACACCCGAAAGCCTGACAAAGATATTTGAGTGCAGGTTATTTGCTCAGCACCCTAATTCCTCTGCCATTTCTTCTGAAATCAAGAGGTGATGTGGGACAAGTTCAGCCCCACTCAGCCCCTGTCCTGGTCACCCCCATCTCAAGGCTGCAGGGTGAGACGTGGAATCCAACTCCTACAAATGAGCATTTCAAAGGTTCTGAAGCAGTGGTGAGGAAAGAACGATGGGTGAGCTCAGTACAGAAATTTATTTTTACTGATTGAACTTAAGCAAATCCAAGGAACAATTAGGAAGTGCTGTCAACTAAAGCCTGAAATCTAAGCAAGTCGCCATTCACAGCACAGTAGGCCCTTATAAACAGTTAATCCACGCAGCTGCAGTAGTTAAAGCAAACACACTGCCCTTCACTGCGCCATCAATTACACCTTCCCAGAAAAAATTACACAAACTTTGCAGGATTTTGCAGAGAGAAGATGGATTCTTTTGGAGACTTGAGGTCAAGGCTGGACTGTTTAAAGTGTATTATTAACAAATAAACATTTATTGCAAAAAAACCCTATAGGCCTTTTGGGAGGAAAATTGTGTTATTTTTGGCATCAAATGACACAAACCATTTATGACATGAATGGCTATCACCAACAGACTGATGAAATGGCAAATGTCTCCCACTTAACTTCCCTTGGCTTCCTGAATAAACTTTTTCAAACACTTTTTTCCTTCTGAAATGGCAATAAACTCCATGTAATTTTGGTTTTCTCTCTGTTATAGCTATTTCAAGATCTGTAGGTGGAAAGGGTTGAAGGTACTTCCAGATGGAAGCTGAAGACTCCCCAAAGACTGGTAAGGTGATGAAAATCACATTGTTGGGATCCGGGGCTGTGGATTGCCCTTGTTTGTGTGTTTTCCTGCCTGAGTGACAACATCCAATTAGCTTTCCCATAGTTGGGTGAAAACCTGAGGTTTAATTGTGGCATCCAATAAATTGAACGTTCTAACTCTTGTCATTGAATGTATCTGCTGCACACTCAGACAAACCCCTGCCAAAACATGAGCTGAAATTTTTAAAGAAAAAAGCCACAAACGGGACAGGCTTCAATTACTCAAGACAACCAGTGTTCAAGGCACATGAATGAAGCCAAGGCAGTGCACTTGCCTTGGGCCTGTTTTCCAGCCTTTCTGTAGGGCACATCAGCCGAGCAAGCTGCACTGCTGCTGGTGCTCAGTCCTGGCACCCTGGGACAGCCGAGGAGTGCAGTGGGACCAGAGACCACCCTGTGCTGGCTTTGCCACAAAGGATGCTGCAGCTACCAGCACTGCATCACCCAGCCCTCCTGCCCCCTCTTGCTGCCCTCTGTGGGGAACAGAAGCAGGATGGGAAGGACGCTGCACTGGGCAAGACTGCACTCCCTGTAATTGCTCTGGAATCCCTGGGGATTCTCCCACATAAAATTAATGCAGGCGCCATTATGGCTAATTTATTCTACACTCACAAAACCATGCTGGGAACTAGCCCCAGCACGGGCTGCGAGGTGAGGTGAGATCGAAGAAGCTGGTGGGAGCCTCACATCCCAGAGAGTGCTGGCTCCCTGCACCTCAGGACACCCCCCCCAAGTTCAGCGACCCCACAAAGGTCATGCGTGCCTCTGCAGCCCCAGTGCAAGACATGAAGGAAAGCTGCTGCTGAAATACAAACTCTGCCTCCTCCCTGGAACTTTGTTCCACAGCAGCTCCGGCCAGGAGCAGCCAGGGCGCAGCGGGAATCCCTGGTAGTAGGATCCGCCTGTTCCTCCATTACCAAAGGAGCTGTCAATGCTATTAACACTTTCTGCTCCCAGCAGCTGAATCACTTATTTGTTGCTGTTCCAAGAAGAGAGCCTGGCAGGTTCAAATGAATAACGCCATGCAGAGATAGCGTTGCTGCAAGATTATTACACTGCCATTTCTTCCATCAAATTGTTTTCCTCCATTTGTATTTTTGCACTATTTGCACACTTAACAATAACCAGCTTCACTGCTGGTGCTAACGCTCATGTAGGGTCCCACCACGCTTTCTGTACTGACTCCAGTGTGAGTGGAACCTCACCCCATGGGGTTAAACTCCATAGGGAAAAGTTTTCTTATTGCCAGATATGCCAAGATCCAACTGTGAAAACAACTCATGATGTTAAACTGCAACTTCTGCTTAACGGGGGTGAAAAGCTTAGGCCTATGAAAAGCCACATCCCCAAAAGCTGCAGTGAGCAGCTCCACTGAGCCTTCACTAGACACTTGCTGTCAGGTAAACTGATCTTGCGTGACACTGCAAGCTGCTGCACACCAGGGCAATTGGCTTCACTAGCACTGCTGGGAGCTGGGATTTGCTGGCTCAAGTGCCTGCCCGGGGCCTGTGGAGGGTCAGCTCCAGCCCCTCTGCACAGGGAATGTCCCTGGCTGCTGAGGGCTGCTGGAGAATGCCCTGCCAGCCCCACAACCCTTCCCCGTCATGCACACTGCATCGAGGAGGGCTCCGCAGGGATGGCAGGGGCTGACTCAGCCTTGCATATACAAACATTCATGGAACAGATATTTAGTCTGCAAACCATGATTATTAACAGTGGGGTGGAGGAGGGGGGAGGGTCAGGTCTTCCTCTTCTGGAAAGCCAGAAATGCTGGAAGATCAGCAGACCAGATTACCTGTACAGGTAATCTGCATGAGCCCACCCCACCCAGGCAGGGAGCAGCAGCTTTCTCCCCGTGCCAGGTGCCATCCATCCACCACGGCACATGGCTTTGGACCCTTGGGAGCTTCCAGCCACAGCACTGCAGCTCCAATATCCTGAACACATCATTCTGCCAGGATCTCACAGGTTGGATACAGCTGCTCTGGGGGTCGGTGTTGGAGGAGAGCTTGGCCTTTCTCACTAATGAGCTTTGGTGGGTATCGTGCCACAGCCCCAGTCCCAGGGTCCAGTTCCACAGAGCTGCCACACCTCGGCTCCAGCTGCTCAAGCAGAGCCCAGCACCCTGCCCAGCTCCTCTGCTGGGGACTGGAGAGCTGTCCCCTCAAACTGACCCCATCCACAGGATGCAGCACACGTGCTCCCTTGCTAACATACAAGGAATGCACCAGTGCCAGCCTCCAAAGAGCAGTGGTGCTTCTCTCTATCAAAGCAATCCCTGGATGTAACCAAAAATGTTTTAAAATTATATTCATAGATTCTTCTGCAAATTCAAGCTTGCTTGTTTCCTATCATAATACTAGCATGATGAAAGTAACAACTGCAAAAAAAAGTAGACAATTATTCTTTGGTTTTGTTTTCTTTTTGTCATCAGTGAATGGTGATTCAGGTTACACCAAGGAACAAGCATGTGAAAGTAAACTTCCTGACAGCTACCAGAGGATTTGGTCCTCAGCATGTGCACATAAATCCCATCAGCTCTTACTGGGAGAGTGCACGTGCACTCTTGTGCATTATAAATAAAACACTGATTACAGTAAAATCAAGAGCCAAATTCCCTCCTTGGAGGAGCAAGAATGGCTATCACCAAAGCCAGTAGGAATTTCATGTTCACAAGTTCATGTCAGTGTTTGCAGAGGAAAATTTTGTGCATATTAAAGAAAATATTATGTTTCGGAAGCAAAGAGATGACCTCCATGACAAACATTCTATTTGCCTGTTACAGGAGAGTCAGACAAACACTTATCAAGTCCTGACGAAATGTGCTATACCTTATTTGTGCTGATATCAAGGGCATTTAATCAATTTGTGCTGCAGCAGTTCTCCTGTATCTGTGAGGAAGATCACTGTAAAATTTCAAACCCAAGAAAATAATGAACTGAAATTAGTCATATTAACAATCCCTTTACTGTAATACAATCTCAGAAAAGTCTACTTGTTCTCTGCCCACAGGCAAATAGTTTTTGAAAGGCAAAGCCCCCATTCTGTGAGAGCGAGGTGATGAGCCATGCACAGGTGGGCTGGGCCGCTGGTGCAACCAGACCCTGAGTGCCACTAGGCAGTGCTGACCTCAACACTGCACCCTCCTGAGACAGCAGACACTTCCCTTTAAGGGTTTTGCTTCCAAATGATCTGCATTAGAATGGCACAGCATAGCACTCGTGGTGTTTCTACTTATGAGGTGTATTCAGCACACGAGGAAGGGCCATGGCAGCACATCTGTTCAGGGTACGTGTTGGCCATATAAGAGGAGAAAACAGTTACCAGTAATTTGTTTTTTAACAACCATTTTGCAAAATGTCTGTTTTGACAGCAGCCTGTTGAGGCCCAGGGGCAGGAGCCCTCATCCTCCCACCCTGCTCCTGGCAGGGCCGCTGGGGCCAGGGGCTGTGTCTGGGCTCACGGCTCTCCCAGCGTGGCCAGAGCAGCTGCAGGTATGCCGAAGAGCAAGGCAAGGGGAAGACAGAAATGCATTTCAGAAGTATAAGTCTAGCTACAGCAAGTCCAGGAATGTAAAGTAAACGTAAGGTTGATATGTAAAAACAATTTTTTAAAAAGAAGGAAAAAAGTCGAGTATCTGTCTCAATCTTGTATTGAATTTAAAGAGGCTTCTAAAACCAGTGAATAATTTGCCTGAACAATGCACTGAAGATTCAGATCTATATTAGCATGCATGTTAGAAACACTAACACTGCATTTCAAACAAAAACTCAGGCTCATTTTACCTTATGAGTATTTTCATCTTTTTTCTTTTTTATAATTTATTCTCTCAGACTCGGAAATCTAGCTTGACTTTCAAAATTTATTTTAAGTTAGATGTGAAGCTGTTAATGTATTTTTTTTACTTAGTGACTAATGGAGAAAAGTGATGTCTCCTTCCCAAATGGAACCAGTGCTGTTAAGGCTCCACTGCTGCAAAATGAGGTTATCTCCCTGTTACATTTTATAAAACACCAAAACTCAGAAAATATCTCTGCTTTCTAAATAAATTCTAATACTTTTTTATCAAAAAGATCAGTTTTCATTCATAGATTTGGCTATACCAAACCACAACTACACAGTCTGCAAGGTGGATATTCAATAAAAACTTCCTGCCCACTTCATTTAGTTATTTCAATTCACCTGGAGAAAGGAAAATTCTGTTCCTAATTGCACCCATTTATCTCAAGACTCCTCTAGTCCCCTCGTTTGGCTGCTGCAGACTCAGCTGTTGGGGCCCACAACACATTGTTACTTATAACTAATCTTGTCCTTTGTTTCAAAACAAATGTGGAAATTTTATGTTCTGCAATGAACAAGAAACTGTCATTTCATTATGAGTCAATCTTTGCCTTGTGAGTAAAATGTAATCATCCCAAACCATGCCAAAACCCCTTCCTACCACACCAAACCATCCCAGAGCAATACCTGGTTTGTTTACCTTTACTGGAGATTGCTGATCAAGTCACTTCATCATTTTATTTATCTATTTGCTTGTTTCTTACCTCACTTGAGCATTAACATGACTTATTGTGAGGGAAAAAAAAACTGCAGGCAAAGAGAAGAATTTTTCTATTTTTTGCAAGTCTGTCATTTGCCCTTGTACACCTAGAGAGGACACAGCCTTTGTCCATCCTGCTGGGGTTCGAAATCCACAGTCTTTCTCTGACTCTATATTTTATGCAACTTGTGGCATGGTCCAAGCTGGCCCAAGCAGTGCAGAATCCTTTTCTAATTTTGCCCTGAAATGTTGTTGTTATATTTACCCTCCCCATTCTCCCCAAGCTGCCACGAGCCCTGCGGAGCGCGGGGGGCTCCGTGCACGGCAGGCAGGCGCGGCCTCAGCTCTCAGCCTGGCAGTGACAACAAACACGAAGCGGTCACTGAGCCCCCTGTCTTGCCCCGAAATCGCCGCACGAGCCACACCAGCAGCCACCCGTGGGGCTGTGCCCGCACGGCCCCGGAGAGCGCTCCCCGCAGCCGGGAGGGCCCAGCTGCTCCTCGAGCCGGAGCCTCCCCGAGCTCCTCGAGCTCCCCGACCTCCCAAAGCTCCCAAAGCTCCCCGAGTTCCCCGAGCTCCCCGAGCTCCCCGAGTTCCCCGAGCTCCCCGAGCTCCCAAAGCTCCCCGAGTTCCCCGAGCTCCCCGAGTTCCCAAAGCTCCCAAAGCTCCCCGAGTTCCCAAAGCTCCCAAAGCTCCCCGAGCTCCCCGAGCTCCCAAAGCTCCCCGAGTTCCCCGAGCTCCCCGAGCTCCCCGAGTTCCCAAAGCTCCCCGAGTTCCCAAAGCTCCCCGAGCTCCCCGAGTTCCCAAAGCTCCCAAAGCTCCCCGAGTTCCCCGAGCTCCCCGAGCTCCCCGAGTTCCCAAAGCTCCCAAAGCTCCCCGAGTTCCCAAAGCTCCCCGAGCTCCCAAAGCTCCCCGAGTTCCCCGAGATCCCAAAGCTCCCCGAGCTCCCAAAGCTCCCCGAGCTCCCAAAGCTCCCGCTGGCCTCCACACCGAGGGCACGGGGGGCTCAGATCTCCTCTAATCAATCCCTTTATCTGCTACGCTCGCCGTTCCAGAAGAAAGAGATATTAAATAAAATTGAATCAATTCCTGTTACTGCAAGAAACAGAAGATTTAGTATCAATCCAAATTTTGTCTGGAATGGGGGGGAGGTGGGGGGGGGGAACCCAAAGCCACAGCTGCCTTAGGAAAAGCATTCTCCTTTTTCTCCCGAATATTTCTGCCCAGATATCTGAATGCAGCCGCTGGTTAAATCTGCCCCCCCACCCCCCACTTTCAGGTTCATCAGAGCAGTGAGCACTTTTTTAGAGATACCAGGCTTTACACGCTGCTCCAAAACGGAGGGAAGTGACAGGGGTGTCTATTTACCATTGAAACACACTAATAACATAATTAGTTTAAAAAGAGACATTATAATCCAGCTGTTTTATCACGATATATTATTGATAGTTGGAAAGGGGATGTATGCCTTTGGACTACCTCAAAAATTTAGACCAAAAAATAACAGCCTCAGTTTCTAAACAGAATGCAAAATATTTCTGCTTGTTCTAATAAGTGAAGAAATTTTTGCAATGTATTTCACATCTATGATTATTTTTTTTCCTCAAGATAGAGGTAAAGCATTATAAATTACACTGCTGTTAATTTAACTGCATATTGCCTATACCGCACAAAGATTTTCCCTATCTTTTTCTGCCACGGATCAGCGCAAATCGTATTTTTCCATCGCAATTATTTTATCCAACGTTATAGTGATTGCAGCAGCAAAGCAAAACGTCTCCCCAAATCCTCCAAACACGTTCCATAGCAGACCCCCGCCTCGCACGGCTCGGGCCCGGGTGGCCGCGGGCAGCGCGGCGGGGCCGGAGCTCGGCGGGCAGCGGGACCCGCGGGGCCAGCGCGGCCACCCCCTGACGTCAGCGGCTGAAACAACAGCCACATTTCCTCCGGGCTCCCGCCCTGGGGACTGCTTCGAGATGCCACAAAATCTGATCGGACACAGCATTGGAGGAGGGGGGGGGGGCGATGAGACCGACGGTGCAAGGCTGGTGGGATTTTCAGAAAAATGCCAGAGTATTCCAGTGACTTGGAAAAGCATTTTTAGTGGATGACATAACTTCAATCATTGCTCCATGTCCCGGGCATGTGCTTAGGCTGCTCCTGTCTCTAAGTTTCACCTGGTTTCTGTGTTGTTCCCTAGTGACGCGCACACAAGGACCAGCGCCCGTCCAGCACAGGGCGAAGGCAACTGGAGGGATCCCCCGAGCCACACGGTTCTGCCGAGCTCACAGTGTTGCACGACTGCACCCGTGAGCAGAACGGCTCCTCCGTTAAAAATAAAACAGGAACGCTGGAAACACATCAAATCCTGCCCTTAGCAGATTGCTATTGTCCACTGTGCATGCAGCAGAATCCGGGAGCTCTGCTCCCTCCTGCACCGGGCTCTTGCCACATTCCACAGCCCGTGCTGTGCGAGAAATAACAGCCACAAAACGGAGAGACACTCACTGACGGAAAGCTCTTGTTATATTTTGGATCAAAAAAAACAACTGAACTGAGAAATATCAGCCCCAGTGTTACGCTCGCGTGAAAGCATTCCCAAAATCTGGAGAGGGCAAGGCTTTCCCGCAGCACCGAGGCTCCATGGGGTTTCCTTTCCTTCCTGCGAGGAACGTGTTACTCCGAGCTGCCTGCACAGCAAAACTGAGCCCAGCCACCGACAAGAAAGGACTCAAAGATTAAGAATAGTGTGTCTGTTTTAATAGCATCCAAAAGTGATGCTAAAACAATACCTGACACGTCTAAAAGAACAAAAGCCTGAACATTTCTCTTTCTCACCCTAAGCAAAACTTAGAATGCATTAATGAAAAATTCGGAAATAGCAGCTGTGGGTGTTTGCTATCTGGTCCCTTGAATACAAACCTTTTTTAGAGCCTTTATTTCCAAAACTAAAACAGGAATACAGATCTTTCTATAAATTATATTAATTGCTTACATATGAAATACATATCCTGGAACAGTTATTTTTCATAACATATATTATTTTTTTTTACTATCAGCAAGAACTAGGGCGAATTGTTATATAACACTGAGCAGTGAGAGAAATACAAACCAGAAAAGCAGTCACAAGAAAAAAAAAAAGTAAATACACAAATGGGAAAGAAATGTAGCATTTCTAAATACTAACATTTTGTAGTAGAAAGCACTGTTATCAGTGATACAATAAGTAAATTCACTTAAGCAAAGAACCAAAATACAACTACTACAAGCCTTCTATTTTTGAAAAAAAACAAAACATTAATTCTGAAAATTTTAGTTTGTCAGAAAGAAAACTTATTTTAAAGAAAAAAACCCCACAGTGTAAGGTTCCAAAAGTGCGCCAATTTGGCAATGTTCTAATTAAAATCTAAGAGATTCTGATTGACTGGGGTTTGTGAAAGCCAGCCTTCCCTGATGCCACTGCTCTGGGATTTTTTTTTTCTTAAAATCCTTGCCATCAAATGCACCTGACCCTCAAAATCCTAAATTTTAGAAAAATAAGTACTTTGCATTAACTTAAAACATCAGAATGTACTCATGCAAGAATGTGTTGAAATCCTTCTTTAAAAAGAGACCAAAATACATGCCCAGCTTATCCCACTGACATACTGATGATATTTTTGTGATAAATTACATTTATCAGGCACCTCTGAGTACTTCAAACTGGGCTTGGGCTACTAATCCACCTCCCCCAGGACGTGCTATAACATTCCAAGCATAAGGGTAGCTTCACACAGCCAACATTTTTCTTAAAAAAAGAAAAAAAATAAGAAAAAGAAAAACTGCTTTCACCCTTCCCCCTAATGTGAAATGCCCTCATCCAAAGATGGGCAGCAATCATTCCTGACCCAGGGAAAGGTGTAAGGTCTGATATCTGACCCATCAGAAGCTTGCTTTCATTAGAAAGATGAGACACCATTTTCCCAAAGATATATACACAGCACTTGATTATAGTCCTGGGAGTTCTGGAGAAATCTGACCTTTAAAATTACATTACTACGTACAGAAAAATCTATTTAGGGCAAATTTCAGGAACTGAGATATTTAAGTAAACTTTATTCTCTTTTTTTTTTTTTTTTTTTTTTTTTTTTTTTTTTTTTCCCAGATATCTGTAAATAGGACTCAGGATAACAAAAAGCATCTGATATTACTGATCCATGTCTTCATCCGTACCAGTTCTGTTCCATCTCACTACCCCAAGGCATTCTCACTGAGCACACAGGCATTTCCCATGCCGGTGTTCCAGCACTGGCTGTGTCCCCTCGCTGGAGCTGTCTCTCACAGCTCGCTCATGGCTTCACTGCCCACAGTGATGGATAAAACTGACCCTCTGTGCTGCACAGCCCAGGGCCACTTGCACGGACACACAGCTATTTTTATCCTCTAGCTACCATAAACGAATATGTCTCCAGCTCTGAAAGGGCACACAATCCGTGTCAGCACAGTTTCACATGTTTGCTCTTTTGGGCTAATAAAATCTCAGAGAAAACAATTTTTGATTTAGCGTGTCTCCCCTCCCCTTCCCGTGAGCCGCTGCCGCTGTCAGTCCTCGGGGGCACACACAGCAGGGCACCATGTCATGTCACACTAGGTGCTGAGATTCAACAAAGGCCAACATGTTGATATCTTTTTATTGCTCGGCAGCCTGGTTACCCCATTTTCCCCCTCTACAATTGGAGGCTTTTGGAAACACGGGAAGTTCTGAAGCAGTAACAATTCTGTTTTCAGTCAGAAAAGTATTTTTGTTTTAGAAAGCGATAGTGTCTGATCTTGCTTTTTAGGTCGCTGAGTACAATTCTTTATTTTACAGAAACTAAAGTTGGGGACGTAGAAGGTACATTTATTTGAAATTAATGTAAATATTTACATTGCCAAATAATGCTTTTTTTAGGTAGCCTGAAGACTATTCGATATTCTTTACTAATTAACAAAAAAATATAAAAGGTGTTACTACCTACAAAAAAAGAAGTTTCATTAATTTACAACTACGGCTACCACAGGGTGGTTTATTTTGTGTAAAAATGAAAGGCAAAGCCTGTGGACGGGTTTCCTAAACCGTGCACGAGAAAACCCTAAAGGTGCCGCAGCCCCACAAGGGCGGGACGGCGGCAGCCCACGGGCAAGCCTCGAGTTATTCCCATGCACCGTGCCCGGGCTATGGAGGACTCTCTGGGAGCTAGTGAGAGCTGCAGCATGAAATAACATGTTTTGTTGTAATTCCTAAACAGGGGGACATTTATCTGGGCCATTTATACAAGAGTTATAACCCTCACAATATTTATACTCAGCATGTCATGTTAGCATTTACTACCCGTTTCCATGGAGATGGATTTTCATGCTGTAGCTATGAAATGCACATTGTTGCCACTAAGCCACTTCAGGCCTTTCTGGATGCCTGCTGAATGCCTGACAAAAGTTGATGCAAACCAATAGTTGTTGTTCTTTGTTTGTTGCCAGACTTCTAGCAGAGCCATATTATGTCCTAGTGATTGAAATGCCCATGTTCGCCCCCCTCCCGGCACAAAAAGGATCCTCAATTTAGGTGACAAGCATGAAGTGGGCTTCTGCAGGGGAGGGCGGCCCGGCGCGGGGCCGGGCTCCGTCCCTGCGCGGGGCCGCGACGCGGCGGGGGCCGCTCCCAACAGCGCCTGACATTTGGGGATAAAGCCGGAATAAGAGAGAGCGCGGGCAACGGCGGGGCCGGGGCCGTGGCCAGGCTCAGAGCCGGGCTTCTCCCGCCGCTGCACCGCTCCTTCGGCCGGGCCCCGCCGCGCCCGACGGCCGCTCCACCGGGCCGGCCCGCAGCCCCGGCGAGCCCCGGCCCCGCCGCCGTGCAGCGGCATCGGCCGTTCTGCGGGCCGGCCGGCGCTGGGGCTGCCCTCGGGCCTCTCGGAGCGGCTCCGGGGCAGCGGGCGGCGGCGGGACGGGACTTGCGGCGGGCAGGAGAGCGCCGCGGGACGGCTCTGAGCGCGGCGCCGCCTGAGCAGCCCGGGCCGGGCCGCCCCATCACCGTCCCGTCCGACGGTGCCGCACGGTACCGGACCGCGGCGGGCCCGGGGCGGGGGGCAGCGCCCTGCCTGGTCGGACGCCGCGGCTCGGTGTCTTCGGTCGCGTTCGTGCCCGCCGCGCAGCCTACGCCGGGGTCCCCTCTCACCGGGGCCGCCACCCGTAGCCGTGAGCCCGGTGCCGGGCTGCCCCGCTCCGCCGGGCACGGGGTGCGGCCCGAGCGGGAGCACGCCCGGCGTCCGCCGCTCGCCCCGGGCCGGGCCGGGTCGCCCCGGCGGCACCCCCGCCGCCCCCCGCGCCCTTACTGTTGGTAGTCCTGCTTGCAGTAGAGCTTGCGGTCCCGGAAGTAGCAGCTGGTGGTGAGAGCCTGCTGGCACGCGGCGCACTGTAGGCACTCCTCATGCCAGGAGGACTCGTTCACCCGCATCAGGAACCGGTCCGAGATGGGCCGCTGGCAGCCCTCGCAGACGGCCTGGTGCTGGCACTCCGACCCTGCAACGGCAGACGGCGGCGTCAGGCGCCGGCCCTGGCCCCACCTGGCCCCGCTCCCAGCCCCGACACGACCCGGCCCCGCTATCCAGTCCCCGTCCCGGGCAGCGCAAGTCCGCCCGGCCCAGCCGGTTGGTAACACCGAGCTCGACGGCTGCCGCCGGTCCCGCGCCCCGCACCGGTCAGGGACTCAGCGGCCACAGCCCGCATCGCACCGACCGGGCCCCTCGGAGCGCAATCCCGGGCACCGAGCGGTGCGCGGGGCCGCTTTCGGCGTAGTCGAGAAGTGACCGGCAACTCACCCAGCAGCACTCCCAGCGTGGCCGGCCCCGAGCGCAAGGGGTGGTCTTCCATTTTAATGCCGTCCAGCATCTTGGCGCAGTCCGGTGGGCCCCGCGGGAAGCACCTCTCCAAGGATTCGGGAGCCGTCGCGATGTCCATGAGCGGCGGAGCGGCCCGGCGCTCCGGGCGGCGGGGAGAGGCGCTGCCGGGCGGCGGGGCCAGCTCAGCCCCGCGTCGGGCCGGGCGCGGGGACACTCTGCGGCCGGGAGGAAGGAGTCGCTTTTATTTTTATCTGGAAGACATGAGGAGCGTTTCCTGCCCAGGCTTCCAGAGACGGGGGGCAGAGGCAGGAGCCGGCGCCGCCGCCCATGGGGCCGCCCCGCTACACGGGCGCGCACATGCCGCGCACACGGCGCCGGGCAGCCGCGGTGTCACCTGCTCGCCGGCAGCGCCGGACCCACGCCCTGCTTGGCGCGGAGGGCCCTCCCGGGGCGGGCCGTGCCGGGCGGAGCGCGGGCGCGGCGGGCCGGGCGGGGCACGGGGCTCCCGGCGCTCCCAGCCCCTGAAGCCGTGCGGCGGCCCGAGGAGCCGCGCCGTTTAGAGCAGGGGCCGCGGCGGAGGAACACACCCCCCGGCGCCTCACCCCTCCTCAAACTTGCTGACATTTGAACTCCATTGGTGCGCGGCGTATCGCTGCGCCGCGGTGATCCGTCTCCTCGACGTCAAATAGTGCCCTGGCCCCGCCGGGCCCCCGCGGCCCCTGAAGCGCGGCGGCGCCCGGGGCGGCCGGCTCCGTGCACCCCGGGGCGGCCGAGCGGCGCGGACAGCGTGGGCCCGGGTCGCGCCCCCGCGAGCCTCGGACGGGGAGAGAGATCTTGGCTACTGAGGGTGGCGCATGAGCGGGGCCCCGGCTGCTCGGCTCCGCGGTCCGCGCCCCGCGCCGCTACCGGCCCGACGGCGGCTCTTGGCTCCTGCCCTGTCCGGGGTAGGTAGCAGCGCGCGTCCAGCGCCGGGCCGCGGGCAGGTGGAGGCAGGAGCCTCCCTCGGGCCGCCCGGCTCCGGCGGGGATGCGGGCCTGTCCCGCGGGCGGGACGGGGCACCGAGAACTGCGCCGCGAACGCCCTTGTTTCGAAGGACGGCTCCGAGCCGTCGGGCCGGGGCTGCCAGCGGCAAAGCTCGGGCGGAGCAGCGGCCCGAGGGCTGCGGCTGCTTCTGTGGCGGCGGAGCCCGTGGCCGCTCCGCAGCAGCGCTGCCCGCTCGGGTTGCTCGCTGATGCTTTTGAACGCGCAGGGCTCGGTGCGGTGTGCGGCACGTGCGTGTGCGGGACAGCCCCGTCCAAGCTCACCGCACCGGGATTCCCTCTGAGGGAAAAACCCACGGGAAAGGCGATCCTGCATGGAGCGCCGGACCCCAGGCAGCCGGCTGCCCTTTCGTGATTTTTGTATTTGTTCGTTTTTGTTTGTATCTTTGCTTGCTTTTTTCAACCGATACCTTTAAAAATCTAAATATGAGGAAAGGAAAGTCCAGGAAAGATTCTTTGCGAAGATTCTTAATGTAACCCATGATGTGCCATGACCTTGCCAAAAGAAAGAGTTTATTTTGTAATGCTCCCAAAATATTGATACTTAATAAGCAGGACGAGTGTTAACTTGAATTACTTAATGCTTCTATTTTGTGGGTCTTAAGATAAAACTTATTTTTATGCCGTTTTCGTACGGAAAAAATATTTGAAATAAATTCGTCACTGTGTTTTAGTAAATTATTTTGGAAAAGGTTTTCAGTAATAGAGCTCCTTTGTTTTTGTTCTAGACAGTAGAAATCGGGAAATCTTTGTCGTTAATACAGAAAAAAATAATACATGGTTATTTAATTCTGAGATCTAGATAAAGGCTGCTAAGATTTCACAGTTCAATCAGTGGCGCAAAAGCTGCTCGTTCACATTAATTTTTTGTGATCCCTTCCTATTTTCATGTAAGGATTGGGAGTTCTCCATCACACAAGGCTTCCATCAAATTATCTTCAATAATTTTCTTCTACAAAAAAGCCCGTTTCCGCAGTTTTCATAAATTCTCGCTATAAAAAAAAAAAAAAAAACCAACGAAAAAACCCCAAAACAACAACACAACTCCTCAAAACCCAACGAAAAGGCGGCACTGAGCAGCGGGACTGGGAAGCAGAGCAAAAATCCCTAGCCCTGCACCCGCAGCAGTAATTCCAGCTTTGTTCGTGGGCTTTTACTCGCAAATATCACGCTAAAGGTTTGTTGCTTCTCTCCGTGTGTATATACGAGCACTACGCCGGGTAATTGTTATTCTCGCTCCTGCTCGGAGAACAATTCGATGAGGTGTTATATAGGTTTATATAATGCTTTTAACGAAAAACGAAATGCAATTAAAACACCCACGCGCAAAACCATCACAGAAATAAACCCAAACCAGACTAAGCAGCCCCACCTCCCCGCGGCTTCCTTCGAATTGTCCTTTTATTTGCAAGGCAAGTCTCTTTGTTGTGAGTTAAATTTGAGAGTCGAACAAGAAACGCAGCCGGTCCCAATCCTTCTCAAACGAGGCAGGAGGAAGGAACCATCGGGATAACTAAAAACGGCCGAGCCCTCTGCACCAACTCCCGCAGCGGCCCGTCGGTCCCGCTCGGTGCGCAAGCCCGCGCTCAGCGGAGCTGCGGGGAGCGGGAGCGGGACAGAACCGAGCGGATCCCGGGAGGACCGCGGGCGTCTCCGCACGAGGGAACGGGGGTGCCGGGCTTTCTCCGCATAAGCGGGCGGTGCCGGCGGACGCGTGGGTGTCCGCGCAGTCTGTCTGTGCACATTCCCGGCTGCCTGGACGCGTATTTTCCCCAGTACCAACGGGCCCCGCCCGCTCCCTTGCTGAGGTGGGCACGACCATTGGGGTGCCCGGAGCCCGCAGGCTGCGGTTTTGCTGCGGGCCCTACGGTCCGGTCGTAGTGCTGTCCCGTGAGGTGTGCGGCCGGGGCCGTGCGGGCAGGGCTGCCAGGGGCGGGGGGCGCGGCCCGGCCGGACTGACCCCGGTTCGCCGGGCCCGGTGCCCGGTGCGGCGGGGCTCAGGCGCAGCCTGCCCTCTGCCGGCGCACGGCGGCACGGCACGGCTCCAAGGGCGCGGGGTCAGCCGGGGAGATCGGCGGAGCCAGGGAGCGCTGGGCCGGCCGCACCGGCTGCTGTGCAGAGCGCAGACGGCAGTGCTTCCCACCCTGCGAGGGCCGGACAGGCCTCCAGCCCAGCGATGTGCAGCCACCGGCCCCAGCTCTGCGGCACCACTGCAGCGGGGCTTGGGGGAAGCCCCTGGGCAGCCGCGTGCCACCGCCTCACTGTGTCCTGTTTTTCTCCACCCACAGCCGGACTCTGCAACTCGCTCCCCGCGGAGCCCCGGCCTTTCCCGCTCGCCAGCGGCCGATGTCGGTGCACAGAAAATCGCCCGTGGCGGGAGTTTTCGGGGAGCCGGGGCACCAGGCTGACGGCACAGCGACAGCTGCCCAGCTTCGACACCGGCACAGAGACCGGCGGCCGCCCCTCGGGCGGCCTCACTGCCGGTTGTCCACGGAGCTCTCTCTATGCTTCCCACAGCAGAGCGCTCCCCAGACCGGCTCTGCAAGCCCGCAGCTCCAACTGAGCCCCCGGCGGCGGCGGCTCCCGGCGCCCGGTGCCTCCACGTCTCCGGGCCTCTCCCCCGGCCGCCGACGTGCGGGACAGTCCCAGGAGCTGGCCGCGTTGGCTCGGTAGCCCTAGCGGAGCGGCCGCGGCCCGGGAGGAGCCGCCGCCGCCGCCGGCGCACGACGGTGACTGATTCAGCCCGCGCTCCCCCCTCGGAAGGATGGATGTGAACGAGCTACTAAGTGTAGTTACTAATAACAATAACAATAAATTATCGGACTGTTGCTCAGTAATGCAAACAAATGTTTCGTGAACCGCGTGGAGTTTCCCGGTGCCTCGCAGGAGCCCCACCGGGACCGGCCCGTCTGACGAGCGGCTGTTCCCCGGCCCAGGGAAACCACCCTGTTCGGCCGGCAGCCTCACGGACCAGGTGATAGGGCCAGTGATCAGGGATGGGGCCAGTCAGGATGGCCGATAGGGGAGGTAGTGCCGGAGGTATCCGGCAGAATGCGGTCAGAGGCCGCGCCGCGTGAAACGCGGCGAGCACCGAGCCGGTATTTTAATTAAGCAGGACCTCTTTGATATAGGCCGCTTGATGCTATCTATCTCTGCGCTCTGTTCCCGTCACGACAGCATTTGGGTAGGAAAATTGCTGAGCGAGGCGGGTCAGGCAGGGCGTCGGGGCCGCGCCGGGAAGCCGGAAAGCCCCAGGGAGCGGCGGGTGCTGCGCCGCGCTGGGATCCCAGCCCCGCCGCGGTGCGGTGCCGCCTTGTGCCTTTTCGGGGGGCCTGGAGGAACGGGAGCCAATTTACCATGATTAAAGGCACAGGCGAGGAGGCGCCACGCATTTGCATGCGCCTTCATCTTCCCTAAGTGGATTTTTGAGGGCAACGCGGCAGACAAGCTCGGGCTCCACGTTCCCTCCGCCGGTGGAGCGCCCGTCCGAACGGCCTCGTGGAATGAAGGGCTCGGGCCCCCGCCCGTCCCAAGGAGCCGCGGGACCGGGTTCGGCACCAAGGCCCGACGTGGAGCAGCTCCACCACCAGACCCCTCCTGCAGCCGCCTGCGACTCCGCGCTGTGCCCGCGACTAACTCGGTACCGGGCGCGATCCGCAAGGGCTGCGCTCGAGCCGGAGGCTGCTCCTCAGCCTCGTCAGGCCCCCGGCGCCCTCTGGCCGCTCGCACAGCTCTAGCGCGGGCCGTGTGACTCTGGCAGCCCTGTCCCTCACCCGCCCTGAGCGGGCCGGCCAGGCGGCCGAGGCCCCGTACAGCAGTGGCGTGCTCCGGGCTCGGGTCCCGCTAGCGCCGAACGCGAGCGACCTGTCCGGCCTCTCGCCGGGGGTAGCGACCCAACGGGGCGGGCCTGACGAGCCCGGCTGGCAGCAGCGTGTCGTGCACATGTGCCCCCGCGGCGACCGATGCCAGGTGCGAGGCTGGGGGCAGAGTTTACGGCCGGTCTCTGACCGCTCCGCGGGTTTCCCAGCCCAGGGGGTGTGGGAGGGGTGCTTTCCCAGTTCGGGGCAAATACCTTCGTTTCACTGGGAAATTCAACCTCTCCTTGGAGCTGGATCCATTATACGGGTTTAATATCCGCTCTTTTACAGCTCAGTGTTGTAAAAGGCAGCAGCCAGGTCTGTGAACTCTGACATGTGCACCGGGGAGGGTTGGGAGCGGGGGGCGACAGGACCTGACGGGGAACGCCTGCGAGCGCTGCCTTTCATCTGCGTAGCCTCTGCACCGGCCCCGCCGGCCGGAGCGGGATGGGGCTGCGGCCCCCGCCCCCCACCCCGTGCTGCCCGCCAGGGCCCTCGGGGCCCCTCCGCGGCCGCCGGGTTCGGCAGCGTCCGAGGCGCTTCCGAAGGTCTGGTGGTGCCCCACCGCCCCCGGGGAGCGGGCTGGGCCGGAGAGGCAGAGGCCGTGCCCGCACCGGTGGCGCTCCCCTCACAGACACTCGGCAGGTGCCCCAGGAGAGCGGGCGGCAGCCGAGAGGACCAGCGAGCCGCCCCGCACTGCCCGGCCCGGGACTGTCTCTGTCGGCGGGACGAGCTCCCGCAGGGACACGCTCGGCAGAGCCGCATCTCCCGAGCTGGCTTGAGCGGGGCAGTGGGACGGGAAAGGATGAGGCCTCCCCAATCTTCTGCTTTTTCTCCCGAGAATTTCCAGGTGCGTGGAGTAGTCCGGGCGGGGGCACCGCGCCAGGGCTGTCCGCGGGGCACGGCGAGCGCTCGGCGCCTGGCGGGCGATGTCGAGAACGGGGCAGGATCCCGCTCCGCCGGTTCGGCTGCTGCGCCAGGCTGTCCGGCAGGATCCCGGCACCGCGGGACCCGCCGCCCCCCGAGCAGTATCTAGGGTTCCCGATGCAGGAGGGCTGCCCGTGCCGAGCGGCGCTGGGAGCCGTCGGGCCGGGGCGGAGGCGAGAGCACCCACTCGGCTGCCGAGCACTGCGGGACCGCTCGCCGAATGCAAGCGGGCTCTCGTCAGAGGGTCAGCTGCTCAGAGAAGGAGGGAGCTGGCCGCTCCTCTGCTTTCCCGAGGTGCTACGGGATCGTTTCTGTAGGTTTAATTGATGAACCTAAATATAGCTCGATTTGCAGCGGAGAAAAAAATAACAGCAATGAGAAATCGTTTCCTTTTGGCTCTGGGAGGCCTCTCCTCTATGACTAACGTTTCCCCCCGCTGTGCCGAGGGGAGCGCGGGCCGCGGCCGCCCCGAGCCGCTCTCCTTCTCCCACCGGGGCCGGCCGGAGCTCCGCGTAGAGCCAATGGAGCTCGTGGGCCAGGCAGGACAGCGCACACATCGCTTCGCCGCCGCGCTCTCTGCGCACCGCTGCCCCGGGTCTTCTTGAAAAGAGACATGAAAAAACGCGCTGGGGAGGAAGAGAAGAGAAGAGAAGAGAGGAGAGCACTCTGCCTGCAGAGGACGTCGCTTTTACGTAAAGATATGAACAGCGGGAGCTGCAGTCAGGGGTGACGGCGCTGCAGAGGCTCCCAGGGCTCTCCGGAGCTGCCTTTGTCAGTAGAAAACGATCACGTACAACGGGAAATATCAGAAGCCGCGCGAATAAGCGGCACCGCTCCGCTCTGGTTTGTATTAGCGATTATTGTGCTGTCATTAAGGAATGCAGAGATGGAAGGATTTGCTTCGGTACTCGAAACACACGCTGTTCAAGAGAGAATCTAAACGCTGCATCCTGTGTGCCGCACAGAAAGCGGGGATAACGCTGAGCAAGCCTCGAGAGAGGCTAAGGGGCAGCCGGGGGACACCGTCCCTCCTAAACCCCGAGTCGAGCCCGGTCCCGGGGGCTGCTCCTGCCCCGTTGCCCTCAGACCCTCCTGCTCTCCAGCACTTCGCGCCTGGCAGCTCGTCGGGCCGAGCGGGGCGTGATGCAATTCCCAGCGTGGGATTCCTCACCTGCTGCCAGCTGATCGCTCGGAAGACGCACGTGAGGCTGCAGGCGCTTCTGGCAGAGTTTCCTTGTCCTCTCTCCTTTTCTTGCACATCTGAGTTACCTGACATGTTAGGTGCTCGCATGGCGAAACCTGGAGCGGTTCTTGGAGCGCTCCGGGGCCGGAGGGCTGCCGTCATCCCAGCCGGCGGGCATGGAGGAACACGGTGAATTTTTCCTCCCATTATCAATAAGCCCAGCTTATTGCTTACTATTTCTATTTGTCTCTAGACGTAAATTTATGTAAACTCAGCTGTGGCATCGAATTGTTGAGGAATCCTTTTCCCAAAGTCTTTTCCTGAAAGAACCCCTCTGATCCTGTGGCTAAAAATTTATCGTGGACAATAAATACCCTCAGCCTCAGTTTGTCAAGGACAGAGGAGTCCATATGACTGCCCTTCCCGTAACACAGACTAGCTCATCTCAAAACGAGGGACCTGCATATTTTTTCGTTGGAGTCGCGGTGACCGATTCTGCCTTAACCGAGGCGTTTTGGTGTCTCGGGGTCCGCATGTGAAGACGGGGAGAAAGAGTCGGGGCAATGGAGCAGGGTCCCCGTTCCTAGACCAGTTTTGGCTTTGCTCTTTCCATAGGGATTCCCTGGGTATTTCTGAAGTTCAGTATTTGCGTAATGGAATGGGAAAGATGTTCCCCAGGAACAGAGAGTTTATGTGACATACATGTGCCCGAACAGTCTCATTTACTACAGGATTGGAGCATCCTTCCAGCCTGGGTGAAAGCGAGTATGAAGACAGAACTGAAAGACCAGATCGAGAACTCCAAAGTGTGATTTTCGATGTGGTCCCTGTGGATATGAGCACATTCGCGTTTTCAGTCGCGGTCATCTGAAAGCTCGGTCGGGGTCAGCATCCCACCCCTGCGGGAATGATCTTATGCTTTAGACAAAGCGAGTTCCGTTACAAAAATTCTGATTTGTACAACCACTTGCCCACATAGAACAGTTCCGTGAACACTCAATTTCTCATCGTTGCTTAAGCCCGATTTAGAAAACAAAAAACCCCAACCCCTTAGTCCCAAGCAGCCCATCAAATAAAGTGATCGATAGACGCGTTTGCTCTCGTGCCTCTGGCTGCGGCAGTGCGACTGAGGCAGAGGGGCACACAGCAGAGCACAGGCTGCGCTCTGCGGCCGCGGACGAGCCCCGCAGCGGATCCAGCCCCGCTCCGCGCGGTTTCGCCAGGGGCTTGGGGGGCTCAGAAGAAGAATTAACAGCAGGACAGGCAGGAGAGAGCCGGTCTGCCCTGCTGCCGGTGCGGTTCCGCACCTTCCGCCAGTGGAGGCTCCCGGCGTGCGGACCCCGGGCAGAGGTGCGGGACACGGGCAGAGCTGCGGGACACGGGCAGAACTGCGGGACACGGGCAGAGGTGCGGGACACGGGCAGAGCTGCGGGACACGGGCAGAGGTGCGGGACACGGGCAGAGCTGCGGGACACGGGCAGAGGTGCGGGACCCCTGGCAGCTCCTGGCCCGTCCCGGCAGCGGAGCCAGCGTGTGCTGGGAGAGACACTGAGATCAGATTTTTAAGTACCAACAGCACATGAGCTCCTGGGTCTTAATTTTTGTAAGTGTCAAGGAATAAACCCATTGCTCATAAACGCAGGGGCAGAGCGAGTGTGTGGCTGGTTTTGTGTGTGAGGGTTAGAAGATTACTCCGGGGCCAATGCAACCCTCTAGAGCGGCACCCAAGCCCCGCTGTCCTCAGCGGTGGAAGCTGCTGAAGGGGAAGATGCGGGGGGGTCAGTCAGGCTCTGTCGCACGGGCGAATCTCGCTGCAGAGCGCAGGGCACGGTTCCCCCCCGAGCCGGCTCCCAGCCGCAGCACACACAGAGCCTGCCGCGCCTTCAGAATTCGTTTCTGACACCTTTTACCCTAGAGAATCCTTTCCCTATCTTTGTGTGGGAAGCAGGAGTTGCAGTCAAAAACGCTAAGAAAAACTGCAGTTAATTGGTAAAATAATACATTTAAATAAGACATGAACGAGATACATTAAGTTATTGGTAAGATACTAAAATGCTACTGTTAAATAGGAAAAAACAGGTGTGAGGTTTGCAAGATTTTGGATTTTCAAGCTCAATTCCACAAAGAAGACAAGAAGAGAAACGTTGCACATTATCATTTTGTTGGGGAGTCCTAAAGCATCTCTGCTGCCGGAGCAGGAGGTATAGAGGGCAAAACATGATACGAATGAAGAGGAATTTTCAGGGTAACATTCTGTTTCCTTGTGGCAGGTGAAAGACATACAGAAAAGTTACTATTGGTGGTTAAACAGAGTTTTCAGCACTATGAGATAGGGAGCTGAAAGCATTGTATCCTCAAGCAAGAATGTATGCTTCTAAAATATAATCACATTGGAAAAAATGGCATTTTCATTTCAATTACAATTGTTCTATGAGAGACAGATGTGAACTGCTAAAATGTTTATAATGTAGCTCAACAATAAAAAAAAGAGATATTAAATAAATATGTGTCACTGATGGGATTTGATTGACATGCTGTATTAATTACAAGACTTTCACCTCTGTGACTGCTGTTCCAATCCCGACAGTGTCCAGGGAAAACAATTTAAAGCTTGTTCATATATTCTAAAATTATATAAAAATCAAGTAGGTATCTGAAAAAATAAAAAAAGAAAAAGATTAATTTCACAACAGTGAAACACTTAAAAAGGAGCAGCTGCTAACACATACATTTTGGTCAGCATCCTACGATACCAATCTGGAATATTAACAGTTGCTACTACACACAAATTGTATCTGTTGGATCTGTAATTTGGAATGGAGTGAAAGATGTTACCCAAATTTCTCTCTCTCACATGACACACCGAGACCTGCATGTTTCCAGCAGGTGGAGGCAGGAATGCTGCTCATTGTTAGTGAATTAATAGAAATAAAATAATCAACAAGAGGAAGCCAGTTCCAGTAGCACTAAGCCAAGGTGTTCAAAGTCCATCACTTAGCCTTAGAGAGCGAATAAGAGCAGTTTAAAAGCATGGGATCTTAAGCTACCCTGCATTTTCATTCCAAGTGCCTAAAGCAGAGGGTCCTTTCTGGTCACATTTGTAAGTTTCCCTTGCATCCAGAAAAAGAATTTTCTTAACCTTAAAGCATTGCTCGGGATGTGCCTGTGTGCAGGGAAAATCCAAACTTCTCCCCACTGAGCATCTCAAGTGTATTCTGCACGGACTGAGCAGAGACATCTCTAACCACAGAACCAACATTAATACCTGCATTTCCAGGGCAGGCTTCTGGCTTTAGCAGGGGCCCCGTGCCCTGCAGCCATGGGCACCTCCCATCCCAGCACAGCCAGAGGCTCGGAGATGTCAGGACTTTCTCCCCTCTGTGCCGGGAAGAGCACACACTGCTCTGCCAGGCTCCGGCAGCACCCACAGACCGCGGGAGAGGAGAGTGAGCTCTCTGCTGAGGGGAGAGCATTCAAACTCTTTCCAGAAGTAAAGCATGGAAACAAAGAGAGGATAACCCATTTATTTAGAGCCTGAAGACGTTCAGTCAAAGAACCTCTTTGGCCCTGAAGCTTCCACCAATTGTTAAGGCACTGTCTTGCACAGGAGCAGAGCAGAATGCAGTGGCACTCCCAAGGAGCAGAGAGATGTGCAGGGATGGCAGGCAGCACAGGCAGCCCCAGCCTGCAGCCAGCCCCTCCCCAAGGCCTCAGCTCCAGTCCTGCCTGTGCTGGGGCTGCACCAAGGCCATGAGAGGTCACATCAGCTGCCTGGTGAGGAATCCTGAGATTGCAAAGGGTCTGTGCCACCCATGCGCTGATTTAGGTAAATGAAGACAATCAGTTTGTGAAGAACAGAGGTGTGTTTGCAGTAGAAACACCAACATTTGAAGCACCACCTCGATGTAAGAAACAGGCCCCATGTCAAAATGGGAGTGGTAATAAATAAATCTGCACTAGGATAATATTTTGAACCGTAACCCCCATTTTAGCCTGTTCTACATGTTCTATGGCTAGGCATTTTATGTGATTTGGATACAACTCCTCTGGTACATTAAAGTTTATTGGCCTTGAAAACAATGGCTGCATCACTACTGATAGAAGACTTGGTGTTACACTGTCAGTGCATATTTTATTTGATCTCAGTCTTAAATAAAACTCAGACCTTTGGACTCCATACTGAGTTGGACTTTAGCCTTTTCCTGTAATTATCTTGTGTCTTGTTAACATTTTATGAGCACATCTGCTTAAATAAACTTATTTGATGTGCATTTGTTTTGGCTGTAGCCTAATACATAGAATGGATGTGCTTTTCTCTTTGTCTTTTAAAAGAAATCAAAATAAAGCAAAACAATGGGACTGCAAGGGGAATAAATTTAAATATAGTGTTTGTTTCATTTAACAACAATATAATAAAGTTGAAATTAAATAGATCTGACAACATTATTTATGAGGATTTAATATTTATGTGCTAAGTGTAGAACATTTTGGTAATTACAAATCTAAAACATTGTTTTGCTTGCCAGTTGCATTAACTGATCAACATTGGAGCACCACGGGCACAATGTGTTTGTAGAAATGGACTGTAGAAAATGCTGGAGTTTTAAAACTTTTAAAAACTATGTTTCTATGCTTTTTATTCATCTTCTGAATGCTTTTAGAGGAACATAATATTTTCATATTTTTTTCCCTGTTTGCATGGAAAGAACTTACTCATTTGTTTCTATCTCTACATGGTGACAGCACATGGAGAAGTGACATGGGAAGGAGGAGGCCTGGCCAGACCTTCCCAGATACCTGTCCAGGAGTCTGTGACAGGAGAACACACTTCAGTCCTCCTGCTGCCACAGTTCTCCTCCCCCAGACCTCCTGCAACCAAGGGGTCCCACA
>NC_031785.1:390846-396521 GCF_001522545.3 Parus major
CCCCCCCAAATACTCCTTCAAGTATTTGTTAAACTATGACCTCTGTACCTCTTTAAAACATCTCATTAATCTCCTTTGGATCTGTTGGCACCTTTGGATATGTACTAAAAGTGTTGTGTGAGCATCCAGAGCTGCCTGCCAGACTCTGCCTCCAGTGCCCGGCCTGCAGAGTGATGCTGGCCTTGTCACGCCCAGTGCAGCCCTGGCAGGGGAGAGACAGGTAAGAGCAGAGGAAGAGGGGAATAATGTTAAGTGATTTGTCTTTTTCAATTCTTCCCATACAAAGTATTCCTGGCAAGGATTTAAACCTCAGATGCTGAAAGTGAAACAAACACAGAAACAGAAAGAACTGGGCTAGATTACATCTTGTCTTTCTCCATCTCACCTTTCTTCATGTGATGTTTAATAAAATTTGGAGCACACAGAGATGTATTCATTGACCACAAACAGCATCTTCATACAGCAACATTCAGCATGAGTTAAACCCAATTGAAAACATTAAACAAGGGAATGGTTTATGAGAATTGCAGGGAGGGTTCAATGTAGTCTCATTCATCTTTTCCTGTCTCAGATCCAGTAACTGCCCCTTAACAACTGCTTGAGCTGCTCGAGGCGTGCAGGTGCCAGTTGTCCCCGCCCTGCTCTGACCAGCCATCCCCTGCTCCCAGGGCCAAGACAAATTCCACCTGGCACAGGGTGACTGGGACATTGGGTAAATGCTCTCCTTGGTCTTGCTGAGCTCTCACTGGGACACTCCCCCACCCCAGTACCAGAGCTCCAGAGCTGGCTGAGACAGAGCAGCCAGCACAAGATGGGACAGCCCTGGGTGGGGGCAGCTCTGCCCCCTCAGTGAGGCACAGCCCAAGCAGCACAATTCTGAGGAGCCATCAGCTCAGTTGGTAACTATCCTGAACCAAAACCAGACTGTGAGCGCTTGACTTGAGGTTTTTTCCATTTCTCCTGGTTAGCAAAGTGTTTTCCCCCAAAACACAAATATAAACCCTCTTACACCAAGCCAGCACATATTCTAGAATGTGCCTTGAGCAAAATGTTATTGTTCCAACATCCATTGCAGCAGAGCTTGCTGAGCATACACCACCTCCACAGCTGGGGGAACTGTGTGGCCCGCGGTTAGAGAGGGCAGCCTTACAGCCCATGGTTTGTTCAGAGCAGAGATCCTCAGAGCAAACTTGTGCCAGCCCACTACAGAGCATGAATGTCACCTTCCATGTAGCTGCTGCTGCTGTTGACAAGAGGGCAGTTCTCTGGGGAAGCTCTGGACAATGAGTGGTGGCACCAATGCTGCACCAATGCAGCCCAGCACCAACATTCTGAGTGCCTCCCTGGGCATGCTGGGGACAACTCCTGCCCAGCTGAGTAACTTTTCAGGACTCACAGAAGAAGAAGGAATATTTCAGTGCTCAAAACCCTATTGCCACCCTCCTAGATTACTCTCCTCATCTCTCAACTTCCCCCAAAAATAATACAACTCTCTTCTCTCCCTTCTGCTATATACTTCATCCCTCAAGAAAAACTGCCTCCAACTTGTTATTTTTCCAAAAGTCACTGTTTTCCACTGGGTATTGTGCTGGCAGAGCTACACATAATTATTCCCTGTATTACCTTCAAAGCATCAGGAACTAAATGAAATTTTTTTTTCTTAATCGAGTTAAGTCAAGCGCTAAACCTGCACCGTGGGAGAAATGCTGCAGTGCTCAAACCTTTCCTCTCTCGCTTGGCTCCATCTACTGCTGCCATCGCAGATTGCACAAGCTGAGAAACGGCGCTGCTCTGCCTGCCACCAAGAATCCTTTAAAGGCTAATTCTTCAAGAGATTAGGAAAAAACCTGCTATGAAGGAAAAGACAAGTGCTTGTGTGTGTTTACCCCGCGGGGTTTTTACATCAGAAGTGTGAAGTAGGATAATCCAGTGGAAAGTGAGCTGCTTCTCGCTGAAAAGCATTTTGGAGCCGGTTTAATAACCCACTATGAGACCACACATCAAAATTGTATTTATTTAGGGAGCTAATTGAAACGGAGCCTGTAAGGAGGAGCCGACATCAGAAGCGAGATGCAGTGAAGATCAGAGGCAGGCGGTGTTTGTGGGCAGAAGGAGTGAACAGTGAGGCCAGAGCTGGTAGCCCTCAGCCAGGCAGTGCTCCCACTGGGTGGGGTGGGCTGCCATCAGGAGCTGGTTTGTCAGGGGAAGGTTTGTTTGCTCAAGCCTCTGGGTAATTTCCCTGAGCAGTGATACAGGTCTGCTCCCACCAGCGCTGGCACTGTCTGCTCCGGCTTCCTCTGCGTGCGTTCCCTGCTGTGCCAAGAGCGAGGCTGGACAGCCGGGCTGTGCCCCCTGCCAGCACCACCGAGCACAACCGTGATGGCACTTCTCCTTTGGCTGGACTGAACAAAGGATTGGAATCGTTTGATTGGCATTTTTTGGTCTGCGCTGGAGGACATAGTAAGATTGATTTTAGCAAAGGAAAAAAAAAAAGGAATGGCAGACTGGAAAAACCTGTCATCATACAAATTTCAACAAGCATTTTTGGGCAAAATTCTTATTCAGCAAAAAGCTTCAAACCAGGTTCTTAAAATCCACTCAGAGGGCTTAAAACCATTAATGTCAATAAATAAACCTTGAATTCCTCCTGCCTTTAGAGCAGCACAAGGGGCACTGTCAGCTCTAGCTGTGAGTGCAAGGACTGGAATCTCAGTGCAGGGCATCTCACTGAGGGTTCCTGGTGGCAGTTCTAAAGGTTAGATTGAATGCCATGATGTCTGTGATAAAACCCCAGGACTGTATATAGGGGGGTCATAGTCACATTTAAGAAAAGGCTGAGTAAAAGTGCCATGAGACAAAAAAAGCTGTGTTTTGCCTTTTTTTATTTTCACTTTAGAAAGGACTTTGAGGCTCATATTTTGGAGAATTCAGTTAAAAACCTTTGAAGTGAAGCAGCCAGTGCCAATCAGTTCCCTCCACTATGGTCCCCTCCTCCCAGCATGGGACAGATACTCCAAGGTAAAACTTGCTCTACTTATGTTAAACTGATAGTGCAAGTAGAGAAGTCTTTTCCCTTTTGGTTTAAATGAATCCTTGCCACTTAAGTTCATGTTTATTTTTATAATGTGGACTCCCTGTCATTTATTGCTCCCAAAGCGACTCCAAATACCATGCTGGTTATGAGTGAACCTGGGAATATATTCCTGAATTGCTTGTGATTTATCCTGGTTCTGATGCACGTAATAACACAGCTCTTCTGAAGCCTCTTCAAGGCTATTAATTATTAATTTCTGTACTTTTGCTGCACCACGTGACAGTTATTGGGGCTGTGGGTAGGAATTACTGTCTGTGCTCCCTGGTAACAGCACTGTCATTGGGAATTTCATATTTCAGGCTAACTGCTGAATGGCTTTGGAAGAACTTTAACCTGTCCCCAGCAAGTGGATCCATGCCATTCAAAACAAGATCCTTTTGGAGGATCAGGATGCTGGGAAATGCAGAGCCCAAGAGGGAAGGTGAGACCCACAGCAGCTGTGAGGACATGCAGCAGAAGCAGATGCAACATGCTCTGCATGCTTTCACCTTCCCAGGGGCCTCAGACCTCACTGTACCTCTTTCTCAGGACACTACAAGAAGAGGAAACCCTACATACAAGCCATTTTTCACTCCTTAGTGCCAGTTGCCAACAGCTTTAACTTCATGTACCTCCTTGGAGAAGCCAAGAGATCCAAACAGTCTGAGCGTGTTTATGCGCCCAGCTGTGCAGGTGAGATCTCCCCCAGCACCGGACAAGCAGTGCCACCAGACAGCCCTGGTCCTCCCCAGCAGCACAAAGCCCTTGCTATGGCAGAGTCTGCATTTCCCCACATGCTAAAATGGGTCTGTGGCTCTGTCCTGCTCTGCCTCGTGGAGCCAGGTTCCCTTGGGAGAGCCAGAGACTTTCCCACCCTGGATGTGCATTCTGCCAAGGATGCTGCAGAAGTGTGTCCATGCACAGGACCCTCAGCAGTGACCAGAGGAGAGCCTTCCCTCCCCCCTTCCTCCTCAGTTACTAAATCTGTTTAAACTAAGGGAGAAGGGTGAGGAAGTGAGACCTTTTGGAGAAGTCACATAGAGTTTGTTTTCCTTGGGGGTTTATATCAACACCGGTCTTGACATTTTGCCTCTTATTATGTGTGGCTCTTTAAAAGGTGAAATAATATTTTCTTTTGCTTGAGAAAAGGACAAAGTTCAGACAAGGCTCTCAACCCCAAATAATTTTCTTCTTTCCCAACAGTTTACACATTGTCTATGCTATGGTTCTGCATAAAGCCCTGCACTGCAAGCAGGAGAGTGGCAGGGAGACCCAGCTGCTGAGGTCCACCCAGCCCACCTGTGCCTGGCCCCTACACTGCTCCATGGGCAGGGGGCACAGCTCAAGCCTAGCTCAGAGAGCAGGTGAGTGACTCCAGCAGGTCTCAGAGTGCCTGCCCATGGAACCTGGCCTCAGTGGGCAGAGGTGCCAGCCCAGAGCATCAGCTGTGCACCTCGCCCAGCCAGAGCCCCCTCTGCCTTTCCAGGCCCCCAGCAGGGCAAGCAGCAGAGACAGAGTCAGGCATGAAATTACCACTCCTGAAAAGGAGTCCCAGGAGCAGGAAATGCCTACCTCACCCATACTGATGTTTAATCAGGGTCAATCTAATTCACATGGGTCTTTCTGGGTTTCTAGTGGATTGCATCTTCTAAACCCACTGGAAACTCATCAGTGCTGGTGCTTGGAAAAACAATGTGGTTTCTACTTGGAAAATTTGGGTCGATTCTTAGTAGTGCAAAGTTGTAGTTCCTTTTTGGATTAGACAAAGTCTGCCACTTCTACTGCCCTTTGCAGTATTTTTATGTATATTTAATGAAAGATGAGAGGATTTGGGATTGGTTACATTCAGTAGAAATTAAATATAATACTTAAGTTGTAACATACTAATTGCTATAGAAACAGTTGAAGCACAGTAAATCACTCATTTGCAGAATTATTTTACCCTAATATTTAACTGTAACCTAATAAATCTGCAACATGTAAAATCAAATGAAAACAGACCTAAATAGTAATCTGCAAACTTTTGGTAGTAAAATGGGATGCTTCTGTAACACATGGATTTCTATTTTAGAGAGGTTTTTTTCAGTGTTCTCTTTAGAAATACATTTTACAGGCAATATTCAAGCAATATTAGCACATGAAACAAGTATCAACAAAAAGTTTTTAAATGTCTTCTGGAGTCACACAAGTGTTGGTGATAAGGAATCAACACTGAGCCACACCGAGCTCTTGAGGTGGGCTGGAGAGGTCGCCCACAGAGCTGTAACCTGCCCAGGCGGCTGTGAGGCACTGACGCACTCCCATTACCTCAAACCAGCTGTTCAAATGCTGTAGGACATGCCATGGACCTCTGACCCACAGGTGAAGAGGGAGTGAATGCAAATCACAATTCCTCGATTATTTGGAGGTGAAATGTGACACTGGAGTTAGTGCTCACCAATCAGGTTAACAAGTTAGCTGAAACTTTATCTTTCTGTACTTAAATTACTGGGAAATGATCTTGCTGCCCTGATGGAGGAGACACGGATCATGCCCTGCTCTCCCAAGGGCTGCGGGGCTGGGCACT
This sequence comes from Parus major, assembly GCF_001522545.3. Taxonomy (NCBI): domain Eukaryota; kingdom Metazoa; phylum Chordata; class Aves; order Passeriformes; family Paridae; genus Parus; species Parus major. The sequence continues at coordinate 396,486 of NC_031785.1, forward strand.
GGCCAGGACAGACAGTGGCCAGGAACAGACAGACAG
>NC_031785.1:397036-400677 GCF_001522545.3 Parus major
GCACGGTCCTGGCTGCCCTCAGCCCCCAGCCCTGGCACACTCGAGCCTGGCAGCTCCTACCTCACCAGCCTGGGGCTGCAGCAAGCAGCACCCCTCTGCTCTCCAAGCCACCTAAGCATTGTGTCTGCCACACGTCTGTGACACACAGCACGTAGCTTGCTGCCAAGGGAGAGGCTGATGAGAAATCTGGAGCTTCCACCTCCCCAGCATCCTTGGGCTGCTGGTGCAGCAGGGCCAGCAGTGCTCAGGGAGGGCCAGCAGTGCTCAGGGAGGGCCAGCAGTGCTCAGGGAGGGCCAGCAGTGCTCAGGGAGGGCAGGTAAGACCTGGGTGCTGCCCCGGAGTGTCCAGCAGTAGCTGCAGCTCTGCTGGGGCCCAGAGCTGATGCAGACCCCTGCCCACCTGGCGGGCACAGCACAGGCCTGGGCAGAGCTGCTCTGGCACACCACGCTGCTCCCAGCACCTGCAGAGATTGCTCTGCCCCAGAAGCTGCTCAGGAACTCGGGGCCCTGCTACAGCACTGATGGTATTCCAGTGGAAGGCTGATGTCTCTCTGAGTTTAACAGCTTATGCTGTCAGGGCAAGATTTATCCTTTCCTTTCATTCTACCAGCTGTCAAACATGTTTGATTTTACTCAAGCTTTGAGTGTTGCAGGAATTTAGCCAATAAGTACAACTGATGATGATTTTCACTTTAGTTTCAAGCATCTGTCATTCATAATGAAGCCTGATTAAAAATCTAAGAAGAGTATTTTTAGTTTTAAAATGTGTCTGTCAGTCTTGCTGCAAAAGATGGTGTAAGGCACGAGTAATTAACTTTTTTAAAAATCAAGGTATATCAAACTCCATAAAGCAAATGTGGGAATCCTCCCCAGAGCTCTGCCTTGGCTGTGATGTATCCAGTGTGCAGAGCACAGTGTCACAGCTGTGCTGCCTGTGGGACAGCCAAGTCCTTGCCTCTCATTGAACTTCTGTGCTTTTATTGTGTCTTATTGGCAAGTGAGTTACAAGTAAGTGACTCCCTGCCCTGTGAATGACTTCAGAATAGGGTCAGAGCCTACATATCCTTCAGAAAGCAATGGACAAAAATGCAGGAGTAGCTCTCCAGGTGGTGGCAGGAGTAGACAGGACTGTTGAAATTCAGTTTTCTCTCTCTCCATGAGGTTTGGTGGCTGTGTGTGTGGAGAGTGGCTGCCATCCCTGCTCAGCTGGGGCTGTGGAGATGCAGCTTTTGCATGGCATAACATCTGTCAGCATCACACACACATACAGCCCATGTGCTCCCAAGGGGAACCTTCCCTGAACCCTGCTGGCACCTCCCTGCAGCAATACTGGGGCCCACGGATGTGTCCCCCCAGCTCCACATGCACAGGGTAGGTGTTAAAAAGGGCTTTTCCCAGAAACTGCGGCAGGTAGGAAGGTGTGTCATGGAGCAGGGACTGACTCTCTAACTTGCCATCTGTGCCAGAGGCCAGTGGGCAGCCCTGTGCAGTGGGCATCCCATGAGGGGACACAGGAGATGCTGGGACAGGACAGAGGGAGGTGACAGAACTGCAGGTCTGAAGCTGGTAGTGACTGCTCTTGTGCCTGTCTTACTGTTAGCTCCTGAGCATTCAGTGTATGGAGATGCAGACAAGGAGGATCAGTGGTTTTAGGAATTCACTTGCTTTTACACACATTAACCACCTCTAATCTCTTGGAGGGAATTGACGTAGACAGGACTGAATTATCTGATAATAAATTTATCAAGATATTAATGATCATCAGCTTCTCTGTGTACTACTTGGCAATATCACTGTAGGTCTTCCTATTAGTTGGAGCTGCTATCCATTTAGAGCTTGCTTTGAAATTTTATCTTTCCATCTTGTTTTCTGTTTCCTCCTCTTTTTCCCCCCCTTTTTTTCAGAGACCTCATCTGTTTGCCAGCATTCTCTGATCAACATCTCTCATGTGTTTCCCATTAGGGCTATGATGTGTCTAGCCATTTTACTTCTCCTGCCCTTTTAAGTGGTGTCAGTCTTTATGCTTTGCTACTAGTTGCCTTTTATCTCTGCAGTCTCCAATTCTCAGCGCACATCATTACCTAACTCTTGAACTATCTTTTTCTTACTTGCCATGACAAATCTTGGAGGCCAGTGGCAAGCCCTTGCAGGATGTAGATAACGATGTCTGACTGGCTGTCAGGAGAGGTGGCTTTCCATGAAAAAATGAAATACCTGGTTTTGTGGCCTCCTGGAAGGGGCTGCAGTTATGGCTCCCACACACCTGTGCTGTCACTGCCATTCCCAGCTTCAAGAGACCCAAGAAACCTCCTCTGCAAGCATCTGGAACACGCCACCCACTTGCCATCTCACCTCCCTGCCCACATCCCCCTCAGGGGCTCACCAGGCTCATGCTTTAGGATGCACAAACCCTAAAGTGGCAGCTGGAGTGAAGGCACAGAGCTGCTCTTTTTCTGGCTGGGAGAAAATCTACTCACCAATCTTCGACAAAAGCCAAAGCTTTCTGTTTTTGTAAGAACAAGAGTAAGTGAAGCAGAAGGCAGCAGACAGTCTCTTTGCATGGCTGTCCTTAGTGGGCAAGTGCTCCTGAGTGTGCCATGCCTCTGGCATTCCTCACAAAATACCGTGGGAAGGGCTGCACAGTGACACTAACAACACAAGAACTCACAAGACAGTCCTCATTTTTCAAGTGCAAAGTGAGTGATAACTGTTTAAGAATTCAGCCTCGTATGCTGAACCAGAAAGGTGTTCCAGCTTAGTTTTCCAGGGGGTATGAAAAGGATTTCCTGCAGTGTGGTTCATTCAACTCACTTTTCATAAGCTAGTTTTCAACAACATCATCCAAAAGCCATTAGTTTCATTGTATGTATCATGCAGGGTTATTTAGTAGGTCAAGAGGAAAATTTAAATGGACAGGTGCTTTAAATTACAAGATGGTGGAGGTGGTTAATAAAAAAATACTAGAAAACATTGGTAACCTTATTTCAGGCTTGAAGTGGGTTCTGTAACTGATGGGAAAATGGCTTGTAGAAACACTGAGACCTGTCAGAAGTGGTAGTTTCAAAATGCATTCAGGAAATCAATCTGCTCCCCAGAGATCAGCGCACGCTTCCCAGACATTATGCACCTTTAAAACTATTTATTTCCTCTTGGATATTTGCACTGTGGGTGCAATTAATTATATCGTGCAAATGTCCTATATGTGTGACACAGAGTAAACCTCAGAACACTTGTATTTGTTGTCACAGCCTGAAAGGTGTGAGAACCACGATGGGCTGACTCCAGGTAGGCTGCAACAGACCTGGGGAGAGGCTGAGCCCTCCTGCACCTCTGTGCCTTGGGCTGCACAGACAGAAGGAGGGAGGGGGAGAATGTCCAGGGCTTGGGGTACTTTGGCTGTAGCCCAAAGCCCACCTCTGCACTGCTTGGAGTGCCCACCTTGTACCAAGGCTGTGGAATGGGTCCCTCTGTGCAGAACCAAGCAAGAGGCTTCTGGCAGCTGGGCACCTGCGGTGTGTGCTGGCCACAGCGTCACCCAGACCCTGGGGACCCTCAGCAGCTGCTGAGCACCCTGCTGCCACCCTTGTGGCTTCACAGGCAGGTACAGCTGGGATACAGCACTCAGGGTACAGACACAGTGC
>NC_031785.1:401544-408804 GCF_001522545.3 Parus major
CCTGGGCTCTCCCATAACTCCGGGGTCACAGCTGGTACTGCTGCCCACCAGCCCCTGGCCTAGAGACACCCAGCACTGTGCAAAGGCTGAGGAGGATGATGATACAGCCCAGGGGACATGGGCACACCCACTCCCACCACACATAGGAAGAATTGCCATCACTCAGAAGTTCTGCCAGTGTCAGCAAGAGAGCTCAGAAGGAAAGGAATAGCACAATGGAGAAAAAAACACAAGGATTTAACAGGGAGATGAGGAGGATTTAATTATTTTATACATTAGAGGCTATTTATCGAGATGTCTGCTGAAAGATGAGTGCTGTAATGGATTCATGGATGCAGCATGTGAGAATGGTGAGTCTGGTTTGTATAAACATTCCCCAACATCACCACATCTTATCTGATTTCTTTGACTTGGAGATCAGGCAGGAAATCTAATGGGAGTCAACTGCTTTCCAAGATGCTTGATACTTCTTAATTATTCCAGGTTGGAAACATGTCAGCAGCTAGAGCAGAAAAGCTTTGCTATCTATTAATTTCTGGCCAAGATCAGACTCTTCCTCTGTTCCCGAAGCTCAGGGCACAGGAGGAAGTAGGAAGGCAATGAAGCTGCAGGAAAAAGCTTCTCAGTGCAGTGGGCAGTAACAGGGAACAGGCAAACACCAAGGGCATGACTGGCAGCCAGAACAGCAAAGGCTTTGGCTGCCTCTCCTTCCCAGCCTGCCCAGAACAGCACAGGGCCATGGGAGCGCCTGTGCTGGGGGCAGGAGCTCCCAAGCTGTTCCCAGGCCTCAGAGGTGACTCCCTCCTGGAAGTTTGTCTCTGCCTAAAATTTGCTTTACCATACCACAGGAAGGGGAGCATTTGTAACTGGTTTGATCAATGCTGCTCCAGCACAACTAAATCAGGCCCTTTGGCCACCTGAGACCTGTTAGGACCTGTTAGGATCCAAACACGAGACTGCGGAAAGACAAAATGCACAAGGTCACAGAGAAGGGAACAACAGGAAATAGAAGGAGCAAATCCCCCAAGTTTTTCTGCTGTGGATGCCCTGCTGATGCAGCCTCAGGTGATGTTGTGCAGCCAATAATTGGACAAGAGGATGGGGTGACTGGGAGCCCCAGAAAAGGTTGCCTGCTCTGTGCTTCATTAGATCACTCATCCTCTGAGACTGCTTTGGGTGACATTACTTGCAGCCCGTGGAAATTCCAAGCTTTTTTCTTTTTCCTCAGCATCTTTCCCCATGTGAATAGTTTGCATGCCAGGGGATGAGCAGCTCTACCCAGATGCTTTCCTGATGGTTTGGCTCCCGGACACAAAGAGATTGAACAGTATGTACCAGCACACAATGAGATCCCAAGGACAGACTACTGCAGGAACAGGTGATGCTTTGGACCTTGGTCTGCAAGATACACATATCTGTATGTTTTGCTCTGGAACAGCACATCTAGTGTGCTTTCCTTTCAGCAAGGAATGGTGGAAGAATCTGTGGGGTACCTTTGTTCCCTGCAGTGCATACTCATGCCATGGTGCAGCAGCAGGTAAGTTGGAAACTGATTTTACACACTATCAAAATAGAGTGTAAAATACACCTTTTGTATCCAGGAAAGAAACACTTAAGTCAATTATGGTGGGCCAGATCCCTCTATTGCCTGGTCATTTGAGGCCTGGGGGCACTGGGGAATCTGTTTGAAATCTGAACATGCAGTCAAGTTTGAGAAGTGCTGTGATAGGATGAGTGGGAGATAACTGCCATTGAGGGATGTATGATTTGTATAGTAAAACACACTTTAGAAACCAAACTTTGCTTATTTTATCCATAATAGAAACCCACTGAGAAAGCTGTGATATTAAATAGTTGAGATTGGCTGACTTTGGCCTGGAATCTGGATTTTATATCAGAGGTATTTAAGGCTGGAGGCACAGATGCAATTCCAGCCTTAGGCCACCCCCTGAGTGGCAGCTGCAGGGCACGTGCTGGCCACCACCCCCAGAGCCTGGGCTGCGAGAGAACACGAGGGGTGTGGAACCCCAGCAGCCCCTTCCCTGGCCATGGAGTGTGGCTACCAGGACCTCAACATTTCCTTGAAGCTGAGTGCCCAGGAGTAAAACCCATGGGCACAGCAAGTGCCCTGAGCAGCATCCTGATGTGCTTCAACTGAGACTAAACTAACATGGGGTCATACATGTGTTTTGAATGCTTTTGGCACTCCTTTAGCATGCTTACACTGTTTGTACTACTAAACCACAGCTTCCTTCTCTGAGGAAAATAAGAATATCAGATATTTCTCTGACTGAATACAAGCACAAAAAAAAGCAAGTTCTTCCTTTCCACTCTAGTAAAGTAGCCTAAAATAGGAGAAAAGACATGAAACAGCAGCTGCTATTATCTGATTATTGAAAGCAAACAATCAACAGAAAATTACTTCTTTTACCATAGAGTTTTCCTTATGAAAAGAGGAAAGACACAAGAAAGAGTCCTCCTTCCATTTTTGTCTTTGTCCCCAGAGCCCGTTGGCCTGGGAAAGTGTCTTTCTGCACAGGGTGCAGGGGCAGGTGCCTTTGAAGAACAAGAAGGAAGGCCAGCAGCCAGACCAGGCAAACAGGCACCTGTTCAGCTGAGAGTACTTTGTTACCCAAGAAAGCAGCTTTTGTATAAGACACCACCTTGTCCCTCTTATTCCAGAAGTTAAAAATCATGCCTATGAAATGTCACATTAAACGGATTAAGAGGAATTTACTTCAGTAAAATCTGATGAGGGCAAATCTTGCAGTGTTGTAGTGTTTAGGTATAAATTTCCTGTTCTCTTGATGACTTTTTCTTGTTTGCAACCAGAGCTCAGGCCTGTGCTGAGCTGATACAGGACAGTGAAGAAATGTCACCTGCCTGGTGTGACTGGGTGCAGAAGCCAACTTGAGGCAGCTCAAACCAGCAGAAAACATCACAAATCCTCCAGGGAGAAACAGCCTAATCCTCAAATCTGGCTCCCAATCTATCTTCTTCAAGACAGCCCCACACAGAAAAATTGAGGGCCCTTGGGTTTGGTTTTGTGTTTCAAGTAAAGAAAATTCCAAAATTACAAAGAAGGGTCAGGTGAGATCAGCAAATTTTGCCTGTTTCTCATCCAAAACCTCCCAGCCACTTGGGTCATACCAAACCTCACACAGGTTCACCAAGAGCTCACCTGGCTTCCAGTTTCATTGGCAATGTTCTGCATAGCTTTACAGGAATCCCAATTAAATCCAGAGGGAATCCCTTGTGAAGCCCAAGGTATAATACTTCTATATTCTGCCTTTTTTATGCTTATACCCAAACAACTGCCAAATGGAGGCATCTATGAGTATTGGAACTACTTCAATTATTTAAGGGTACACACACAGGGGAGAGTCAATTAAAATCACTGACATGTTTTTTTTTGGAGCTGTGTTTCCATTTGGAAATAATTCAGCCCAAATTCTAGCAAAGCCCTTCAGAACATATTGAACTAATTTAAGGAGTTTGCATCCAAAAAAATTTGAAATTTAAACAATAAAAAAAAGAGGTTAAAAGGTGCATTAAGGGTTGTTTATAAATCATGCCCTCAAATGTTAAGCAAACATGCTGCCTTCCTTGTTGGCAGGAGGGGAGGAAAGGGCCAGCAGGGATGGGCGTGGGCAGGGACCAGGTGAGCATTCCCTGGTGCTGTGGCAAAGTTCCCCAGCCAGAGCTGGTGGTCTGCTGGGACAGGGAGGGGCTGGCAGCTCAGCATGGGCAGCAGCTCCCAGTGAGCCAGTGCTGGGCACTCACTGCCCACCAGAGGGGCCAGACCTTGCCATGGTCACCATGGCCCCCCCAGGACAGCCCAAAGCCCTGCTGTGCCCTCAGCCTGCAGGGACCATTCACAGGAGATACTTCTTTACAAACAAAACGTTTCTGCTATTCTTTAACATTTCATTTCCAGACTAGCTCCAAGCCAGCTCCACGGAGACCAAGCCTGGACCCAAGGGATAACATCAGCACACCTGAGCAACACTTTGTTCCTTGCGTGCACTAAAGAAAAATTAAAGGGATCTGCTTTCATCTGTCTGAAAGCAACAATTTCCTATGAAACATCTTTAGCCCTGAGGGTGCTGTGTGTCTATGTCCACCCCCATCAATATTATTTTGCCTGCACAAATGGAAAAAATTGAGGCAGCCCCTAGGCAAGTAATACTTCTCCAAAGGTTTCTCTCAAAATAAAGCAAAAAACAAAACTATAAAATAATCCCTAGTGATTGCTGCAGACTATATGCAAAATCCATGGACTTCCCAGAATTACTTCAAATTCAAAATTCCCTGGGGAAATGGGCCTTGTTTCGTAACAAGTGTAGGAGCTGGTGACTCCAAAGGGGTGGAGGCACAGAAGGGAGCTGGTGTTGGGGGAATTCACCCACAGGCTGAGGTGGGGGGAGGAAAGATGTAACAGACCTGCTCCAGAACCTGTGCCCATGGTCATACCGCTCCTCCTCCCCACAGACACCATCCCTGCAGCTCCCAGGGCTGTGCCAACACGTGGGCAGAGGGCCTGAGCGGGTTTGGGGGCAGAGTCCACTCTGAGGGATTTTTATGATGGATTTCCAGTGAAAAAGCCATACTGTTGGAACACGAGATGCCTGAGCCAAGCACCAAAGCCCTGTGACAGCTGTGACCACACTGCTGGGGACACTTCTGCCTGGGGGCCAGGACCATCCCTGCCGTGTGGGAGCAGCCTGTGCTGCCTGTCCCCACTCTAACCCATCTCAGCACACAGCCCTTTAATCTGCTCCCTCACTCCTCACTGTTATTTACAGCTGCTTAAAGCACCTATTGAGCCTTGCCTGTAAAAGGCCTGGGTGCTTTTTGATCATGCCATGAATCTTTTCCTCGCAGACTTCTGGACCTACACAGTTTTCCTGAAGAGCCGCTCACACTCCTGTTCCTTTCAGAGGAGGAATGAGGATTACGGAGCTATAAAAGCGGAAGGAGGCTGCTTGGCAGAGCATTCCTTGAGATTTGCCAGCCTAAGCACACAGATGTTTCTCAGATGGGTGAATTTGGAGATGAAGATCTACGTGGCATCTGTCAAAGGGCTGTTGTTTCTGATCTGTGACAAACACTGTGCAGGATCCTGCCTGTTCTGCCAGGCGAAGGCTGCACACAGCAGATCTACCCATCACTGATGCTAATCCCCAGTAATTTATGAACTTTCTTGTGCACACTCGTTTGTACCTCATAATTCTCTTGTCCATAATGAAAAATTGTCTCTGGTTGCAATTGTCCTTTCAGAGCCAAGGAGAGCTGCAACTGCACCCAAATGCTTTTTGGATGAAGCACCAGTCTTTAGCCACGTTTGCCCAGCAGCCCCCAGACATACCAACAAACCCTGTGGACAGAGGCCTTCCTGTAGCTGCAAGAGCTTTCTTTCCAATTATTTTCTTCCAGGAGCTGATGGGAGCAGCAGTGAGCAGCTGCTCCATCTGACACCAGCATGGGGCAGGATGCTGGCATCATGCCCTGGTGCAGCTGCTACAGAGGAGGGAGCTTTTTAGTCTCCAACCAATCCCAAAATGCATTCCTCATGAGGCCTTTTAGCTAGGCTCACACTTGAGACTCACACCTACCCCTGCTCAGGGCTGCCTAGGCACTCAGGCTCTTCATTCCATCACTGCCACGAGATCACAGACTTGTTTAGGTTGGAAAAGCCCTCTAAGACCATCGCATCTAATTGTTCCCACAGCACTGATCCATGTCCCCAATGCCACATCTATATGGCCTTTAAATCCCTCCAGGGATGGGGATTCCACCACTGCCCTGGGCAGCTTGTGCCTGATGATCCACCCTTTCTGTGAAGACATTTTTCCTCTTATCTAACCCAAGTCTTGGCTGGAAGGTCCCACAGGCCCAGCTGCCTGCTTGGTGCAGTGTGCAAGGGGCTCCCAGCCATGCCCAGAGCTGGCCTGGGTGTACCCAGAGCTCAGCCCCACACAGCCCAGCCCAGCTGCCAGCCCAGCACTCACCCCTGCAGATACAGGGGCTTCCTGCTCTGAGCAGGGCCAGGCTGGGCACACGGGAGATGAAAAGGCTTTTCCTGTTGTGCATCCCAAACCATAACTCTTCACTTTGGAGTCTCCAATAAAAATCCAACTGCAAAGTGCTTACAGTCTGTGTAAAAATCTGTCAATCACAAAAAAAAGAGGAAAGAACTGGGCTAGGTTTCTAAGGAGCCATGAGTAATGGATTGTCAGCCTCAGTTCAGACCAGTGCTAAAAATCTTTTTAACTAATGCATTAACTCTTTCACCGCTCCTGCAGATAAAAGCATTGGGGTCACAAGATGTTATAATTTCAACATCCTGCTCCAATTCATCCAGAAATACTGTAGGTGCTTGTGGGACCCCTTCTGCAAGAGTGAGAATTTACATTCAAAGTTGCTGAGAACATTAATTGTTAGAGTGTTGAAGAAGACACAGATAACTCACATGCCTATGTAAAAAAGACATAAAGAAGACAATGATCAAGGGAAAGGAATTACTTGTAATTTCTCATAACAAAACTCACAGCCTGGCAAAATGCAGCGCTTGCACAGAGGCTAAAAAAAAAGCCATTTGTGACAACAATTCAATGCTTTTTGCTTAAACGGTGATGTCACAGGACTCCTCGAGCTCCTGCAGTACTCTCCAAGGTGGCTTTAAATGTGTTACTGGGATAAATGACCACAAGTGAGAGAATCCTAAGTGCTGCCCCCATCCCACAGCCTGCAGGACCAAGCACTAATTGTGGCTCCCCACAATGGAGCTGGGCCACAGCCAGAACAGAGCTCACCTCGAGCTCGGAGCGTTCTCCAGGCTGCAGCAGGACAGAGAGCAGCCCATGAATGCCCCAACAGCGCTCCTCTGCCCCGCTGCTCACCCAGATTCATCTCATGGGCTTCTGGTGGGAATCAGAGTTGTGTATCTGTCCCTAGAGCTAACTCTTTTATTTGTACTTCTGAGGAGCACTGGTGCTGCTGTTGTACAGATAGGCGTGTGTACAGATAGCAGCTGCTCAGGGCCAGCCCATGAGGGCAGGGTAACTCCTCACCTGCCACCCGCACCCTGCAGCGCCACGGGCCTGGCACACAGCGGTTCTGAAAGGGAACAGAACGACCCCGTCCTTCCCGCTGCCAGCAACAGCTATCCCGGCACGGTTCTGCTTCGGTACCGGGCGGGTGTCATCGCCCCTATCCCGGCACGGTTCTGCTTCGGTACCGGGCGGGTGTCATCGCCCC
>NC_031785.1:409694-412742 GCF_001522545.3 Parus major
GCACAGCTCGGAGCAGCACAGCTCGGAGCAGCACAGCTCGGAGCAGCACTCCGCTCCCCGCGGGGAAGGGCCGGCACGGGGTTTGGCCAGGCAGAACGTGTCCCTCAGCATCACTCGCAAGCAGGCAATGAAGAGAGCCATCAATGGGCAGCAGAGATGGTGAGGATGACGATGAGGATGATGATTAGCTGCACGTGTGCAGCCTTAAAGTAGAAGGCAACACCTTGACGCGGCAGTTTGCAAGTGTAGAGTTGTAGTGAGAATTCCCACAGCTCCTGCAGAAGTGAGAATGTTATCCCTGCAGCATCGCTGCCATCCTGCTGCAGCTGTGCTACTTATCACTAGGTACAGAAGCGTTCCAAGCCCTTATTTCCCACAAATCCATCTGCTAGGAGGCACCCAGGAACACATCCCTGAGGTCACCGGAGTTCAGTGGCGCTGTGATCCTGAGGTCTGGCCAGGATCACAGTGGGCTGCTCAGGACTGGCTGGTCCAATATCTCATGATGGCCAAGGCCTCCCCCACTGTTTGTATAAGTTTATCGGAGGTGATATTTCAGATTGGAAGCCAACAGCTAACACAGGACTCCCAGAACATCAGACACGCATACCCTAAGTGATTAAATATTCCAAAATAAACTCTGCAAGTGTCAGGAGCTGCTGGTGTAGAGTCTGACCCACCCTGGTTTTTCCTCTCCCAGTGATGCATTGGTCATTCTGATTTGTTGTGATGTTCATTAGTATCTGGGGAATTCATTGCTAAACACACACAGCTCACCTCCACTGCAGCTACTGGAGGAAGCAGGCACTTCTGTACACAGTCACACGTTTTACAGCTGTAATGACATCAGTAAGAGGCATATTTGGATCAGACTTAAAACTGAAAAGTCCAGGCGAGCTCAGATGCTGCAGTTGTGAGGAACTTCCACAAATACCTTTGGCAGAGCTGGATATTAAAACCTGTGAGCTTGTTTGGTCAGTCAAGTCATAAACCACAATGTTCAATCACATTGGAATGCGAGGGCTGCAGCGAGCGGCAAAGCCTCTGCACTGCCGTGCCCCTTCCAGCAGCTGCTGCACACAAACCCACTGCAAAACGGCTGAAGAAAAAGTAAATTCTGATGCAGAGAAAACAAAACAATATTGCAAAGGGCAGCAATGACCAAAAACTAATCATCATGACACTTCAGCCTGTAGGACCAAAGAACAAGGGACCTGTTGCTGAGAGGCAAAGGGCAGCTGGGCTAAATTAGCCAAGCAAGTTTGAGTCTGGATAGTGTCATTAGGAGAAAAGCAGAACTAAGCCATAAACTCTAATGAATGCATTAATGGATGGCTTGTGCCTCTCAAAAGGGGAAAAAACGGTTTAAATAAAGTTATTAACACAGCCCACCTGTGTTTGGCTCTTGGACTATGTTGCTTAAATAGGCCATTAACTCTTGGAGTAACTAATCTTGAAAGTGAATATGGCCTTTCTGAAGTAGACATTTAACTACATTCATATAATTCAATTAGATGGAGCATTCTCAGTCCAAAGCAGTGCTCCTGCTTTCATCTCTAATAATGGTAAAGAGCAAACTTCATTAATATGGTGCTAAAAAAACAAAAGAATGGCAACCAAAAATAAATTCCTGGGACTGAATCCTAAAATATAACATGTAATTTCAGCAATATGAGTTAGCGTTACTATAACACAGAATTTTAATATTGCATTTAATTCTAAAATCAGTATTGCAAGAAAGATCTGAGTTTTAGGGCCCTGCCTTAAACCCACAAAGGAAAATAATTTTTTTTTAAAAATGTTATTCACCTGAAGTTTGTTTTTAGAGCACCAGAGCTCACATCATTTCATAGACAATGCCTTCTGGCTTGGTTTTGGGAAGGGATGAGGAAGAAAAAAACCCAAATTGCAGCCTGTATAAGTTCATCCAGTTAATAAATAGTTAAAACAAATTCATTAGGAAACAGGAATTTTATAGATTTAGTTAAAGGTTTCTTCCTATTTATGTCACTGAGAAATGATAAAATTCCTTTTATCACTCTACAACTTGTTAATGTTTTACCCCAGGACCACTTCATCTGTAATAAACATCTTAACAAAATATGCATCCCTAGGGAGGAACCGTTAATTTCCTTAAGGCCTCACACATGTAATAGGATTTTATTGCATGCAGGTGCTTTGTGAAATTGCATCGACTTGCAATAAACGTCCAGTAAAGAGCAGGTAGCACCTAAAAGGGGGAAGTGTTTGTGCACCTGTCTGAGGAGAGGCTGAGCACACCCTAATCCTCCACGGGCTTCTTCGACGGCGCCCAGACACTGCTCCGAGCCTCCCATCTAGGGCACCGCTGCCTCTAGGCACAACAAGGTAAATGCTCCTGTTTCTAGTTGTGTTTAACCAGCTTAATCCAAAAATGTGAGATGAATTGAAGATATATATTCAAATAGATTTATTGCTGTTTTGGCTAAAACTGCGGCATGAATTGCAATGAATGAAAAGCCTGTGAAAGGACAGGGAACAGAGCATGGCATCTCCTGTTCCTCAGCAGGGAGTTAGCTGGGTAAGACATTTCATGGAATTAATATATCTTATTAATCTGTTTAGAATTAAGTAAAAAAAAAAAAAAAAAAGTTTAACTTAATTCTTATCAGTAATAGCATACCTTAATTTTTTTAATGAGGATAGCTTTGAAAATTATTTTTTTAAAGCCACCTGAACATAGCTGTATCTATGGTTTTCCAAGGATGCTGATTGCAGAGGACTATTCTGCTCATCACAGCAATTAACACGAGTGAAACCTCCACATCCAGCAGCAGCATCGTGGGTGCTGCAGCTGTTTGTTGTTCCAGAATTGCTTCTGCCAGTTCCCTGTGTTGTCTCAGGAGCTGGGAGTTCATGTTCTGTGCTGCTATTCATGGCAATACAACAGAGTTTGTGTCTTTGAGGAATTTCTGAGTTAATTTCAAAATCCAGAATTTACACAAGTTCTTCAGTAAAATCTCTTTGTATTTTCTTCCTTTCCCCCACACACTTTTTTTTTCTTTTTCT
>NC_031785.1:412824-413978 GCF_001522545.3 Parus major
CCCCCCCCCTTCTAAATGTTATTTTCCAGCAAAGGAGTATCAGGGCAAAATTGCAGCCAGAAGCCAAATAAAGAGTTCTGGATACCTCAAGCAGCTCAGATTAGAAATCTCCAAAATGAGATTGTATCAAATTGATCTGAAACCCCTCAGTGTGTCTTCTGCAGGCACCAGGAGCAGCTGACACATCCCCTCAATGAGCCTCTGGTTCAAACACTGCATAAACTGTTTCCAAAACTCCATTGTTTTATTGATATATTGATATTTGTTTGATCCATAAAAAACATTTGGAAGTTCAAGTTGAGTTAATTTTTTTACCCAAGTGCATAGGAGACCTCTTGATCTTTATCAAGCCTATCACTAAAACACCCAGGATGCTTTTTCATTTCAAATTTGGGCATTTAAAAAAATTTGTAACTTCATGCAAAACTAAGAACTTAAATCTTTTGCCCAGCTCAGACTGAAGGATATGCACGCAATCCAGAGCATTACCTGAAATATTTATTAATGGCCGTTGGAATCTGAGATGTATTTTTGTGCATGTTCAGTTAAAAAACCCCCTGCCTTTCCCCCAACACTTTTCTGAGTTGGTTACATAATGTAAAAAAATTCAGCTGTGATGTTATTGAAGTCAAGAATTATAGCAAACTAAATACTGAAATGAATACTGACCTTGTGGGGCGAGTTATACACTGATTACAGAGAAAGAAAACTATTCCTTATCAAAGTGTGTGAAAGAGAAATTTAGAATCCTATGAGGATAAATAATAAGTATTAGGTGGAAAAAATGAACAAAATGCCAACTTAAGAGCAAAGACTGAAATGGTGAATTCTAAAGAAAATCTCCCCGAATTTTAAAAGCAGAGTTAAAAACCACAATAAGTAACCTCACACCTGAGCTAAGATGGCAAAGAAATAAATAGCCCCGCAAAAATCAGGAAAGCATTTAAGGACATCAGTCACCCATTAGGCTCAGAGGGCTCTCCGAGCTCTGACCCTGCCGGAACAGCGGCCCGGGAGGCTGATGGATGGCACACGGCATCCAGGGGATCATTAGGGGCTTCCACGGGGCTGGGGGCACCGCGCCCATCCCGGGCCCTCTGCCCCGCTTCACCGGAGCCAGGAGCTCCCCGAGCGGCCGGGGAAGGGCAGGAGGG
>NC_031785.1:414882-430438 GCF_001522545.3 Parus major
GGGGTGCTGGGGCTGTGCTGGGGACCCTGCCGGCCCACGGGGATAGCAGGGATGGGGATGGGGATGGGCGGTGGGGCACATGGGGATAGCGGGGGTGGGGAAGGGCAGGAGGGATGCCCAGCCCCACCAGGGACCGCAGGGGTGCTGGGGCTGTGCTGGGGACCCTGCCGGCCCTGTGGGGGAGGAGGGAGAGAAGCTGTCGGAGCTGCAATCACGGCCAGCAGGTGCTGGGCACAACGAGACACGGACCGGGACCCCGGGCAGGGGTGGAACACAAGGTGATGAGCGGCAGAGCCCACTGCCCTCCTCTTCCTCGCAGGCTGTGAGGGGCCCAGCTCAGCCCGAGCCGGGTGCAGCAGGATTTCATAGACGGGAAAAGCTGATGTTTGTCAGCAGGCAGCATGTGAGCAGCTTGTCCCCCAAAACAGCCACGGGGGTGTCTGTGGTGTGTTGGGGCCCAGGCAGAGCCAGTGCAGGCAGGGACATCCTTCTCCTGCCGGTACAACACCCACTGCCTCCCTGAGAGCTCTGAACCCTGAGCTGCCGCCGCAAATACACCCTCAGAAAATCTTGATGCAGTTGTGTTGATTTTTCAAAGGGAAGAAACAAACACAAACCAAGACAAACAGCTCCTCTGTGCTGAGGGAAATACAGACGGGAGTCAGAGAGGCAAATGTAATTAGGAAACATATGAGAAGATTCAAAAAAGTTCAAAAGAATATGAGAAATGAAATGTATAAAAAGTAAATAAAACACATTGTTTAAAAATGTTTCATATTAGACTTCCCCTATAAACATTTTACTTTTTATTTTATAGATTTCATGCTATTCTAATCAACTTTATTTTTGTAACTTCACAACTGAAACTGCAAAACTTACAGGCTGTTTTCACATTTCTGGGGTGTCCTGTCAGTCTTTTATATCTCTCTAGATGGGGGAAAAATAAAGTCAATGAAGTGAGCCAAGAAATTCTAATTTCAAAACTTTTATAGAAAATTCTGCTGAAGAAATTCAGGCACCACATCATGGAAAGACCATAAAGGTTTGGTGAAAACAGTTCCAACTCCCAGACAAATCAAAGCCTAAATAGTTTACTGTTGCTTACCAAGAGTTTGTAAACTTGTAAAGGATATTAATGAAGGTGTAAACTCTTACTGCAGAAAACCAAATCTTTGCTGTAGAGGACTGGGGTATTAAAATCAAGCAAACACAACACCTCATCTATCCTAAACCACACCAGAACCTCAGAACTGGAGCAGCCATGTAATCTGAAAAACAATTTTGAGCTGCAAGGCTTTGCTGGCCGCAGTCATCTGGAGGAAGGTTCCATCTCATCTTTACAATCAAAGAGTTAACTCTGATGTCCCAGCACACAAATAAGTAAATGTGGGATAATTAGGAAACAAATTCTGCAAACATCTTGAAAGGGGCTGGAGACCTTTGATCTTTATAGAAAAGAAAACATTACAATACAGTCCAGCTTTTGGGGTCTGCACACATTTTATACCAAGGCAGAGGATGGTATCTTTCTTAAAAATCAAGTAACACCTAATTCCATCATACCCTAATTATCTTAACTGATTTCATATGTCTAAAGGTATTTCACCAAAAGATTAGAGTAGAAAGAGGGACTGACAAAATAATTAAATATGCAATTTGCCAAGCTTGGACAATATGGCTTTGAAATCACCTTTTCAGGAAGTTTTACAGCTTGTTCATTGACATATATATTGCAGCCTTCAGATTCTTATTTAAGCTCTTTTGATTACTTTAATGGATTAATACCCGAGTACCATCCATGTAAAGTCTAATACTCAAGCCTGTTTCTAATTTGTCCAAAGCTGCACTACTTTCCTTTTGGTGTTATGCTATGAAAAAATACTCTATCTTGATTTTTTTTTTTAACAGTTTTTTTCTTCCAGAAGAGTTCTGTAAGCACAGAAATAAAGCCTGTATCTAGTATCCTTTTTGGTTGCTTCCATGTTTTCTAAAGTTTTGGTGACTCAACAAACAAACCTGCACCCCACCAGCACCATGTTAGTCTGGATTTTACCAGAAGAGTGCACAAGGGTGGCTTTAACCCTTTCAGATTTTTTTTGTGAACATGCTTGTGATGAATTCATGCCTGGACCCTTCCCCACTGCCCTGTTTTGGGGGGCATGGCAGCACTTCCCTGGTGCTCCCAGCAGAGGTGTCTGGCCCCAGCTCCCCAGAGCTGCAGGAGCACAGGGACAGCTCTCAGGACAGGCACAGTCTCCCCACGCTCCCAGGGCTGCTGTCCAGGCAGATGAAGGCTCAGCAGAGAAACAGCAGCCAACTCCTCACACTGGAGGCAGCAGAGCCCAGCTCACCCAACTCACCCACAGATTCTTGCTCTGCCCTGTGCAGAGACTGCCAACCATTCAAAACTCCTCAGGAAACAAACTTCCTCCTCCTAACATTTTTGACAACCCCTCCTGGGCTGCTCAAGCCCTGCTGTGCACGTGGTCAGTGCTTGTACAGCCACGGCCACTTCAAACTGGGCTGACCCAGCTTCTGCTTCCACAGCCTGTGGCACCCCTCCAGTTCAGTTCAAGTTTTATGAAAACAAAAGCAAAGACAATCTTTAAATATTTAAATATAAAAGAAACTCAAATTTAGAACTGCACAAGACTCAGAATACTAGAGAGGGGAAGGTCTCAGCCATTCCTCTGGAAACCAGCACACATTCTTTAATGAAGAACAGTTTTTCCTCAAAATTTAACAAAACAATCTAACCCAAACCAGCACAGCCTTTGCCTCTGCCTGGAGAATTCCAACCTAATTATAAACTTCCTCTTAAAGATGAAAAAATATAGCTGATGCTCAGTTTGGGAGAAGAGGCAGGCAGCAGCAGCTCAGAGGCAGACCTGGTGATGGACCCCAGATCTGGGGAATGATGAGAAAGGGCCACTGCACAGGTCAGATCATCAGCTGGGATCTGACCATGCAGCATGACTGCTTCACCTGGTCACACTGGCTTCAGTGTGACTCCCAGCATGTTGGGTGTCAGTGCCCTTCATCCTCCCCACAGCAGACCCAGTTCTAGACTGTTGTCTGATCCAGTGGGAGTTGTTTCCCACTGATTTTTTCAGGTTTATTATTTCTCTGTTCCATGTTATCATTTAAAATTCCCCAGGATTGTGAAGGGGTGCTTGCAGACTACAAACATGTGAGTGGTCCTGGTCAGAAAGGTTATGGGTTCTCTGGAGGCCTTGAGCAGGGTGTGCTTGAGCACCAGAAGTGCTGGTGGTGCTGGTGGTCCTGGGCTTGGCTGCCCTTGGGATGCTGCTCTCCCTGTGGGGAAAGCAGTGGATGCTGACCCCATGTCTCCCCTTCCAGAGCACAGCCCTGCCCTCACTGGCCACAGCAGAGGAAGAATGTCCTTCTTTGTTGCTGAGATGTAGTTCAGGGCCTTTTTGTGTATTAGTGTCCATAAAGTTTTGCCAAGTGACACACGTTAGGGTTAAAAATACTGGTACTGCTGCAAATGTTCCCTGGAAGCCACAGTTCAGCAGACACCTTTAAAAATAACTAATTGAACCACAACAGAGAGACACCAAACTGACCCCATCCTTCCAGTCTGTTAAACTATGTACATGCACAGTATTTCAGGGTCAATTTGTCACAACATGCCCCCTCCTCACTGATGCATAGCAAAAGGGAGAGCATGGACATATTTATAGCAGGCACTGCTTATCAGATGGTGTAAATATGTCCATGCTGGAATAAATCATGGCATGGGTGTGAGCTCAGCTATCCACAGTGAGGAGGAAGTGTTGCTGAGTACCCAGGAGTCCCCCTTGGGTATGGGGTTGGCTGCCCACAACCACACAAGGCTGACTCCTGTGGGAGGGACTGCAGGACATGGGACACGGGGCCTCACCTTTGTGTTCTTCCCACTTGCACCAAGGAGCAGATGGAGAGAATTAAAAGGGCCTCCTCTGTATTCTCCTCTGATCACTCCTTGGCAGCTGTTTGCCTGTTGGTAATTTGGATATAATGAAGCTCCTCAAGACAAGGGTTCTTCAGCTTGTTCTTGGACCTATCTCAGGGGAGTGATTAGTGGTGGCACCATTAAGGCATGTCATGTTCCTCTGCTCCTGTAGGAATAATAGATATTTTCTTTCAAACTTTTAGCTAATATCAATACTACTGGTGTCCCAGTTCTAAATGTCCCTGAAGGTGGAAAACCCCAAGTAGACTTCCAGATTGTATGGGATTAAGAGAAAAGCCAACAAAGTGAGATCCCCATTAGCCACTGCTACTAGGAGAACAGTATCTAGAGGGTCTGCAGGTACAGGGGCAGGCTCAGAGTGAGGGAGGACACAGTAAGGTGCAGGGAGATGTATAATTCAGGATATTTCTGGCTCACTTGTACAACTGGTATTTCCTGCAGCCTTGGGAAACTTCTAGGATTTAACATTTGCAAAACTGCAAATACAAATATACTGTTAGGAAAATCAGTTTAATTTTCAAACAGTAAAACCTAATAATTCACAAACCATCAGGAGTCCTGGGGCAGAGCTGTGGGTAATGCTGCACAGATTGTTCACAAAGGAATTGCAGAAGGTGTACGGAAAAGTTAAGGAGACCAAGGGAGCAAAATGCCAGAAAACCCCACCAAGACAGAGCTGCTGTGTTCTTGGGGGATTGTTTAAGATAATGTCCACTCATGTTCACAGGCAGTTAGGGGCTTCTAAGGATAAACTGATTAAAGAACATTTTGCAACCTATAAACTTGGTGCAGTTTAAATGAAGTCTTTTAACCTAGGAGGTCTTATTTTCCTTATTAAGAAGTAGGGAAAGCCCTTGCCTTCCCCAGTTTGATCAGCTCATTAACAGACTGACAATATCTCAGGAGCTGCTGATGCTCAATGCTTTAATAATAACATCTGCTGACTTCCTCAGGGCCCATTTCAGAAGAAATTAGGTACAGGTTTGCATGCCAAAGCGAGCAGGGATGTCATGAATCTGCATCCAGCTGAGAGAAGCAGACAGGCTGTGGGATGGCTGCTGCCAGCACCTCTGCCCAGCCAACCCCAGCTGAAGGAGGCAGGGTCTATTACCAGCCCCCTCCCCTTCCCAAAGAGCACAAACCCAGCTGCCTGTGCCCCAGCACCCCCCGACCATCGCCCTGCACGGGACTGGAGCAGGCGTGCCACCAGAGGGGCTGGCAACTGCTGTGGGATTTTTTTAATCTAGTTTCCTATGAAAACAAGGTTCCTGTGATCCCTGTGTGCTTGTCTGTCTGCCTGTCCTGCCCAATAACTTTGAACTCTTTTCTTTACTGATTTAAACCAGATTTCACAGAGAGGTAGAAGTCTCAAGGATAATTAAGTTCCTAAAAGGTTCATATGAGTAGGAATTTGGACAGAAAAAGGAATTTAGAGTTAGAACAGGGAAAATGCTTGCATAAAGGGCTTTGAGTCCATTGACTGGCTTCTGCCACCCATGACAGGTCATTGCTGGGGACTGTGGGAACAGGGTTATGTATTGGTGGGAAAAGTCTCTGTGTAATTCAGAGCACAGTCAGTCACAGGAAGCCACCTCTGTGGCCTCCAGAGCTCGTGAAACTGATCCTCACGTATCTCCAGGTTTGTACTCCTTGGGTTTTGCCAGCCCTTGGCCCAGTCCATGGACATGACAGCTTTCCCCTGAGCACTGGAGAACTTGTTTGTCAGTGCACAATAGTCACCATCATCTCTGGCACAGGGCTATGCTGGTCACTCCTGCTCTCCCTCTCTCCTCACTCTGCTCACCCCATGCCCTCTGCTCGTGGCCTGATGCATCCCAATCACCCCCTGCCATGCTCCTGGGGGACACCTATAGGGAATAACCACCATGGGCTTCTTGCCTTGTTTTTGAATAAGGACCATGTTCAAACACTCCTGGAGCATTCCCCTGCCAGGGAATTAAACAGAAGTGACCTTACAGCATGATGACTTCCTGGGCTCCCAAACAATCCAAATCCCAAGCCTTTGCCATGACTGTGGGAACAGTTCCTGGTGTGCTCCGTGAGGAAGGGCAGAGCCACAGAACCCACCCCCTGACACTGCTGAGGTTCAGCCTCACCTCCCCCTCCCAACACATATTTGGCAAAGACTGATGGAGACTGTCCAACCTCCCAGGCCTCACCTGCTTCCCCTTTAGGAAGTTTTCTTAATATCCAGTGTGAATTTTCCTTATTACTCTTTAAAGCCTCATTTTGATGCTTCTGTCTTGGTGGGGGACCCGCAGAGGGCCATGGGTCCATTGCTGGGGACTGAGTCCCTCCCCAGCACCTGTCGTGGCCAGAGCCCCCAGACCAGCAATGTGGAACTTGTGCAAACCCACCCAAACCTGGCCCAAGCCCTCTGCTTGGAAACTATTTGCTCAAGATTTTTAAAGTTGAGATTCAGATTTTGTTTCTTTGTCCATTGACAGTGTTGTTCAATTTCGTGAGAAAAATATGTTTGGGACAAATTAGGATTTTTGTTGTTCCACACCAGATTAAATGATAAATTATAAATTACAAAACTGTAAAATATAAGCAAACCAGTGAGCAGACTTACTTGCTTGACATAGGTGTGAAAACTCCCCTGAGAGAAGAGCACAGCCCTCTCCTTTCTCCACCAGTTTCTCCAGTTGAGAAATAACCAGTTTACTGATACTTTCAGCGACAACTGACATTGCCTTGCCCTCCCCAGGGGAGTACCTGCCCTGCTCTGCAGCACCTGGAGTTCTGGGCTTCAGGTGAGGACATCTGCTATTTGATTTCAGGTTTCTTCACCCAGAGGAATCTCCAAGGATCTGCTTTGATCCTATTGGACAATGGACATTAAATTTGGACCTTAAAATCTGTAACTGGAGGCAACCTTTTCAAGCAACATTCAGTGGAGCAGAGCGCATTTACAGCCCCAGTCCCATCAGAGGCCCTGAGAGAGATGCCCCGGGTGCTTGGGCTGTGTTGGCTGGAGCAGCAGCACTCCTTCCCCCTACAGGTACAGCTCAGGAAGCTGCAGCACAGAACGGTCTCCAATGCATGAGCTGCTGGGAAGATTGTGAAATAAATCCTGGCAGATCAGCTGGATGAATACTCAGTTTAATTTAAGATCGAACACTCCCAAGTCCAACTACAAAGTGGCCTTACTTGGGGCATTCTTGTAGCTTTTGCTTTGAGTAAAATTCTGGAGGTCGAATTTCACCCTCAGTAGAAGGATGTGACAAGATTTCCAGCATTTCTGGAAGAAAAACCCCAGGCTAGAGCCCCATTTGCTCTGAGAATTGCATGATGGTTCATTCGGGCTTTTTCTCCTCAACATGTTGCCCATTTTATTAACTTCTGCTTTGCTTTTAAAAGAGGCATCTAGCATTTTGCTTCCCTAAAGAAGCTCATGTTATAATTCAAGTGTCAGGACAGATTAAGTTAAATGTGCTGTGTGATTCCCAAAGGAAAACAAACTTCCAAACATCCTCTGTTTGCCTTGTTCCATGTCATGGATTGCATTAGAGCCGAACATGTAATTCTGTCGCCTAATGTGTTAAAGTTGGCAGGAATTTTACTCTCTGTGCAAGGTGAGAAATTACTGAGCTAACAAAACATTTCGTTTCCCCCTCCTTGCGTTCCTTCTTTATGAGATTCTGAATGTGACATTTTCACAAAAAATCCCTACACTTATTTGTGAAAAATGTATATTAAAACCAAAACACATCAAATGGAAAGAAATCACAGATGGTTTTATTCACAAGCAGCAGAATTAATGGCCTTCCCTACTCTTTATAAATATTGGAAGCAGATGAGTTCATTACTATTTCACTCTAATAAAGAAAACCTGCTTGATTTTGACAAGACATCTACTTATCTAGTGTTTCTACTGAATAATAAATCTATTTTCTTTGAAAAATAAAAGTTATCAATAAACAAAAACCTGCATGGAAAACCTGCTGATCAAAAAAACCCCAAACATCTTCATTTTGGATAGTGCTGAAATGGAATTTGAGGGATTTTGAAAATGTCACTAATTTTCAGAATAGAAAGTTTTGAAATGTTTACTTTGTGGTTGTCTTAAATTTTTACATCTTTCAACAAAGCAAGCAGAAAAGTGAAAACATCTGAAAAGGCTTTTGAAAAGAAAAGAGTCAGCACAAGCTGGATGAAGCTGTGGGCTCCTTTATCTTCCAGAAATCCGCACACATGGAGCAGAGTTTATGAGGGTTTTTTTAATCTGGCATTCAAACACTTCCCAGTTCACAATCCATCGCATTTGCAAGAGCTTCAAAGTGCTGTTGGCAGCTTTTCCTGCACTGGGATAAAGCATCTTACCCATGGGAAGCAAAAGCTGAGTCATTTTTAACCCCAAACAACATTCACTGATGTGGTCATCTTGTTAGTCATGGAAATCCCGTGTTAGCTCTGTTTGTGCTTCTTTCAACACTTATTAACCAAGGAGCGAGGAGGTTTTATTTTAAACTGCAGAAGATGTTTATCCTCCCTGGGGCCATGACAATCAGTTACATGGCTTATCCATCATTCCAGAGAAAGGAAAGGATTTTGAGAAACTCCCCAGGCAAGTTAATTTTTAAAGCTGTAGGAGGGAGAGGAGAAAAGAAAACAAAACACCACCAAAGCCACAGCACACAAAGCCCAAAAGAACCTCTGATGACACATGGACAGTGCCAGCCGCCTCCAGCCCCTGTGCCTGCTGCACCCCTCAGGCACCGGGGGGATTTCCTCAGGGCAGGAATGGTTACAAGACACCTCTCCAGAGAAAAACGGCTGCTCCCACATCTCAAAGCACTAAGCAGAGCAGAAAAAATTAGAAATTTTCCTTAGAAACCAAATTCCATGAATGATGGATGTAAGCCAGCTCCAGTCCCAGCCCAGTGCTGGGGGGATGAGGGTTCTTCTGGCCAGGCCTGGAAGCTCAGCTGCATTCCCAGGCACTGGGTGTGCTGTGCCACAGGACGAGCCCACATCCAGTGGCAGCAGGTGACAGAGCTGCTGGCAGGCCCCAGCAGCTCCACGCCTGCCTGGGAAGCCGTGGGATGGGCCCACTCTGGTTTATGTCCTCCCCACACCGCCTCCTCCCCAGCCAGGACATTCAATCAGGTGCCAGTGACAGCTCCCACGGCAGCCACAAGATGCTGCTTCTGAGTTTTTTGTGGAACAAGTGGTACTGCTTTCAAAAGGTTATAAAAACATATGCCTGAAGAGAATGTCGGGAACTTGGGTATTAATCTCCCTTAATTCAAAGAGCACTCAAAATAAGCGAGACAGAAATACTGTCTGGGGTGAGAAGATGCCAGAGGTCAGATCGTGCACCATTAGCTTGGGTCAAGTTCAGAAGAATAATAATTTAACACAAAGAAAAACAATTTTCAGTGTGATGCAGTATTAGCCTCCCCCTGGCAGAACAGCCCTGTCCCCTCAGGGCTCACTGCCCCCAGCCCCCAGGCAGTGCCCGCAGCGCTGCCAGGGTGGCCACTGCAGCCTCAGCCTGTGGCCACTGCAGCCTCAGCCTATGGCCACTGCAGCCTCAGCCTGTGGCCACTGCAGCCTCAGCCTGTGGCCACTGCAGCCTCAGCCTGTGGCCACTGCCGAGCCCGGGTGGCGAGTGCTGCCCCCAGACAGAGCTGCCCCCAGTGCTGCCAGCCCAGCGCTGTGCTGACCATCGCTCCTGCCGGCCTTCGCCACATCCTGCCCGGAAAACACCTCATCTGACTTTGTTTTCACTTTGCAGCAATACCTGTAGAACAAGACATTTTGGAGATGTTTTCCAAGGCTTTTTTATATCCAATTTCCAAGAAAAAAGCCCACAAACAAGAGCATGTTCCCTATAGGGGATCATGTTGCCACCTCTGTAGTTCACCCTTCTGATCCAGGCAGTTGTTTCGGTCAGAAAATTAAAACACAAAAGCACACAGAATTACCTGATTAAAACAAGTTTCATTAACAAATTATATTAAGAATACAGACTGAGTTATCACACAATGAAACTTCCCTTTGTAAAATACAGGAGGGCCATCTAAAATAAATATAAAACATAGTAACATTCATAAGATTAATGCACAATAAAATCACTTTCAGTAACCCAACCATCTTAGAAAACAACTTTGCAATTGCATAAAAGGTTTCTCTATGCCATTTGTATGATGACATTGAAATCTGTTGCTGTTAGGAAACAATTTCACAACAAACTACCAGAACATCCAAAGTGTTTGGTTTCCCTGTGGTGAATGAACCAAGCAGCATCTCACTGAGCTTGTTTGTGAGCAGAGGAGCAGCCTGTCCCCCATCAGTGCCACAGCCGGGGCGATAAGGCCGTGGTGACTGACACCAGCACACTCGGCTGCTCCTCTGCTGGGGGGATTTCTGCTGCTGGGAGAGATTCCCAGCTGTTCGTCAAGGCTCCAAGGCTGAGGTAATTATCTGGATGTAGCGAGGTGTGCCTGCCCTCTGGGAGGAGCAGGAACAGCTCTCTGGGCTCCTGGGGCTGCCGTGGGAGAGGGCCACGGGCACATCTGGGGAGACAGACCCAGTGTCACCTGGGGAGCAGCGGGAGGTGAGGGTCAACACGGGACCAGCCAGCTCTGTCCCATTTCCCTTCCTCTCAGGAGACTTCAAGGCCCCACGGAAGAGGAGGTGCCAAGCCCCATGGAGGCATGTCCTTGCAACTAGCACCTACCTGGCACGTGCAGCGCCCATGACAGGGGCATGATAGCATGTGGGTTCAGTCTGAAGAGCTCAGGACGCTGAGGGAGCAGTGGTGGGTGTGAAACCAAACAAGCCCAATGCTACAGACTACCAACAACCTCCCACTGCACAGGAGGCTCCCAAGAAACCTCCAAAAAACACCATGGGGACACGCAAGGGACAGTCACAGGAAACGTCTGACACAGTTTACTCCTATGGAACTACAGATATGAGGTGCTCCCATGAAGGAAGACACCTGCTACAACTATTCACACTTGAATTTTATCACAAAGTTCACACTCTACATCACTTTCTGGACTAACTTCTTGCCTTTCCAAAACCAACACAGCAGACAGCACAGCCTGGCCTGGGTGGCCACGAGTCACCTCGGCACACGACCAGCTTCTTGCTGTGAGGAATCCAGGAGGCAGCGTGTCACTATGAATTCACATCAGAAGGCGTATTTTACAGTAAGCAAACCCCTCACTGCTGCTTTTCTGTCTCTGTTGCAGATGTATAATAATTTGGCAAACTAACTTCTACATCAGCCACAAGATTAAACTACCTAGAGACCAGTCTTGTTCTACAAATTCAGGCAAGGTAGCCAAGAACATCTGGTGAAGCTCTGAAAATTCACTTCTGTTGCTTTCCACTGACTCCTCCCCTCCCCTTATGCTCCAGAAGGCTCCTCCACAGCCAGACAACATCTGCATCAGACTCCCTGAACATTTATTGCCTGGTCCAGTTCTTCCACAGTCACCTCTTGGGCAGGGTGGAAGATGCAAAGAGATGCTGATACTGGCCATGGCACATGCCAGCATGGAGGACTCACTGTAAGAATGCAAGGACCAGCCCTGCAAGGAGCTGCTGTGAGTGCAAAAGTTATGGAACAGCCAATAAAACCTTCCCGTGGAAATGCTGACCTGACACCCCCGGTCTTGGGAATTCAGCAGTGCAATAAAAAAAGCTTCCTCTGATCAGTGGACTGAGAAGTTGACACAGTCAACCACCCTGCACTGTGTCTTGCTGTGCTTCCAAGCATTGGCTCTGAGCCCTCTCCCTTTTGGAATGGCCTGGTTTTCCAGCCTGTGGCTAGCAGGGCTGAGAGCTCAGCTGGCTCTCAGCAGGTGCAGCTTTTTATTCGAAACACCTTCACTGTGTTTGCCCCACAGGAACTGCATCTGTCCTGCCTGTGCACTTGGAACAGGCTGTCCCCACAGTGCTGTGGTGCAGGACCACACCATGGAGAGCAAACTCATCTCTCAAGGTTCTTTGCAGGTGAGTCCTAAAGCAGCTTTGCTGGCCCAGTGTCAGAGAGGAAGAAGCATACAAACATATCCTGAAAATGTAGATGCATGTCCCAGTCACATTATCCTGCCAGTGTTTCAAGTATCCAGTGTTTCCTGTAGGTCACTGCAGAGCAAGCTTCTCCAAGAAGGGTGAGCAAACCTAGCAGCTGGTATAAATATTAAAGGACTGATTTTCTGTTACATAAGGGACTTGAAGCTCTGCACCCGTTTTCTCAGACATAGCCAGGGAGTGTGGCACTGAGCGTGGGGCTTGGCAGCTCTCAGAACCTGCTCCCTGCTGAGCCCGGTCTGCCGTGCAGGCAACCCTGTCCTGCTGGGAAGAGGTGGCTCGAGGAGTGGCTCTCAGTCTCCAAGTGGCAGGCACTGCCCCTGGAGCTCTGCACACTGTGATGGCTGTGCTGCTCCCTGTGCTCCCACAGCCCTCGTTCCTCCAGCATCACCAGGGAGGGTCAGCTCTTATCCCAAAGCTATGAGGAACGCAGTGCTGCAGATGGCTCCTGCCTACCTGCCGTGACCACTGAGCCACAGGAGAAGCTATAAATGGATGTCACAGAAAACTACAGAACAAATTACAAGCAGAAAAATAGAAAGACAAAAGATGGATGAGATGGGCACAGCACTACGGCGTAGACTGGATTTGAACTTGAAGTGAACCTGAGCTGAATGACCAAGCTGCCATGGTATGTTCATTTGTCGATGTCAGCATCATCAATCTGGCCTTTGTGAAGCCTGGCAGTGAGGTCTGGCTTTTCTTTACTGCAGGATAAATAACAACTAAAAATGGTGGTGCAAGCTCCAAGTAAACGAGCACTTCCAGGAGGTCACCAAGGGCTCCAGAGCTGGCGCATTGCTTTAACTCTATTTCCCAAACACAACATACATGCAACCAAATTGGCTTCTGCTCTCCAACCACATGGCCACTCTACAGAGGCAGCTCCAGAAAATTATTTACCTGATTGGAAGAAGCTGAAGCAAAGATCTGGACTCAGTTTGTCCCAAATGTCACGATATTTTGTGCTCTTTATCCCAGCAGTACAGTGTGGTGCCTTAAAACCAGAAATGAATCTTTGGACAAGAATTATTTTACTTATGTACAAATAAAAAATATTAGCAAACAGTACAAACACTGCTGTTAGTTACCACTCTGTGCAACTAGCAAATGCCAGATGAATCCAAGGGAGTGCAAAGTGGGTCGGGGCACATGTACGACCCAGGCTGGGAGCAACAACACTGTTTACTGTTACCATGGCAATTGCATTTCAGTGGGGTCAGGGAATCAGTATCTTACAATACAAAAAAATTGTACGTTTTAACTCTTACTCCAAAATTGCCATTTTGCTGCCATGATGTATCTTTGTTCTACAGCAGAGACTTGAAAGAGCAGCACAGAGTCAGATGGGCACTTGTAAATAACTTATTACAGCAATGGACTTCTCCAAGACATGCGTTTGGCTTGGGAGCAAGCCCAGCCAGCGATCACAGGGAGGCAGAGGTCAGGGTTTAATGCATCCCACTCACCCTGTGCCACGCCAGTGTTCAGTGCTCACCCACGAATGCCCAGGAAACAGGCACATCTCTTGTTTTAGCAGCGAGTGGGGAACATGTTAGAGAACTGGCTCAATGATGGGCAGGTGATGGCATCCCAGCTGTCAGCAGGTCCATAAGCAGCTTGGCCAGGGTCAGTGGTGCACTGCCAGGGTCTGCCAGGGTGTCACTGCCAGCATCCATCCAGAAAGAAGCACAGGATGCTTGCTGCCCTAGATCCATATGGACAGATGGACACCGTGTGCAAAGCAAATGTGTTTCATCTCAGGAGCTGCAGTGCACCGTGGGCACCCTGCCTGCCCTACCAGTGCCCATGGAGAGAGAGCCAGTGGCCCTGGCTCCCCCAGTCTACAGCAAATCCAGTGACCACAGTGGATCTGACACTGATCCCAGCCACAGTGGAACTTCCGTGCCCAGGCCTTGGCAGAGGGATTGGCGTTGACTCAGCTGAGTTCTGCGCTGGACTGAGTGCCGCAGGAGCCTCCTGCTGCAAGGTGTCGAGAGCCAAGCAGCTCCACAGCAGCTCGTGTGGCAGCACCCAGCTGTGCCTTTTATTGTTCCTTTCAGGGCTAAGATTTCTCGATGCTCCGCAAGCTCCCGGCTGTGTTCGCAGAGGTTTGCTACAGCTCTGGGTTCTGTGAGTGTCCTGCAGCGGGGTTACAAAGTGGGGATGCGCGAGGGGCTGCGTCAGGCTCCCATCCCGTACTCACGTGGAGAGGGGTCTGCAGCAGCAGGGGAGGGGGAACAGGTCCCGACAGTGGAGCGGTGTGTGCAGGGGGTGGCGCGGCGCAGGGCGGTGGCTGGACACGGGGAGGCCTGCCAGGGTGGTTCCATGGCTGTGTCCCATGCCCTGCTCAGTAGTGTGCACGCACACACGCCCTGGTGCTGCGGCCCCTCAGGACGGTGGGCCCGGCGGGCAGCGGGTGGGGCTGGGCGGCAGGCGAGCCGCTGCGCTCTGCTCCGTCCGGAAGCTGTAGTCATACTGTGGGGAAAAGCAGAGAGAGGGAACCGTGGAACGCTGAGCCACACACAACGCAGAAGAATGAGAGAAAAATCGGCCCTGACAACAGCTGGCCCAGGCAGGGCCATGCCAGGTGAACCTGCTGGTACCACCTGACCCCACATCAGTCACCTTCCCAGGTAGGGCTCACCCCCTCCCCAAAAACACTGCATTAACACAAACATGACCACACTCATCCTGTCCATAAATCAGCTGGTCAGATACATTCCCCCTAGCAGGTTTACACGAGCCACTACCATCAGAACTAACATTCTTGGTTGGCAAGAGGGTGAAAATATATAAACATTCCTGTGCCCCCACGATGTCGGTGCAGACAAGGGACAGCCCTGCAGCTTAGGGACATCCCTCGCAGCCTGGCGTGCACTGTAGCAGTGCCATCTCGTGGCACACTGCGAGCCGCACCGTGTCGGCCCGCGGCCACCCTGCCCGCCGCCAGGGCAGCCCAGGACAGCCCGGGGTAGCGGTGGCTTTCCCGTGGCAGGTGGGTGTGAAAGCAACACCACGTGTGGGGGCTACCAGGCTAGGAGCTGCCCGCGACCCTGGCACACCCACTGCAACACCCCGTACATGGGCTCTCCTCCCAAGCATCTCCCGGTGTCGCATTTGCGGCTCTTGGAACGTCGCAAACAAATCCCCCGGTGCGCTCCTCGCAGCGGACCGGGGCACGGGACGTGCTGCCAGCGAGGCTGCTGCTGGCCCGGGCTTGTGCCGGCTGTGCAGGGGCAGTGGGACCGTGGCCGGTGCTACCAGGGCTGCGCCACTTCCACCCAACGCCGAACTCATTTGCTGCCGCTTCGGGAGGAACCGGCGCGACACCGGAGCTGCGAGAGTCCCGCTCCTGCCGAGCGCACAGGGCCGGCCCCGGTGAGCCCATCCCGGGCGATCTCGGCCCGGCGAGCGCAGCCCCGGCAAGGAGGCGAGGTGCCGGCAGGGGGCGCCGCGGCTTCGTGCCGGGCGGGGCGGGGATTGGGATCCCCGGGCTGTACC
>NC_031785.1:431068-444165 GCF_001522545.3 Parus major
GGGCTGTACCGAGCTGTACTCAGGCTATATCTGGGCTATACCAGGTTGTACCCAGGCTGTACCAGGCCTTTACTCCCCGCAGCTTCACCTCTCCCTGTCGTGATGCCACAGCCGCCAGCACGCAATTTTTCAACACCCAAACGCATAAAGATGTCAGCTCAAACTGTTTACTAATTAACACTTTAAAAGACACAAATTAGATATGCGTGGCTAAGAGCAATTATAATCAAGACGAATCTCTCCAGTCATTGGGGAACTGAGGAAACTCCTAATTGCTGGAACCAATGTTTTAAAATCTGAAATCATGCCAGTTAGCAAATATGTTCATTTAAAGAACATTTCTTGTGACTGCACTCAGGAGAATTGACTACAAACATGCAAACAAGGAAAAATATTTCTGTGTAAAATTAAAATTTTAAGCTCTTCTAGATTTACAAGTTCTTCATTAAATATATTTGGAAAGAGCAGCCCATGAAAACTTGTAGCAATTCAGTAGTTAAATGAACTGCCTTTCTTATCAGTTTAAAAGGAATGATGAATACTGGATATTCCCTTTACTAATTAGACTCTCTCTAGACATTTTACACCACGCCAAGCACAAATGAAGAGAGGGTGCACCCTGCCAGAGGCCAGACCACTGCCCTCACTGCCACAGAGCTGTGAACAGTGGCAGTGCCACCACCTTTGCTACCACCTGCACCTGCCCAGGTGTGCGCTCAGTGGCTCTACCCTACCCAGGACAGGCAGGGGTAGCAAGGACAAACCCCCAGAGCCCTGCTGGGAGACCTGGCAGCAGCACTGTCCATCCTACACTCTCCTCTCTGTCCTACATCCACCAAATTAGCCATGAAGTGACAGCTTGTGCTGCTTACACCTGCACTTCACCACCTCTTCACAGCCCAGCTTCCTGTGCACTCCCCTGGGCACAGCTGTGCCATCCTGGGGCACCGAGAGCAGTTCAGGTGCAGTCCAGGATTTGCACCTATTTCCATCATTTTCCTGACAGGGTAGAGTCCTGAAATTCAGCTGCCTGCAGCCTGGAGGATGGGTGTATACATCTGCAAATGTGGTGACAGAGAGCAGTAATTCTTGGAATTCTTTGGGAATATTTTTTGCAAGGCATCTTGCTCCAGGGAGAATGTTCTGGCTGCTTTGGATATCCAGAAGATTTGCTGTAATGGTGCTATTGCTTACAAGGGAAATAAAGCCATGCCGAAATTCACAATATTTATATGTGTAACTCTCTATGTGCAGACAAGATGCTTCATCAAGGAATATGGGCTGCATAATCATACTTTTCATTACACTAGAACGCACACAGCCTGCTACACAGCAGAGCTGTGGGAGAGCAGGCAGGTATTGGCCTCTCCTCCCTGGCCCACACAAATGCTTCCAGTGCTGGCGTCCCCACACTCCACAGGCCTGCAAGGGCACAAGGAAGGCTGTGCAGCCCACCCCCTCCAGGCACCCCTGAGATGCCAGATCTCTCCCACACCTGGAAACACACAGCGATGATGCAGAAGCAAATTCAGCACCACATGGATTTCCCTTTGGCCAAAGGGACCATCTGCTCCCTGGCCAGCTCAGGGCAAGAGTGGGAAAGCGTCTGCATGTGGAAGGGCTGCCAGCCCTGAGCACCCCTGCTCCCAGGGTCCCTCCTGACAGACACAGGCAGTCCCAAACAGACATAGCATGTGTGGCACAAGGCAGACTGCAGTGCCTGAGGCTGTGGGTGCATCTGTCAGCCACTGCCCCTGACAGGCAGCATCTTCACATCCACTACTGCTGCCACAGCAGTCCCATGGGGTGCCTGCAAAAGCCCTGGCAACTGGGACTGATCATCTCCTTGTACTCAGACAAAACTTTCAGGCAGAAGAGGGTGGATTAGGCAACTGGACTCAACTGGAATAAAAAAGCGGAGAAGCCTTGAGGAACCTGGCAGCTTTGCAATGTCATCTTACTCTCTCCCTTGAACCCAGCTAGATGGCATAGGAGGAGGCCTTTGTGACCAATGGTGCCTGAAGAAGCAGGTGCTGCCAGGACAAGTTTCCTCCCTAGTCTGAGGCTTTAGATGTGAAGCGACCTTAGCGGAGCAGCTCCTCAGCACCGTGCCATACACGTTACGCATGTGCCAGAACCACCCTGTTTTGGTGGCTGCCTCCTCCCTGCACTCCTCAAAATTCACTCCCACTGAAGTGCAGCCCAGTTCTCCCAGCAACAACTTCCTAGCATCAGCAAACTAAAAACTGATGAAGGTGTTTACCTGACAGTGCTGAGTGAAGTCCATTTGCCTCCCTAACATGCAAGAGGCTCCTGAGAGTGTCCTGCCTGTACCATGTATTGTTAATACACAAGAAAGGCTAACCAAGACAGACATCTGAAGATAAACAGAAGCCCCCACACTTTGCCATTAAATTCACCACTATGAGTGTCGTCACTCATCATGGATCATAGAGGGCATCCCTGACCCTGGGCTTACTGCTTGACTTTATCCATTCTCTGTGACTTGAGAGATACAAGAAAAGTATTTTCCCCGAGCGTAAGGTTCTTAAAAAGAAGTGAACACAGCCCTTGTGATTTGCTCAGTGCCTGGCTGGCTACTTACCTCTTTTTCGATTTCTGCAAGCGTTTTGATTGTGATACCCAAGAGATCAACTGGCTGCATCTGGAAAGAAAGAAACAAAAATTTCAAATTCAGGGTCAGGTAGTGGGGGTGTATTTGTTTGTTATTTTGTTCTGTTTAAAGTCAGCAAACACTCTACCACCAGAGATTTAGAGGTACCATCTGTAAACACAGGCATGATCCTGTTCCTCATTCCAGGAGGAGAGTGAAACAGCAGACGGTGGGCTGGGGCTACCAGCTTCAACACTTCTCCCTCAGCGTGACAGATGACACTCAGCTCGGTGCTGCTCTGCTCAGGGAGATCTGTCACCTCCCCTGTGCAGAACGAGTCTGTAACACCGATGGAACTCTGTGGCCGCAGCACGAGGTGTGAGCAGCACCAGCTGCGGGAAGCCCTGACCAAACTGACCATATGGTGGCAATGGTGTCTAAAGGATCCGCAGGGAGGATTAGCACAACCTAATCTCTCTGCATTTGTCCTCACAGCAGGGACTTCAGCTTTCTGGGAATAACGGCCCATAAACAACCCTCTCAGAAAGCAAGGGATGTGAAAAACCCCTGTCAGCACGAAAAAGAAAGCACAAAGCTGGACCACTACTGAAAAAATCAGACACTGCTGATAGCCCAGTGTTTACCTTAACAGCTTCCTGTAAACTGATTTCTAAAAAGATGCTGCTTTAGGATCAGATGGATTCAGGAACTGCTAGTGGGATACTGAATCTTTGAGCTCTGGATCATCATCAACTTTAACAGGCATGGCCCAGTGACACCCAGAGGTCATACCGAAGCAGTAGCAGTGTTTCTGTTTGGGAGAAGCAGCCGTGCCCTGCCCGTGCTGTCAGCAGCATGCTCCACCAGTGTGGCCCTGCAGTGCCCGGTGTGGAGCAGGCACCACCCAGAGCCCTCTGCAGCTTTCCCGCAGCCAGGCAGGACCCTGGCGGCAGCTGGTGGCACTGGAGTGCACTGTGCCATCCCCACTGCCCTGAACTTCTGCAGTGACAACAGAAGTAGTAAAGCTGTTGGCACTATGCCATCCTCACAGCAAGTAAATCCAGGAGAACTCTGCATCTGCAGCTTCCTTTACAATCTACGCTGAGAAATTAGGAAGGCTTTCAGCACCACAGAGTCCCATTGCCATTCCTATTTTTGACGGTAATAAACCTTGAAATCCCAGGGGAATTCAGTTTTAGAAGCAATCTGGCAAAAGCCTTTCACACCTAATAGGCGGCTATTGTGACATGCAACCTCTGCCTGTCTCAAGCACTGTGTATGTGTTTGGCCCCACAACAGAACAGCTCCCAGAAGCAGGTAACTGGTCTTTATGTTTTGTGATCACCCTCCATGAAACAATGAATTTCAGACACTGGGAGAACAACAAAGGCAACTCACCCCTTCAGGAGCACAGGCAAACTTCTCCGAAATCATAAAAGGCACTCCATCCATTGCTGAAAGGGACAAGACATCATGTGACATTTCCAGCTGGCTTCTGACATGCAACTTCACATATTCCCAGGGACAGATCAAGTATTCACAGCATTGACACATGACTGATTGCTCTTAAACCAGCCTTTTTCTCCCTCAAAACTGCAAGTGGTTTCTTTCCATTTAAGACATAGCTGTGTCAGACCCTACCAAACCAGGAATCCAACAAATTCTCCTTGCTCTATCCATATACCATTTCATGGCCTCAATTCTGCATTTTCCAATTTCGTGCAGCTGGCAAAGCAGGACAGTATTTGAAACTGGAAGGAGGACACACTTCTGTTTATTACCTCCTCACCAAACGATTTCAGCACACTCGATGGTGTCTGAGCAAGAGAATAAGGAACAGCTGGTTCAGGGGACTTGTAGCCCCCAAAGCAGTCAATACCACCACCTGTGTACCAGGCAGTAAGTTGTCACCACCTTGGCAGGATGATGACAAACACCGGGGCCAAGCACCCTCCCTGGCCCAGCTGTTGTCAGTGTAAACTCAACAGTGAGAAGTGGAGCTCAAACACTTGCAAACCACATCTGGAGGATGTAAACCAGTGGAATATGAAGACAGACATGAGGACATGAC
The DNA here is from genome assembly GCF_001522545.3 of Parus major. Classification (NCBI taxonomy): domain Eukaryota; kingdom Metazoa; phylum Chordata; class Aves; order Passeriformes; family Paridae; genus Parus; species Parus major. The sequence continues at coordinate 435,754 of NC_031785.1, forward strand.
ACACACGGCACAGCCTCATGTTACAAGGCTCAGCTTTTTCTGTAGCGTAACCTTAATGGTACTCAGAGCACTGTTTGCCTTTATACCATTTTGTATATTCATCCCAGTGCAATGATGCACTAGGATGTGTTTGTGCCTTGCTATCACCATGTCACAGGAAGCCTCCCACAAGATGTTGTAGTACAAGGGAGACACTTATTTTTAGAACATGTAACTCAGCAATTTGCACACAAGACTGGAAAGGGCATGTTTCTAAGGCAGCACACACCCCAGATACACCCCCTTTATTGCACTTACACCTTTAACATCTGAAGTCTTTAAATTTCAACTCTGAAAGAAACAAAAACTTCAAATTAGAGCAAATTTAAGCCCTGAGAGGCCCTCCAGTGATCCTCAAATAGGGTTTTCTTTCAGAAAGCATCTGCACCCTCAAACCCAGTGCTCCTCTGTCTGCTGTTTCTAACTTCTACAGCACTGCTGAGTTACCATGTTAGTAATTAAACAAGGGTCATTTAAGAACACTCAGCCTTTTACATTTGCTTTGTCTATTTTAGATTTAAAAAACCCCTCCACGGGAATAATTTTGTTATCAAAGGTCCTGTGTGGCAGCCACAGAGCAAAGGGAAATAAAAGGAAACAGATGAAAAGCAGCATCACCAAATCCAGGAAGTTTTAAACCTGAAAGACCATCTGCACTTGTTATCCGACAGAAACTCTCTTTGATCAGCCACACGCCAGCTTTTGTAAAGTAATCTAAAGGCTGAGCAAGGCGGAGTGTGCGCGTTCCCACAGCCCCACAGCCCCCCCGGGCCTCGGCCACGCGCTCCAGCCCACCCCAGCTCACAACTATGGAGCAAAGCAGCAGATAAAAGCAGGGTGAGCCAAAGGCTCCACAGCGCAATTAGCACTCTCCTAAACAAACGAGCTTCAACAGAGCTGTAATTAAGCAGGCCTGTAATTAAGTATATGCCCTTTATCATAACGATCATGCTTAAAAATGGCATGATGCATGGAAGTGTGTTATTAATGCTGCACTCCCCAAGCGCGGGCGCGTGTGTGGAGCTGCCGTGTCAGGCCTGTCACCAGCCTGCTGCTAAAATGCATTAAAGGCAGAGAGCAGAAAACAAGGTGCTCATTCAGCATCTCCTTTCACAGCCAGGCACTGGTGTCACGGGGGTTTAAATACCACCAATTCTGGAAACTTTACAGAAACTGAGTTCTGAGCGGCCACTGCCACTGCCTGTCCCAGCACCAGGAGGGCAGCAGTCCCCAGCCTCCGTCCCATGGCTCAGCTGGGCTCCAGGAGCCCTTTGGCCACCCAAGGGGCTGCAGAGAGGCAGGGGGGACCCCCAAGACAAGATGCATGGGGAGCAGCGCTCCTGGGCTGAGCATATGGCCTGAATGAAGTGGATGCTCTGGGGGAAGGACCCTCCTGTGCCCCCATCAACCTGGGGTGCCCTGCTCACAGGGTGAGACACCCACAGCTGCTGCTGCTGCTGCTCAAGGTGGGCTTTTTCACATTTGGGAGAACTTCAAGGGTGAAGCCCCCTCCTCCCAGAGAAGCTCATGGAGACTTGCAATGATCTCCAGGGCCAAGCAAGCTCCAGGAAAGAGCTCCCATGGCTCTGCGGGAGCCTGACAGGTTGTCCAACACTGGGGTGTCCAGTACAAGGGGCTGGGCATGGGGACCATTACTCCCACCTACACTGTGAGGCAGCACACAACTGCTGCTCACAGTAGCAGCTAATTTCATAAGAAAATTAAATGAAACCACAAGTCTAGGAGGACATTTTAATTCCATGTCCCTTGTTTTGAAGTTCTTCTCAACATCATGTTGTAATGTAAATGTAAACATCAGCAGCAGCCTCTGATTTCTCCCTTTTTCCTTTTTTTTTTTCCCTCTTGGCTTTAAAGCATTCCTGGCAGGCATGCCAGTGACAGTGAGTGACTGCTGTGCTGAGATCCTGCCCTGTGTCACCACCTCCATGGGCAGTGTCACACTCACAGACCCTGAGCTGTAGCTCCCATTTTAGTGTGGCCAAAAGCTATACCAGGTTCCTCCTTGTCAATCTGTGCAACATTTGAGATCAGCAGACGGTAACACCAGGGGATAAAGGAACAGTTTTGACAAAGCACAGTTCTCTCCAAAGGTACACATGCTGATTCAAATAAAAATGGGCAAGGTCCCCATTTTATAGCACTACTCATGATATCATAGGAGCAGCTCACACATTGACCCACACAGGCTTCAACTTCTTTAAAGGTTGTGACTTAAAAATATTTCTAAAGACCTATAAAATGTTTGCACCTTGCAGATTAAAGCCTCCTTGCACAGCAGGCAAGGCTGCTCTTGCCCATCCAAGCCTCAGAGGCCCAGCACAGCAGGCTCTCTCCGTGCCGCTACATCCACCTGTAGCGGCACCTGTGACAGGTCAGGGAGGCACTCGTGCCCTTCTTCCTCAAAATGGAGCTAAATAAAATCAGATTTCAGACGGAAAACTGTTTCCAATGGCTGTTTGCTGCCTCCCAGGATCAGCCCCTTCCTGAGGGTCACAGCTAATTCACTCAGGCACTGCAATTAGTTAAAGGAGTTAAAAGGAGCTTGCAGCTAAAACCAACCTCACAAAGCACAACCCCAAAGGACAGTGTTCCCAAGAAACCCTGACAGCAGGCAGGAAGGGGATGGGTGCCTCAGTGCCCCTTCCTCGGTGCAGGACCACTGAACACACACTACCTGCTGGCTGTTTCTCTGTAATTTACCAAGACTTGTTCTCAGGCTCTAGTGGGGGGACACCAAAGCATGCTCTATAATTCATCTTGCTAGCTCACTTAGAAATCCTCTCTTTAATCTGTAAAAGTATTGTCACCCTTGTCTAAGCACTCGAGAGATGCTGCCTTCTGCGCTGCAGACTCCAACTAAATCTCAGTTGTCAAATTAGTAATTCATCTTTCTTGAATAACTATATTTTTAGCCAAGCTACCAGATTTAAATGATCAGACCTGCCAATGCTACCCTAATTTAAACATGCTGACGAACTTTCACAGGCAGCATCAGCTAACATAATGAGTTTCTGGATGACAAAGAACTTCAGACGGTAGTTCTCTACACTACCCAGCGTAATAAGCACTTGTTCTTTTCTACAATGTGCACATAAAAGAGAAATCTAAATAATAGTTGCTGTAATTATCTTGAAAAATATGTGGTGATTAATGGTGATTATGAAAATCTGTATAATTGTTCACTAATGCTCCAAAGATCAGATGCTGTCTTGAAGCAACCATCAGTGAAGAACTTGGAAACACAAAAGCTTCCAAGCTGCTGTCTGCTAGAAGCCCTGAGAGTGGGATCAGCTGTGTGCCAGCTCAGCCTTCACCCTGCCATGACCTCTGCCAGAGGTTCCAGCATGTCCACGACGTGACGCTTGTGTCATTGTGGCTGAAAGCACCAAGTTCAACCTGTTATTTATGCAAATAATTAATTACTCTTGTATCCAACTCACAGTTTGTCATGACACATTAATGACTTGATAGACTTCTATGAACTAGTGAGCACAGGACAGCAGAGCGCTTTTATCGTCATTTAATTTAAAAACGATCCTGTGTGAAATTATCTAGTTGTGAGTGATGGAAGCATAAAGAACAGACTCAGCAAAGCTTCTTTTGGATCATTGCTTTATTAATGGTAACGTCAGGGAAATGAAAAATGCTAACATTGTCATATTTAACTCCTGGGTACAGATGAATCGCTGCCTCAGAGCCTGGCGGGCTCCGTTTGCACACTGCAGTGAGTGCTAATTCCTCACACCACAATTGTGGGGATACACAGCCATGGAAGAGTTTATATGCCTTAACTCACAAGGAAATAACAGCTGTTTCTGCATTGAATTCTCACCATAAGCTTTTATAGCTTTGCATTTCTTTATTGCTGTTTTTGCATAGCCTTTTACGCTTGAATTTTGAATTTCTGATATTAAAAATATTTAAATAAATAAATCCCTTGAAAAACGTTTTCCTGCATGACCGAAAATGAAGAACTGTTAATCCAAACCAACAAAAAACCCAGTACTGAGTGCACTACTGCCGCCTTCAAAATTTAAATGACCTTAGATTTTAGAAAGGGCTTTCTCTAGAGCTGCAGAACTGTTCCCATTTTCCCCAGACCTGAATGCTGATAGAGTGTTCATCCTTTACCAAGAAGAGTATCTCATAAACCAGCCTACAGCAACAGTGTAAAACCAGCAGATCTCCCCTGCTTAGAGAAAACTTGCTTTTCAGCTAAATGGCACCAGAGGAATCTGAAAGCAGATTGAGAAGCAGAGGCTGGCACAGAGCTCAGGCACAGAGGTGCTTGGAGGGGAGCCACGGTCAGGCTGGAGGGACAGTGGCTCTCAGAAGAGGCACTGGGCCAGTGGCAGCTGGGCCCCCATGCCACTGAAGCAGGAAAGCGCCACGAGCAGCCTGTGCCCCAGCAGCAGCAGAGCCCTGCATGGGGCAAGGCTGGGGCTCAGCTGCAGTGACCCACAGCAGACAGGACATGCTGTCACCTGGGTGGGCTGAGCAGCCATGGGGAGCTGGAGGCAGTGTGGTGCTGGCCAGGGCAGGCTGGAGCCAGGCCACCTGCCCCCGGTGCCCGCTGGCAGCCCCTGCCAAGCACACAGCTCTGGTTCCCACCCATGGCCCTCTGCTTCCCAGCACGTGTCCTGGTGTGAGCTCTGCACTCCTGAGCTTCTCCTGCACCCATGCATGGAAGGTGGAGCAGGACACCTGTACAAAGCAGGCATGCTGTGCCCTTGTACAGGGGAAACCATTCAAAATTCAGCTCTCTGTGATGCTGAGCCTCCTCCTCCTGTATTTCTATACACAGAGATTTAAACAGCAGCCTGAACAGTAAATGTGTGTGTGCTTTGTGCTACGGTGCACCAAGGCCCAGATGGTGCCACACCAAATCATTGATGGCAAAACCCCAGGGCCAAAACCAAAAGCAGCCTTTCCTGAAAGCTCCTGCCAAGCTGTCTGCAACGGGGAACCTGCAGCTGCCCCAGCTGTGTTCCCCAGCTGCAGACACCAACCCCAACATGCATACAACTTCTCTGTGTCATACAAAGTACAGAGGTGCAGGTGGGGGCACAGGCAGGGGCACAGGCAGGGGCTCAGGGCTCAGCTCTGCTTGCCCAGGGCACAAGCCCAAGCTCATGAGAGCCCCAGAGCACTTCATGTGGCTCCAGGGGCAGCTGTGTTGCAGGTCCTGCGGCTCCTGGGCAGCAAGAGCTCTCTGCAGGGCTGTTGTGGGCCACAGCCAGCTGGGAATGGCCAGCCCTGTGCCCTGTGCATGGGTATGGCCAGGTAGCAGGACAGCAGCAGCACCAAACCACCCAGTGCTGGTGCAGGGAGTGGGAGAGCAGGGGCCTCCTGGGCTGGGGAAGGAACCTCTGCTTTAGGAAAGGTTTACAGATTTCCTGTTTGTCTTAAAATTACTTTGATTAAAAAAACAGTCCTGGACTAAATTTTCATTTTTGCTAATTTGATTGTCAGCCTTGATTTTCTCCGCTTCCTGCATAGCTCATGACATGGCACAATTAGTTCTTTACTGCTAAGATCAAGCCACAAAAACACTTGAAAAAATAGCCCTGGATTTGATTATTTTCTTTTTAAAATAAAGTGAAGGTTAAGTACTGCATGGTGACGCCTAAGGAGCACCTCAGCACTGTGACTCCATCAGCACCAGAGAACATGGAGAGACTTCAAACAAGCTTTTCAAATTGCAAGTGTTTAGGAGCTCTTGATTTTATTATTTTTTAATAAAATGTCCCCTTTGAAGTCTCTGCACCACACTAAACTTCAAAGATCACACCTTAGCATGTGCTGTTTCCAAGCCACAACCCTTAATTAATTAGAGCAGAGCAGATACAAACCAGGGCACTCGCATGGGGCTGAGGCAGAGCCAGTACACGGCCCTCTTAGTGATGGGGAGGCAAAGGCAAAGGCAAAGGCAAAGGCAAAGGCAAAGGCAAAGGCAAAGGCATCTATTCATGGCTGCGTGCTGAAGAGAAACCCAGATCTTTTCCATTCCCTTCAGCTCTGGCTGTAATGATAGACTCCTTGGAAGTCATTAAACATGTAATGTCTGTCTGCCACGGCAGCCGGGCAGCGTAGGCTGCAGCAGCACTTGCAAAAAGCATCTCGGGCAGCCCCACAATGGCTGCAGTGTTCCCTGGCCAGCAGCTGTAAATTCCTGCTGCTTGATGAGAGAAACATCCACATGGCTTCCAGTGCTGCAGGGTAGAGTAGGGGGTATTAAATCCACACATATTGTTACAGTGTCTGGCCCCGGAAGGTTTTTCCTTAGCTGAGCCACCTATAGTGTGAGGTGGGATTTGCTGCCACTGTGACTGTCCTAGGCTCTCCAGACTCTCTGGACAGCAGCCAGGTTACTGGCCAGGAGCAGATGCTCACACTTGCAATGGTGCTGTGATCTGGCCCAGCAGCACCCTCCAGCAGTGCACTGAGTGACCAACATCTGTCCCACAGGACTCCCAGGGGAGACTACGGTGCATGGTCCTCTCTTTACATGGTTTTGCTTTAAGGTACTCAAGTTATTTTTAACACACAGCAGCTTTGTGTTTCAAATAAAAGCAAGAGAAAGGAGCTAAATCAGCTGCCCTGACAACATGGTGCTCTCCGTTCTGTAAGCATGCCTGCATGTTAGAGAGAAGAAACTCATCACGAGCATGACTAGGAATGATGTGGGGATACCCATCTTCTGCCCTGAAGCTCACTGATGCACAGAACATGCTCCCACCATCCCACAAAGCATTCATCCAGCCAGAAGAGCCTCGACAGAGACCCAAAGCTAAGGCCTTCAGTGCTGGAGAGGATGGCACAGGGCACAGGCATGCTGCACTGCCCAGCTGCAGGGGAAGGTCCCTGACACCGTGGGCTGGGGAGCTGAAAGCCAGGGGAGGTGCCCTCCTCATCCTCTTCCTCCTGCCAGACAAAGAGCCACAGCCCTGCCCAGCCAAAAGTGGTTCTGCAGGAGGAGATCCTCTGCACCACATATGATCCAGATCTTCTAATGGGATTTAATTTTTAAGTGCTCAAAATCATTACAGGAGCCACATAATTCTATCAGGTAAATTTCATTTGCATATGCAAATTATATCTAAACACACTGCACCATTAATATGACCAGTAATTACATAATAATAGTCACCAATCTCCGCACACATCAAACTTACAGTTTTGTAGCTATTAAGGAAATTGTGCTTTGTAATTAAGATAATCCTCATTTCTAGATGCTAATTAACTATATAATAATTAGCTTCTTTTGGTAATGCAAATTAAGTATTTTCATCCTTATTGGTAAGAGTTGCTTATCACTTAAAAAAGAGACAACCTAGAAATAATCCCTCCTCCCCCCTAAAGGTGAAAAGGTAACTCCATTTTTACCAGTCTCATTTGTGAATGTAAATTAGCCCTGATTAATCAAATCTCAGATTAATGTGCCCATCTTGTAGCACAGCCAGTGCCTGGTGTGGCCCTGCAGCCCTCAGAGGACGAGGGCTGCTCGTGGCCCTTTGGCTCCTCTCCACTGGTGCTGGCACTGCAGAGCTCCCTGTCCCAGCACAGTGGGGACCAGCCACCAGCCCCCCTTGGGGACACCCTGTGCCACCCACCCAGAGCACCCAGAGCCACCCCAGCACGTGGCTGGTGCCACCGAGCCCTGGGCTGGCGGGCAGTGGTGGCAGGTGTGAGTGGCAGCACCGCCAGCCTGCCACGCCACCGCGGCAGGGCTCGGCCTTGGCGCAGCGCATTCATCATCTGCTAAACCAATCCACCCACTCTGCACCACCATTTGTCATTAATTATGCTAATCAGCACACCATTACTCTCCAATGACACCACGGCACTTATTAGCCAGTTATGGTTTTTCAAAAGCACAGCTCATCGTGTATGTGAGTGCTGTGCCTGCATTAGCCTACAGGGAAGAAATGTCCAATTATGAAAAGAAGAAATTTGCTATTATCTCCCTCTAACAAACCAATTTAGTAATTATAAAAGTCTCTGAACTCAGAAGGATTTGTTAAGAAGAGCTGAGTGATGAAACCACAGAATTTTCTTTGCAATAACTTTCTGAGTTGGAATTGAAGTGACAACAGAGAATGAGCAGTTTTTATTATCTTAATTACAACTCTTGCATCTTCATTTTAGATGATCAAAAAGCAGAATTTATCAAATACAGGCCTGTATTTAGCTCTTCCCTTAACCTATCCAATTTATTTTAACAGATATGCAGCCAAATGTACATAACATGTCACAGACCCCGAGATGGGCCTGGCCAGTTCCCAATAAGCAGCTCTGAAGCATGGATGTGACGACACAGCAACTCCTGCACAGAGCCACCCACACAGAGCC
>NC_031785.1:444674-482463 GCF_001522545.3 Parus major
CTGCACAGCCACTGCACAGTCACTGCACAGAGCCACTGCACAGAGCCCCTGCACAGCCACTGCACAGAGCCACTGCACAGAGTCACTGCACAGAGCCACTGCACAGAGTCACTGCACAGTCACTGCACAGAGCCACTGCACAGAGCCCCTGCACAGCCACTGCACAGAGCCACTGCACAGAGTCACTGCACAGAGTCACTGCACAGTCACTGCACAGAGCCCTGGAAACACCCCAGGAGCAGGGACACCACCCCAGGAGCAGGGACACCACCCCAGGAGCAGGGACACCACCCCAGGAGCAGGGACACCACGCCATACAGACACAGCTAAAGGGATGGAGCCAGGCCCTGGAGAGTCCCTGGAACACTGGCTTTATTGGAGCATCCAACCCCTCCACAATTCCTATTTGATTTGCTCACTGCAAGGAGACACCACTAGTTTTAGAAGCTTAATATGTGTTAAGAGCTCATTAATATCATCAGAGTAAATGGGCCTATTAAAACATCTTTAAGCAATATCTGAACATACATCTCCCTAAACTATATTTAATGACTGTACTTAAGATACATTATATGAAAGTCTTAATGAGACATTAGATAGCATTTTGAAGATTAAAATTAGAGAATCCATATAGTCTGTCCATTTAATTTAGCCTTAAGCTACACTGATGAAATACATTACCACCAAATTATTACTTCATTAGAACAAATATTTTCTAATAATTTCTGATTCATGCCATTAGTTGTCTCCATATACATTACACATTTGTACCTATATGTACATATAAAAGTATACACAAAACAATTTTCTAGATCAAGAGGAGATGGGAGAAATTCCAAGCTTTCTAATGGCTGAGTTAATTACTTGTCTTTTTTCCTATTGAGTTAAAAATATGCACTCTTCACAAAAGTCCATTTATGGTGCCCCCACTTATCCATTAACCATAAGGTCATTTTTTAAACATTTGCTGTTCTGCTTTTCAAGGATCAGTAAGATGCCTTGGGCTTGGCCCCGAGTGGCCCTCTGGGCCATCCCCAGAGGGTTGAGGCGTGGTGGCAGTGCAGCCCCCAGGGCGGATCGTGGCCCGGCGAGGGATGGCACCTACCAAAATTACCCAGGACTTCTGGACAAACTGCAAGCAGTGCCCACAGCATGGCCACAGATGGGCACCCACCCTGGGCCCTGCTGCAGCACAGCCCGGACAGTCAGGTCACGGGACACCTCCCCAAACAACTGAGTCACTGCCAAAACAAACTGCAATAAACTTATTAGCAAGAGGGCTTTATGTGTGGTTTGTTTTGTATAAACAGCTTTTCATTAGATAAATGAAGCCCAACAACCTTTACAAATGTTTTCAATTATGAAATGATGCCATTGAGATATCTGGATGGTGATAATCAGGGAAAACACCAATGACATCTCCTGCTCAGAGCTGGAGCGTGCTGCCTGGATGGCTGCTCCTCCCAGTCCCATCCCACCCAGCCACACCGGGCATTTACAAACTCCTGCTTTATTTGATGGAATCTGCAGCAACAAGACTATTTACATTTATTCTGCCCAAGCCTTCTATCCAAAAGAGTGAACATCTCATTGTAAAAATTTCGCATTTTTAACTGTGCGAATTAAGCATTCTTCATAAATAACAGCCTGGTTTGCTGCACTGCAACTCCTTTTTATTAGCAGCACAGAAATGCACAATGAGCAACGTGTTCTATTATTCTTTGTCAAATCACAGAATGCTACATTAGAATAACTCTGCCGGTCAATGTAATATAGTAGATTAAATTCAACTTCTGTGCAAAACCCACTGTAAAACAGCATGATAAGAAGGCTATAAAAAATTTAATTTTACTCCAAACTCCATCAAAAAAAAAAAATGGTGTGAAAAGTAATTTTGCATAATCAGTACACGCCATCTGGAACAATTAACTGATTTCTATAGAACTATGAGGATCAGTCATATCTGCTTATTAAAGATCAGAAATTATACAAGTAATAAATCCTTGAAAAAACTAAGCGTACTCCCGCCTGTCAATGCTATTTTAACTTCAAATACTGAAGAACGCCTGATAAGGCTGAAAAGAAGAGATTAATATATGCAAATTACATCCAGCATTTAAAATCCCCAACAACTGTCTCTGGTTTTCTGTCCCTTATTGCTGCCTTTATGTTTTATTCATACACCAACTCACCTGTCACTTCATAAGCTATAATATTATGGGGGGTATTATTAAACAGCATAAAGCCAAGCTTTAATTGGAAAGCTTCATTGCATTTTCCAATTATTTGGAGTAAATTAAAAGCAGATGCACATAGTTTAATAAGGAGTCTAATATCAGTTCCGGGAAATCAAAATTCATTGTCATTACTATGCTGTGATAGTTTTGCAAACTGTACTCAATTTTGGAGGTTTTGAAAAGAAAATCTGTCTCTGCAATCTGTTAATTGTCATTTGGTTAATAACTGCTTAAGTATCCAAACCTCTGAGCAGCTCCCTATTTAAAAAAAATTAAACTCTGGCACTTGGCAAAGCAAAACAAACACAGTGCAGGCCACCCCAAGGTTGTGCTCCATGGGAACAGCGCCAGCCTCACAAGCTCATCCTCCTCCATCAGGCACTGGCCTTCATCTGCTGCTGCTGTCCTGGGGATCAGCTCCAAGGGATCACCCTTCCCTTCATCAGGCACTGGCCTTCATCTGCTGCTGCTGTCCTGGGGATCAGCTCCAAGGGATCACCCTTCCCTCCATCAGGCACTGGCCTTCATCTGCTGCTGCTGTCCTGGGGAGCAGCTCCAAGGGACCACCCTTCCCTCCATCAGGCACTGGCCTTCATCTGCTGCTGCTGTCCTGGGAAGCAGCTCCAAGGGACCACCCTTCCCTCCATCAGCCCTGCTGCAGCCTGCGGATGTGGCACCAGGTCGTGCCCAGTACACCTGCTCGTATGTAACTCATGGCTCCAGGGTTATAGCTGGATAATCCTCTCAGCAGACACTGAGCAGCCTCCTTGGAAGGTGCTGTGTGAGCTGGTGAGAGCTGGTGTGAGCTGAGGAACACAGGTGAAGCCCACATGCCAGAGCGGGAGGGGACACAGCTCCCACGCTCAAGGGAGCTGGGACCACTCGAGCAGGGCAGCACCCAGCCAAGCCTCCACCTCCCCTACCAGCAAATGACTGGAGGAGAGGAAAACAACAAATGGAACTCAGGGTGACAGCAGCTTCATCAAAAAACTGTCTTAAAAATGTAACCTGTGAGAGAACTCATGGCTTCATCACCCCCATTTGGGGCTGCTGCCCCAGCACAGCCTGGGTAACACGTGGGGCAGGCTGACACAGCACACCAAGGGTCTGTACACCACGGATGGGATCATTTAATAAGAAACGTACTTTTTGAATCTCATTTAGTATAGTATTAAGCAGCACACTTCCCTCTCTGAAATATGCAGCTACAGCATTTTACATGAGACTCCAGCCTCCCTGAACTGCTGGATATTAATAGAGCCTTTCATAGCTGGAAGATTATCCAGGTCTCTTAGTCCAAAGACTGGAAATTGCAATAGGGTAAAAAATAGGCTGACTTTAATCTCAGCTTCAAGAAAGAGGTTTCAATGCAGAATAAAGCTTGTGTCACAACTTGTCTGGCTTTTGGACCATCCTGATTAAAATTCAGTGTCACAAAATATATATTTAGTTCCGCTTCTCTCTTAAGAAGCACCAAGAGCATAAGTGAAGGGATGGGGACTGACAGTAAAATGCAGCACAGGACCTCCCCTTCCAAATCTGAGGGTCTCAAAACCCTTGAACATTAGAGGAAATTGCCGGACCACCAGAACTGTGCTAGAAGGTGAAGATAAAAGCATCCTTGTGCATTGATCCAAAAAACAGAATCTCCTTTTTTTTTCAAAACTACCTGTTTCAGTAAACATACTTGACAAGCACATAATTAAATTATCTACAAAAATAATGAACAAAACAATAGTTTGTAAAAATAAATTATTAATCTCTGATTTAAACACCTGCCCTCCTATATAAAGTAGAGAGCTACTATGTGTTTTAAAAGGAAACAGACAACTAAGGAAATGGCACATGTGGCCAGATAACCTGGCATTTTGCAACAAGAAGGAAGCTGACATATGGGCATAGAAATATAACAAAATCTAAATCTAGAAAGACCTCTGAAAGAAACTTCTTTTGTTACTACCAAAGAAAAACAGAAAAAACATTGGGGGGGTAGATACCCCAAGGCATTTCCGAGTGGGCCTCTCCTGAACCGGAGGAATCCAGAAGCAAACGCTTCCCACGCCACTGCCCCCACGGGTGACACCTGCCCCCGCCTGCAGTATGGAAAAGCAACTCAGCTTCCTTTTCAGGAATCCACTGGCTTTGATGTTTTTCCAGACCATTAACATCAGTTTCCACGCTCTCTGCTGCCCCCAGAGAGCTGGATTAGAAATCTGCACAGAGCGAACGCCAAATGTGGCTGCATGCCTGCAGAAACAGCTCTCATCCTTCTGCAGAGAAACAGCTCATCCTTCCAGCTCAGCAAGAGCTGGTGCCGTGGGCAGAGCCCCCCGCCCTGGCCGGGCTGAGACCCTCGGCCCCTCCCCAACCCTGCCCTGGGCTTCCTGCTGGGAACGTTCACCTGTGGGACCCAGCAGCTGCAATTTGGACTGGAGCCTCTGCTCACAAATGTTTCCCTCTTCAAACTCTCAGACCACAGTTTCCTCTGACCTTTTACAGAAAGTGTCTTAAAGAGGACAATAAATATTTAAATATCATAAAAATATTTCTATAAAAATATAATACCCATATAAGTAAATATTTACTTCCCTAAGGTAATAAATATTGGTGTGTGACTACAAAATAAACAAGCTGTGGAGCAACTGGCACCTGTAAGAGCTGCACACAGAAACCTCCTCCTTCATGGCACGCTGGCACACACTGCAGCCAACGCTGCGCTGGCAGCCGGCCGCACTTCCCCTCACTAGTGCTCAGCCTAGCTTCCCACACAAAAATATTTCACACAAGTAACTTGATATGGATCAATTAAAGTGTTTAAAGACCACTAAACAGTACCTATAAGATACAAAATACATGCAAAGGCATTTCAGCATCAAATAACTGCTGGAAAAGCCACCGCTCCTCAGCAAAATAAACACCAAGTGCTGCGCTCTCGGTCACAGCACGGACATTGCTTTATCAGAAGATAAAGTGTGCTAGTTTTTGGGATCTGATATCTAAGCTCCAATCCAGAGGACATGGCTTTTCTCCTCTTCAAGAGAATGAAAACCTTCACCTGCAGCTCACCGAGGTCTTGAACAGAACTGAAATGCTCCAAGTGGTGAGAGATGCTGTGCTGGATCCTGTTTTCTTTCTATGGATTAATATGACTTGAGGATGGATGCCCAGACTTATGGACAACATGTTAGTATGTCCAGCTAACATAATTTCTTAAGGTATTTGCACAAATGTTTTGACTGTTTGAGGCTGACAGCTGGCAAGTGTTATTTGAAAATACTACCAACAAATACATATCTCAAAGTATGTTCTGCTTTGGTTCTACTGCTTTCTCAGCACAGTTTCCGTATTTACATGTTCAAAAGATGAACTTCGGTCCTACCCAAGGGTAACTGATCATCTTGTTATCTCCAAATTTCTGCCAGAATAAACATCCTTGGAAAGGTTCATATGACTGAAGTTGGTTTCTGGCAACATACTGCCAGCTGCAGCAGGATCTGGATGTTCATACAATTGTTTCTTGTACAAAACTGGTGTAAAGAGGCTTTAATTGCTTTATGCACACATTCTGATGGGGTTGTACAGACTGACAGACTCCATATAATACAATTTCTATCCTAATCTGAGAACAGGCCAAGAGAGTGGATGAGATCGTCCCAGAGTCAAATTACACAAACTTGTCTGCTGCTGCCCCAAAACACATCTATCTGTAATGTAACACTGAAAATGGCTACAGGGAAATTTCAGGGGGAAGAAAAAGACAGCCCTGCTCAGCAGAATGCACGGGTCATCGGCAGCAACCTGGAACCCACTACTTAGTAACTTCACAGTGCTGTGGTGGTGTTACAGCCCATCCAATTAAGTGAGGCCTGCAGAATATTTATACTCCTGCATTTCTTGGTTCCTGAAAGGGTTAAAGCTTATTATTAGCATATAATTTACAGGTCCCTTCTCCCAGGAAAGAAATAATGCACAGTAAATGCCACATTCATTTTAATAATACATGTTACAGTCTGTGCCCAACATCTGCACAAAGGTAAAGCAGACAGATTTTTTTGACATGTCCCACTCTGCCATCGAAACACAGGCTTTTTGTTTTGTAAGTGACGGAAGGTTTAATCAAGAAAGCAGGCAATTCATCAATCGAAACAAGGCTGCTCACACTGCCCTGACAGCACACACATGGTTTTATACAGAAGAAACCTGGCCACCTGTCAGCAGCACCTTTTACATCAGGATATACAAATACACTGGGTGATCAATCCTCCAGCTCTTCCCATTCATTTCTTCATTTTCTTATTGTATTTTTCTTTATGCTAGATGTTGCCCTCATTCTCTGCAGGAATAGATGGGAGACAAGGCAGGCTATGGCTGTTTATACACTATCATAAAAATTTATGTACCCTTAGAGTGACTTATTTCCCTTCTATTTGAGTACCATTATTATAAATAATTTTTCACTTCATTGAGGAATTTTCCTTGTATGTTATTATCTATGCCTGCCTGCGAGGGCTGCCTCTCCCTCACTGTGCTTGTGCCTCTGATAAGCCAAAGCAATATGCTGGCAGAAGATGCTCAAGTCTGAAATGAAGGCAGTATGTAGTCACAACATCTTAATTAAACTGAAGGCCACGAGGAAAGACTGCACTGTGAAATACTGAGCCATGTCTGTCAACAGGTCTGTCTGGAGCGAGGCATTCTTCTTCCAGCAGCTGCCTGCCCCAGCATGCATATTAAACCTGTCAGCTCCTCAGCATCCCGCTCCCAGCAGCACCCACAGATGTTCTGCACATCAGCTTAGAACTAATTCTGTGTTTTGGTCTGGGTGCCTGGCATGGGGTTGGACAAGGGAGGCTGCTGGGCACAAGGATGATGCCAGCAGTGCCAGTGCTGTGCTGCTGTGGCTTGTGACAGGCTCTGGGCAGTGCTTCCCTATCTGCACCTTGCCAGGGACTCACTTGTTAGTGTGTGCCAAGAGAAGTCTCTTTGACTTTCTGGTCACCCAGAGTGACACAGCCAAGACTAGCAATGACAAAAGACTGGTTAAAGATTGCAATTGCTGTTTTCAGGACCAATGTTTCCTTGACTCTGGTTTTGTGCAAACAACAACTACATTACACAGCCCAAGGGGTAATGGGCAGTTCCAGTGAGGACACTGTCATTCTGCCAAAATATATTTGCGATACAAAGTAGGATCGACAGTCAAAATCCATTTAATCTTCCACAAACATGCTGAACCACAGCTGGAAGTGTTGTTTTCAACTGAATACTGAGAAAATCTGGGGTGTCTGCAGAGAGCAAAGAGAGACCACGCTGCAGCTCTTCATTCTACCCCCATTAGAGCCCTCCCTTCCCAAGCAGCTCCTCCTGTGCCCACGACAGACTGAGACCACACCAAAACTGGAAGAAACTGCTCTTAATGGCTTTTGTTTCCCTCAGCAGCCCCAAGAACCCCTGTTCTGAGCTGGGAGCCAAGAGAGGGAGCCCATAGGCCTGCCCACACGCAGAGAGGGATGCTGTGTGTGCTGGAGGCCCAGCTCCCCTCGCCACCGCACATCCTCTGTGTGCCCACAGCTCGGCACAGCAGCCCTGGCAGCAGCCCAGCCAGGGCAGCCTGCTCCTAAATCTCCTGTTGCCATGGCACTGCAGCAGCACTGCAGACAGCCCAGACTGCCTGCGCACCACACCGACGGAACAGGAAACTTGGGAATGGCTTCCAGAGCGCGTCTGGGGGCTAATCCGCCTCGGCAAGGTTTAAGCACACAAAGAGAACTGTCGCAGCACCTCGCTGCAGCTGCTGACAAGGCAGCCGTGGTCAGGAGCTGTGCACAAAGTCCTGTCAATGCACAGGATGTGTCATATGACAAGACCCTTTCTTTGGAAAGAGCTCACAGCTGTAATAGCCATTACAACACATGCACAACTCATAACAGCGTTTCTGGAGGAGAGTGTACAATCAGAGGAAAAATAAAGAGTTATATACTTGAAAATGTGCTGAAGCAGACATGAAGAACTAATGCCCTGTCCCGTTCCACAAGGCCTTGTTTTGTGTTTTGCCTGTAAGGATCTGGTAAAGCGCTCAGGCTCTTTGTAAAGCAGGCACCTCCTCAGGCTGCACCACGAGCAGAGGCCAGCACATCCTGTAGCAAGGGCAGTCCCACTAACACCCACACGGAGCTGCTGCAGTTGGTGGATTTAGTGCTTTCCTAGGAGAGAAAGCACGGCTTTCTACCCCCAGGCAGAATTGTCTCATGCAAACACAGGAACACACCTTCCCTTACATTTCCAAATGTATTAGGGCAGGAGACTAACAAGAGAAACAAGGACTGACAAGGATTATGCAATTGTTATGTTCTATCTCTTTAGGAACCTGAAACTACAGTTTCAGGCAGAGATTACCTTTTTTAATAACCCTTTGATTATGGTACATGAATTAATGCCATGTTCCCATGTTACAAGTGTCACTCACTATTAATAGGTGGAACCTGTGAATGGTACATTTATGCCATCTTCTCTTCCCTGATCATGCATAAGCAGTTTCAACTGCACAGCCCACTGAACCCACTGCTGGATTTCCAAACTGTTCTAAAATCTCCTTCAACCAGATGAAGGGACTAGACTTTCACTAGGCTTTGACAGTCAGGTTTAAATCCAGTGTTTTTCCTCTTGCATAAACAACGTAACGGAGTGCAACTTGTGCTGTGACTCTACCATGCCTATGACAATATTTGTTCAGGTGCAATAGTACCACACAGAAGAACTGTAAGAATAGCTGTGGCCCAGTAGTAGCAAGTGAAGCACAGAGCAGGGAAGTGTGGCAGCTCACCTGAGATGGCATACAGGTTGGAGTGCTGGTGCTCCAAATCCAGGCGGGTGCTGTGACTCTTCCCCCGAAAGCTGGCTGGCAGTGTCAGCGAGATGTGCCTGAGGGAAAGGGAGGACATGGGGAAATGTTACCACAGAGCAGAAGATGCTTCTCCTGTCAGCTCACTCCAGTCAGGTTAAGCAGCAAACATCAATTTTAATATTGCTTCCAAAACTGTCTACCAACTGTCTACACTCAGTGTCAGCCTCCTCCACCCCCTGGAGCCCTGGGCTCGGCCAACAACCCAGGACTGCAAGAGTGGCCACCCACCCCCAGCAGGGCATTCACCCCAGCCAGGCACAGAGCCAGCACCCACCAACAGCCAGCATGGCTCTGCCCCTTTAATTCAAATCTTTTCTAAAGCAGATCCCCACTCTGTGTGAATTTTAATAAAATGTCATCATTAATCTTCTGGACCACACTGCCACACACAAAAAAAAATGCTTCTTCTTCACAGAGAGGCTCAGTGCAGCCTGAGGCAGAGGTAGCAGCTCCCACCCCACCTGAGTGAGAGCTCCTGAGTCTGGGCAGACACTGAGCATTGCCCTCCTGCCAGGAGAACCCAGCAACTTTTGTGTCCTCTTGGGTGCCCTGTGTGTAAGACAGGGCCCTGAGTATTCTCCAGCAGTGCATCAAATCCATGTCCTCAGCCAGCAGGTTTATCTACCACACGAATCATCTGGAAGTTATCAGCCTTCAAAAACAGGACACATTTTGGGAAGAACAATGTATTTTTAGCCCTTGATTCAGATGATGGTGAACAGCACAAGTAAAGTAAGAAACAGCAAACATCAGTCTGGGTTTGTTTGTGCATTCCAAAGCTATTTTTAACCAAAAAAAGATGGTGTGAAAATATATTTGAATTTGGCTATTGGTTTGCTGTTTAAAACACAATCCACACAAGAGTCTCTGGAGCAGAGGCATGTTTGTTATGAACACACTTTAAAATAGAAGACCACTGCCTGTGGGCATGACACACTTCTTGTTTGATTTTTAAGAGATGTATTCAAAAATATTTTCCAAGGCACCAAAGGCAGCCAGTAGAAACACTGAATTTCTCTGCCCTCTATGGGGAACTGCTTTCCTCTCAGGAGAAATTATTCCAGAGGTAAATAAACCAGGTGTACTTAAAAGGCCCATTTCTAAGGAGAGTATTTTTCAGAAGTTTGTACGAACTTGTGCTGTAGGAGGGACTGACCCCTGCCCTCCAGCACTGCCCACCACCACTGCAGGGAGATGGCACACGTGTTCTCAGCCAGGGCACCGAAGGGACCATCCCACAGCTGGCTCAAGGTGGCCACTGCCCGAGTGCCATGCAGCAGACCTGCAGCACAGCTTCACATCATGGCTTGCAGCACAAGCCTGAGAGCCGGGCAAGCAGGCAGCTCAGGCGTGCTGGGTGTGCTGCAGGGTGTGCCTGTGCCAGGTGTGCAGGGTGTGCCTGTGCCAGGTGTGCCCGTGCCAGGTGTGCAGGGTGTGCCTGTGCCAGGTGTGCAGGGTGTGCCAGGTGTGCAGGGTGTGCCAGGTGTGCAGGGTGTGCCAGGTGTGCCTGGTCCAGGTGTGCAGGGTGTGCCTGTGCCAGGTGTGCCTGGTCCAGGTGTGCAGGGTGTGCCTGTGCCAGGTGTGCCTGTGCCAGGTGTGCAGGGTGTGCCAGGTGTGCAGGGTGTGCCTGTGCCAGGTGTGCCTGGTCCAGGTGTGCAGGGTGTGCCAGGTGTGCAGGGTGTGCCAGGTGTGCAGGGTGTGCCTGTGCCAGGTGTGCAGAGAGAACGGAGCACTGCCTGCCAGGCACTGAGCACACACCAAGACCAGGCGAGCCCTCGCTGCCCTGCTCCACAGTGATGCCGTCTGCTCTCCCCTTCACACACATCCAAATGGAGGCAGCACAAGGAATCCTGCCGTGGCAGGGGCTGACAAAAGCCACGTGGAGGTGTAGACTGGCAGAGCCACCCTCCATGGGCACCACTCCCAGCACTGCTTGTGGGGTTGCTGAGGAGCACCAGCCCTGCCCAACACCACGGTCTTGGCTGTGGCTGTAACGAGGGCGATTGGAAGGATGGCCTGCCCGCCTGCTCCGGGCACTTGCTATCCCTGAGGCAGGACAACTGGCCATTCCATCACTCCAGCTGCTCCAGACAGCCAGAGAGATGTCTCCAGGAAGAACATTAGCTGCACAAGACAGGGCAGCGACTGCTGGATGGAAATCAGCTCTCCCCTTCCCTCTTTCTTTTTATAAAAAATGACATTGTAGGGAGGAATGGGAAACAATGCCTAATTTATTTTAAATTAATGTAAACTTTGGCCAGGATCAATATAGCTTATACCTACAAACTTCATTGCATAATGCATTTTCCTTATGTGTTGTGAGAGCCTAATTATTTTGCATTGTAGAAGACAAAAAAAAGAGGCTGCCATTGAAAAGCAAGAAAATCCCAATTACAAAGTCCCCAAGTTCCTAAACACATATCGTGAAAGTATGTGCAGTTCTGTGGCATATGGCAAATCAATTACTAGTTTAAATTTTAAAACAAAAACATGGTAAATGTGTTGCACAAATAATCAAGAACAACGGTTTGGTTTAGATTACAGCGGCCACTAGAGTTTTGAATACAATTAATCATCATTCCAGGCACCAGGAAGCCATATTGACACTTATTCCTAATTTGAATATTTAATTAGGGTGAAGTTCTTCATCAAATTATCACAGAACTGGGAGGAAAGCCTAAAAGATTTAAACAATTACTACTTTAACCCTTACCCAACTGTTCACCTGTGAGCACAACAATCTCTTCCTGTTCTGCAAAGCTGGAACATGATCAGGTGAACTGACAAGACAGTATGTAAAATGCACTACAAATATCCTGGGAAAGGTGAACAGACACCCTGCCCAGCATCCCAAAGGACTTCTCTGGAGAGGCCAGGCTGGCACAGGCTTGTGCTTCTGACTGCTTGTGCTCCTTGACCTTTACCAGAGCAAAGCTTTTGGGCCATCTCTGTTTCAGCATCAAGTGTGATTCCTTCCAGGGCTTTTTTGGTTTGGGGTTTGTTGTTGGTTTGGCTATTTTTAATTGAAGAGCCTGCCCAGAACCATCTACCACGCTCTTGCTGCCCACAGCTGACCTGGCACAGCCACTTGCTCCTGCCTGGGAGGTTTTCCAGCCCTGGCCCTGCACCAGGAGCTCCTGAGATGGGGCTGGACCCCAGTGCTGCTCCAGACCTACTGTACCTCCAGCACACCATGGGCATCCTCCCTCTACACAGCCCTGCCTCCAATCGCTCAAACACTACTTTATGTGCTGTATTAATCCATATAAGAAAATCTCTTTTAATGAGGAGTGATATACTTATGAACTCTCTAGAGTCATAATTAGAGCAAACTAATTGAAGTTGTGTTTTGACACACTTTCCAAATTCACGGGTACTGCATGACATATTCACAACACTACTGCTGCACACCGTGGTGACAGCAAAATCATTAGGCTAATAACACTTATTTGCATTCCGATCATGCCAGCAGCGGCCGTTAAATGCTGCCTCAACCAGCACTCGTTTACTCAGAAAGTTTCCACTGAAAGATATTAACAGTAATTATTAGTACTTTAGTGAATCTCTGATGTTAAGGAATGGCAACTCACAAAGACTATCCCCATGCCAATTATCTCCCTTTTGAACTGTCAGCAGAAGCAGCTTTCCTCCTCCCCACAAAAAGCAATGAGGCAGTTTGGCACAGCAGGAGGATGGACGGTCCTGGCAAGGCCAGGCCCAGGGCTCCAGCCTTTCCTTCCACAGCTGGAGTCAAACCCATGCTGTTCCAGCACTGCTCCAATACCAAACGTATTTTTCCCCAGCATACGATAATTCCAAGACAATTTAGAGCAAGTTTAATAACCCTCTTCACTTTGGTTGCTCTTTTATTCAGCAAATCCATAGAACAAGTCAGCATGTGATGAGGAGAACCTTCACGTGCAGGCAAAGGGGATTTGAGGTCTGTGCACATTATGGTCACTTTTTGAACATTTTTGGAGAGAAACTCACATAAAACAGGCCCAGGAATGCCCGACAGTTCCAAACCTGTTATTAAGAACTGTCTGCAGGAAGGTGATGAACTGCTTTTGAAGTGAGGGGGCAAGTAGTCATAAAAAGGAACAGAGGATCACAAGGGAAAGTGCTAGATATCAAAGGATGCTTTATAATTCATATAAAAATATCAACAATGCACAGCAAAAGCCCAATGGTAAGTTGGGCTTTGGACCCAGCAGTGACTGGGTGGTACAAGTGTGACACCCAGAGCAGGATCTGAACCATCAGGCAGTAAAGTTTGATTTTTTCACAGTGACCTTCAGAACAGAGCTGCAAAACCTGCAGTCTCAAGAGAATATCTTTCAAAAAACAAAAAAATTCAAAAAACCCCCAGATTACTTTCCATAAACAATGATCATGCAAAGATCATTCCTCATGAAAAACTAAGAACAGAACTATTACATTTCAACCTATAGAAAGCTGAAAACATACCTAAAGTGAGTTAATATCAGGCTGCAGCTCTCAAGAAATGTAACCCAACAGTAAAGCTTTGGAGACTGGAAAAGGCACATTTTTAAGAAAGAAGCTGCTGGGGTTCTGAGGGAACCACCCCCTCTACCAGGAGGCATCTCCCAGGCTGCAGCTTGCAGCTGCTGCCACAGCAGGTATCTGTGGTTCCAGCAGCGGCTAGATCCCAGCTACAGCATTTATTCACAGCCCTTAACTCTGACTGTGTTGGGGCACTCAGATGCCAGAACACCTACCTCATACTCCAAGGAACTGCAATGAAAACCTAAACTGTGAGGCAAGAATCACCTCGGGTAATGGACTTCATTCCAGACAATCTATTCTAATCGTGTAAACCAAATGTTTAAATACTTTTTAAAACCTTCCTGACCCTTTCCCTAAAACAAGCAACATATGGGCTTTGCACACATTTCATCTCATTCCAAGCTACTAAAATATCCTGTTTCCTCAGGGTCAATGAGAACTGGGGGTGCCAGATTCAGATTTTATAAAAGCCCAATGGCAGGAGAGAATGAAAAAGAGTGAGCGATTCTTTCCACGTTCAGATCTGCCCGTTTAGCTTTCCCAGCTGTAGGAAGGGAGGAGGGCAGCACACACTCCACTGGGCCCAGCAGGTACCCCTGCCAGCCCCCTCCCCAGGTGCCTGCAGCATGGGGGATGTGATGCTGAGCCCCTCTCTCCAACAAGAGCAGAAGAGCAGCCGGTGATGCTCATGAGGACATGTGATCTGCTGCAGACCAGCAACCCAAAATGTAAGGCCTAATGCAGAATGAATCTCCTGCAGCTTCCTCTACATGGGGACTAATTCAGATCAGAGGACTTGAGTAACTAGGACAGAGCAGCTGCCAAACAATAGGAAAAAACCCAACAAGTTTAATTTACACCGCTTGGAAGTATGAGCTGCAGCCCATTAAATCCTTACAGGCAGAGGCTGCATGAAAGAGCTGAGACCTAAGCATGAAGTGCTTATGAAGTGGCTGTCTCAGCTGAGCAGCGCCGTGTCTCAGGAGGCTGCGGCGGCAAGCATGCAGCTTCCACATCCTTCACGAGCTGCTCTCCAGAGTCAGGAGTTTTCAGATAATGAAGCAGTAGGGAAAAATTGCCAAACAGCAGAAATACTCCAGAAAGATAAATTACACATGGTGTAAGTTTCCTGGGTTAGGATTTTAAATTCTGTCAAATTAATCAGCGCAACGAAGCCCAGGCTCCCAGGCCAGATGCAAAGCCCCTCTCAGAGCCAAGCCCCTGTGGGATGGTGGGGGCTGCTGCCCACTGCCCTGGAGTGCCACAGGCACAGCCTGGCCCACAGGGACATCGACACCGCCCCTGAAAAACCTGTTAAACAAATATTCCACATAAAGACTCATTTGGGAAGAGCACACTGTCAGCACTTTGCCAGTAATAAATAATGACAGTCCAAACACTTTACTAAAAGCAATAAACTCAAGAAGTGTTTTGGAAAATAGTGAAAGTGATTGATTTAAAGGAAATATCTGAACACAACCACATGCACTTCAGAGTGAAAGCACAGATTACAAATCAGCAGTGGCAGAGATCATATTAAATACCAGACAACACACAAGTTTTGGGGAAAAAAAGCTCAGTTTCCCTGCAGGGCTTATTTAACCACCCAAAGCACAGCTTCTCCAAATGGATACCTCCGGTTTGGACTTAACAACCCTATGCTATGCCCCAAAGAAAACATGCCTCCAGAAATACTGTTATAGCAGGAAGAGGGCTCTCTATAAAGAAAAATTACTCTAAGAAGATTGAAGCCTCTTCACGCAGAGCACTCCACAAATTTTTCAATGCATCCTCAGAACTGGCCAAATCCATCAGGCTCCTTCTAATTACAGTTCACGGCTTTCCTTCTCAGCTGCTGCAAGACTCTTGTGCCTGGAAACCAACCATATTGTTTAAACATTTTTTCCTAATAATCATTTTCTACCACTAAAACATACTGGACTGTGACCAATTTTTGCACGTCTTCATCCAGCTGAGCTGGACGCAAGCCGTGTACACGGTCAGTGCCGTTTCATAACAAATCCTTTATGGGAACCAGACTCTGGAGAAACATGTGCCAGCCCCCCTTACCCACCCCAAGCCATCATGTACAGATCTGCACAGCCTATACACATCATGGGCATTTCATCCTTACATTTTGTTCCTTACCACCCCCACCAGAGAGGATCCATGGAAACACTCCCTCCAGGCTTCAAATTACTGTTTCAGCCTCACAGGGCTTTTAATCCATTGCTGCTGAGATGTGACCTCAGCCCTTACAACATCCTTGGCTTCTGGTCAATATGTGAAAACTAGGAATATTGTGCTGTGTTTCATGATGCAAGTGATTTGAGCATTCAAGCCACATAATATTTTCAAAATATAATAATAACTATTTTTTTTATTTAATCTTCTAGGTATTTTCCAATGCAAAAGATTCTACAATTACATGCAAGTCAGAGAAGGTGATTTTACCTTTGAGCTGTCCTGATGAAACAGATTAAAAAATGCAGCTCCATCAAGAAAGCACCACTTTGCAGAAAGGATAATTTCTCAGAACAGTTTCCAGTCATACCAGCTAGATCTATCCCTAAATACTCCTTCTCTGGCAGCATTTGGTTCAGCTGGGGGATCTAAGACAGACTCCCAGTGCTCTGTGGAGGCATTCAGGCCCTCACACCTCCAGCAGTGGCTTCCCCTGGGCAATGGCAACTTTCTCAGGATTTGGTTTCTCTCTACACCAGAGTAGAAAGAGCACTGAAGCCCTGGAACCTTTTCTCTTACAGATGCTTCATAAAAATCTACTTTAAATGACTTAAAGAAATAAAGCATTAAAGCTATTTCTAAGTAATAGGGTAGCTACTTATAAAATAGGAAAGGCAGAAGGCCCTTCTGTCCATTACCACACTGCACAGTTAGGCTGCTGCATCCCAGCCACAGCTTGGGTCTCCACACTGGCTTGTTCGTGTTGCTTTATGACCTGCCTCGATTGCACATCATCAGCCTGCAGCAGAAAGCCACAGACTGATCCCTTCCCAAGCTTACACCACCAATTTCAAACACCGTTAATAAATCCATTTGAAAAATAAGACTTCTGTGCCTTGCAAAGAAATTCCTACATTCCTCAACATGAAGCTCCACCGGGAGCAGCGAACAGGAACAAATTGTTCCCTTTTCCTAAGGAGGGGCCAGCTTAACTAGTGAAAAGGTAACTGGGAGCTCAGAAGGAAAATTCACACATCTTGCTCTTATTCTTAAGTAGGAGCAATTGCTACCTGTGTATCAAAGCTAGAGCTGCACTTCCCTGGTGTAGTGCTCTGTAGGCGCTGTTTGGAGCCCTGAGCACTTGGTAGCAGATGCCAACCTGCTCCAAGCAGTACCAGGGCTGAGCTGCAGCAAACACGAGCTGTCCCTGTTGGTTTTCAGCCGCACGGGTCAGGCCAGAGCCCAGCACCGCAGCCGCAGGCTGGCCCTGGCTCTGGTGTGGTGCAGCTGCTCTGCAGGGCCCAGGACGGGGCAGCAGCAGGGACAGGAGCACACCCTGCTCTGTCCTGGCCACCATGCCCGGGCTGGGGCACAGAGGGACCAGCACGTCCCCTGGACCGGCCGGTGATGCCTCCACGGGGCCCTGTGGCCACGCAGGAGCTGCAGTGGGACCGGCCAGTGTGGAATGGAGCACCTGCTGTACAGACATCCTGGAGGGCAGCCAGAGCTCTGCCACTCTGAACCTGCACATCAACTGCTGCACTAACACATCACAGCAATGCAAGTGGATTGCAGCCACATCTTTCCTCTCCTGGTAAATCATTAACCTTTCGGATGACAGCCTTGCAAACCAAATGACTGAACGATTCCCAGGGTCAGTGAGAACCTACGATTCCAAAACCTCGCATCAACAAGTGAAAGTTGTGACTGAATCCCAGTCTCTCCAAGAGGAAGATTAAATACCTGTGACACATCATCTGCAATCAGAGTGCTCCTTTCCCCAAAGTATCCATTACAGATTGATAACATCCACGCAAAAAGTTAAGTGCAATTATGCCTGTCACTGTAAAACACACTTCCACAGCACTGACTGACATCTTGCATGCAGCTGACAAACTCTGAGCGGGCTGCTTGAGTGACAGTGGCACAGGCTCCTGCTGCACCTTGGGAAGGGATGCAGAACATGCTCCCAAGCCACAGAAGCCACCCACGGAGCACCACAGCGGGGACAGAGCCACCACACAGGCACCTGCAAGGAGAAACGGCTCACGGCTGATTCTGCGCGTACTCACACCAGTCAAGGAGCTGCTCCCAAAAGGCTGGAACCAAACTCCAAGAGGAGAACGTCACCCACAAATCCTGTTGCAGCTAACTCCAGCAGAGTCTGAGGCATGGCAGAGCTGGGCCCTGAGACACTGCTCAAACACTCATGACATGTGCTGTTCTGCAAGTCCCCAGCCCATGAACTGGCAATGACATGACAGGCTGGGTGAAGCAAGGGTGTGCCAAAGGTCGGGTGAGTTACCTGTAACCACCACCTCCTCTGGGGGAGGATTACCTCCCTGCTCCCCAAAATGATGCTGCCACACAGCACAGGCCTCACGCTCAGAGCAGAGGTACAGAGAGAAGTTACATCAAGTTCCCCATGTAAGTCAGTCCTCCAGCAGCAGGATGGGAACCTGCAAGAGCATTTCTTCAGACTGCCAAAAAGCTGTTGCAAGAGTTGGAGAGAAAAGACAGTAAAGCAGCTTGATGAGCTGCACAAGGGCATGGCCATGCTCCATGGCACAGCATGCCACCCTCACTGGGACATGCCAGGGCTGCTGCTGGAGGCTATTAAGCCAGATGCCTGTAGAAGAAAACACAAAGGAGAAGAAATGGCTGAAAAATACCACATGTAGTCCAGCACAACTATCAAACAAAGCCTCCCCTTGTGCAGCCCTGACTGTGAGCCGTAATTCTGTGACACGAGTGGCAGAAGCAGCACTGCTGATGTGCACCTACCTGTCGAGGTCACACCTCTGATATATGACAACTGTGTGATGGGCCACCACCCACTGCCATCAGCACCTTACACAACAGAGCAGAGGGGCTGGTGCAGAAATAAATACATCCCACAGTAAAAAGTCCTTCCATATTAGGTTTAGTTGTACAGAAGTGTTTCATTTACATCTAGCATTAGCAACTGTTCTGAAGCCCCCTGTTGATTCACAATTATTCTATAATGCAGACAGCAAGTGAAGAGAGCAGACAGTATCTGACCAGCCCAACACCAGACTCTCCACAGTGCTCATGCAGCAGTTGTCCAATTATATCACCAAATCTCCCTCACTACAGAGACAGCTTCAGAAAAACCCACTGCTATTTCTGTCAGGACATATCCACATGGAATAAAACAGCAAACTGGCTGCCAGTGCAATCTCCTCTCCCTATGGTGATGTGAAAATAAGAGATTACTGGTGGCTACAATCTTCCACAAACATTGTGTTGAGTAACTCATGACACTGCTGAGTGTGTTAGAAGAGGCCTTCAGGCTGTCTGTGTTCCCTGTAATAATTAAATATTTGCAGGATGCACCTTTATATACATTTCTATTTCTTAAAAAATATATTGGATAATAAATAACCAGAGTAAAAAAACAGACATGAAAGATGCTTTGAATGATCAGGCTGGTGGTGTAAAAGTTACCTGTAAATCACACATGGGGTGGGAGAGTGGAGCTGGCTACAGACAGGTGGGTTTTACTACAAGGCATTAATGTAACATTCAATTATTCCACTGCATACTGGCTGGTTTAACTCAGCCAAATTAGAATACATTTTATATTGACTATTTTGACATTTGCTTTATTTGGCAAGTAAAACAAAACTGATCCAATTTCCTTGCAGCCATTGTAAACCATAAACTGCACAACAAGAGGTTATAAAATATATAAGCCTTGTAAACACTTCTTTTCAGACTGTCACTGATGCTTTGAGCTCTAATTCTGGCCCTGTTCCAAACAGCTCTGACACTGCTCTGCAGCCTTCTCTGGTCAGCTATAAAGTGACCCTTCCACATTCAGTGATTAAGCACTGCCATTGACATTCTCTTGCTATGATATTTTTTTTTTTCTTTATTGTGGAAATCTGCCCAGACAGAATTGAAGATCTGTGCTCTAAAATCAAGACATCTTTCTCTCTGATCTCACATGGCCTGAGCTGGCATCTAGCTTATGTCCAGCAGAGCTCCAGAATAACATCTCAGGTCCTACTAGGACAGGCTGGAATCTCCAGAAAACAGCTGGCTTTTCATCTCTTCTGCCTGCATCTCTGAGAAGATGATAGCACGCCTGCCTGCAGCACACCTGACAGTGCAGGACAGCATGCACTGTGCCAGGGCATGGCAGCTGATCAAGTAAAACTCCCAGTGAAAGAAACACCCAAATGCTTTGGAGAGCTCAAAGAGCCACCCCAGGACAGTGGATGTCAGTCTGGATCATGGGTGAAGGCTCAAATGTACACACCTGCCTTAAGGAGGTGCCTGATAGCTTTTTGAGGAATATTGCAGCAATTTAAAAGCCTAACCCTGAAATGACGTGTAAATCAAGACTCTACAGGATGGAAGCAATTTCCACCCATATGATATAATGACCTTTGTACACAACCTGGACCTTGTAATTCCTCTCTGCTGTCTCCTTCGAAATTCTAGCTCTCACTAGTTATTGCAATACTGTAAAGTATCTGCAGTGTTGAAAATGCCTAGAGCAAAAATACACATACACTTATATAGGCAAAAGGACAAAGGGTCCTGAGGAAAGTGTGCTGTCCCTTGGCAATGGTCTGGCCCAGTCTATGAGCCTCAGCAGCAGGAGCACAATTCACACTGAATGGCAGGAGTGCAAAGTTCTCCGTTTAATCACTGTCTGGGCTGGTTTGTTGCTTAACAACACCTGTTTTTGTCCAGAGAAATCCAGCAAGTAAGCTGTCAGTACAGCACTACTGGTATATGAAAGTGTACACACCGGAACATCTGTTGATACACACACAGAAATATTGCCTGCAACACAGGGAGAACAGCCTAGACCGACACCACTGCCCAGCAGTGCTGCTCCTATCAGTCACCACAAGATGAGCAGGTTGCTGTGCATGTTAGCTGCATAACTGGAGCTCAGCAACTAGCTTCAAGAAAATAGAAACCAATAACTAGCACTTCAAACCATGAATGGACTGGTCCTGGAGATAAGCAAAACCTGTTTTCTTTCTGAAGTCTGTAGAGACACTTCTCCCTCCCTCTGGTCAAGGAGAACAGCTGGCTGGGCTGCAGCTCTGGCTCACCCTTCTGAGCCAACCCACACAAATGTGTTGGAAGCCACAACATCCTGCATAGTTTGAAGCAAAGGAAAGGTACAGTTTACTGTTTCCCTTCCTCTGCAGGCTTTTCCTTTCTTCTGGCTTCTTCAACCATTTTTCTTTACACAGCAACAGGCAAAGGAACTTCCAGCAGGCAAATACTTCAACAAGCAACACATTTCCCTTATCAGACCGTGACACATTCCATACAGATGCAGCACCCTAGTCTTGGTTTCCCAGGCAAGGTTAGTAACCACAAGACATGCAGCATCAAGCAGAAGGAGCTGGAATGCAGAAAACCTACCTTGGCAGGTTGGGAGCAGGTGTTGAAGCTGGTGCTTGGGCGGGAGGAGCCGCAGGCTGCGCGGAGTCGTGATTGCGCGGCACTCTGCCCATCCGATACCAGATACCCATGCTGTTCAGCTCCCTGGGGAACCAACACACAGCATCAATGCTAGTACTGAACACAGGCACAAGCAGCAGGCACTGACGTGTTCCAGGAACACCTTGCTCAGTGCGAACAAGTGTAATTAAAAAAAAACAGGAGGGGTGAGTTAATTCCTGCATCAAACTCAGTAACACTTGTACTTACTTGGACTTTTCTAATCGCCTCTTACAAGCTACTGCTTGGTAATTATGGGAGCATAGGGCCCTTGCTTTGGTATAACTGCATCCATGACAACAACTCTGTAGTCAAGGGTACTTACCCTATGAACGTGTACTGAGGAGGGGCTTGCTTAGATCTCCCCAGGATTCGGATATCGCAGATCGCTGCCTCTGTAGAATCTCGAGGGATGAATTTAATGCACAGCCTCTTCTTTCTGAAAGCTACTTCTTCTGCAAAAACAACCCAGAATACAGGGTGGGTTTCATGCAAGATTAGAGTATGAATGTTATTTATAGTCTCTCCAGATGTAAGGCAGGTAATTATGGCAGAACTGGTGCCAAAGAACAGACATATGTCAACAAACTAGTCAGTGAAGTGCCACTCAGAGAGGAATGTTCTATCAGATGTGTTATTGGCACTGCAATAACCAGATCTCCTCCTGCCTGCTGCAGAGATCAGCTCCCACATGTGCCCTGGTGCTGCCCCACAGCACAGAACAGCAGGTGACTCTGCCAGTTCCGCATGCCACTCACACTCCCTTGCTCTTTCCCAGGTAACAGGCGCCTCACTGGCCTGGACAGCCATATCTAAACATTCCTCCCACAAGCACTGCCTCTAGGAATGTACCTGGAAGCTTCTGACACAACCAGTCAGTTCATTCTGCTACGAATGAACCAGCCACTTCCAACCCATTGTGAGGAGGAGCAGGCAGAGCCTGCCATGCAGAGGTTGAGTGTAAGAGCTGTCTGTCCAAATCTCACACATCCCAACTGTTAGTGACACCTCCTGATCAAGTCAGCAGGCACAGAAGTGACACTCCTACCATGTTTGCCCTGGTTCTTTCCAAGGACAAACCAGATTCACAAAGCAGTAACTGCCAGAACCTCCCATGAGGCAGCTGCTCTGACCTGTGCTCTGAGGGTGGATGAATGCACTGCACAGCCCTTCCTGTGATGTGTCACAGAGCAATTCCACTTGTTTCCATGTTATCCACCATGAAAAACGCAAGCCCATAGGAGTCAAGGCTTATCTGTATAATGAATTCACAGATCTTCGGCCACGGCTGGCACTGGCACACAGACACAGATTTGTGGTGCTTGGGAAACAATGCTCCATCTCACCCTGAGGCGTCTCAGGGTGAGCAAGGTGAGGCTCCTGTTTGGGTGCAGGCACTTGGAAAGCAGGACAGAAGTGTACTGAAAATCTAAAGGGCAGATGCTGAATGAAAATCTGGAAACAACCAGCAACTACAAACAAGTGCCTGCAAAATAAAAACCCTTCTTCTTAATTTGAACAAATATCTTCCAACTTAAAATACACTGTCACTTCAACAGATGGCAAGCAGCCCTGTCTCCATAAGCTCCTCCTGTTCCGTAATCCACACCTTGGGAAACAGCAATTCATTCCAGCCTCTGGAATGCACTGCTGCACTAGCACCAATAATCATACAGACAGTGTGAGGTGTGCCAACAGAACATCTGTGCATGCAGCTTGCAGATACAGTGGTGCTTTTAGAGATGGTAAATACATACATCCCTGAAGTCTAGTCTTCCCCTGCTTTGAAAAAGTAGGGCTTCTGTTTGAAGCGCCTAAAACTGATTTTAGGAGTCTAGGATTTAAGGCTTGTGAAAATCTTCTCAGGACCTACTAAGGAGTACTGTATTAAATGTATTAACTGCGAGTCAGCTGCCACTTTGAGAGGAGCACAGAGACACCTGTAACCACAAAGCTAACTGAAAAAAATCAGTGCCTCTTATTTGACTTTTTTTGCAAGCACAAAGCTGACTATTTGCTTTTTTTTGTGTTCTCTTTCACACCACTTCCTTACAACAGGCAGTGCCCGTGCTTTAAAGACTGTCACAGTCACAACCCAATGCATTTCAAATTAATGACAAAGCCCCCTTCAACCTTTCCACCAGGACTTCCACACAACACAGGGCTGCCACCAGACATGGCTCCAGCTGCTGCTGGCACAAGTCCCAGGGGAGCTGAACACACTGTTTGGGAACTGCTCACTCACATGTTGCAGTGAAGCAATTCTACCTTGCAGAAATGAGGATGGTACTCCCTCTGGACACTGCACTTGTGCCTTGTGTCAGCAAGCACAAACATACTTGACCCCACTCAGCACTTCCTGGCAGGACAGGAGCCCTTGCTTCCTCAAGGAGGGAGATGTACAGTGGGCAGGCATAAACCCACAGGCCCTTCCTTTCAGTGCAGTCCTGAACACCCCTTGGCACAGCAGCTCTGCTCCTGCTAGGCCCACTCCACTCTTCAAACTGAAAAAAGAAATTCTCCCTTCCTGCCTGAGACATAGGACTTCAGCAGATGAATGGATACAGACAGGCAGCCCACTAATCAGCCTGAGGAGGACAAGAAAACCAAAGGCTGTTTTACTGCAGCCCAGAGCTGCACATGCCACACCAGAGAGCAGAAGTGCCAAGAGTGACAGTGACCCTCTGCCTGAGATACAGCCCTGCATGGCCTGACCACAGAAGCACTGGCAGAGTGGGACTGAGGAATAGATGTCAACTTACGTGTATCAATGGTCTCCTGGATGGGCATGAAGCCTACAGGTAAAGTGTCCTTGATATCAATGAGCTTCATATCAACCAAGACATTGCCTAAATGACTCTTTGGAGAGAGAAAAGAAACAGTTGATTATGAAAATGTCACCAAATTAAACCCCAGATCTTCCCACCTGCTGAAGCCTGAGAGGCCTTGTCATTGTATCTGACCACAACTTTAGAATGTACCAAGGCACCCTTACAAGTGTCCTCTCAGCAGGAACCAAACAATGACTGACTAGGAGACACCAGACAACTTCCAGCATTCAAAATTCTAACACCTGATCCACTGCCATACTTCCAGATCCTTGGAAGCACAGCCAAATTTTTCCTTTTGTAGGCACAGCAGTTCAAATTACTACTTTCACCAACCCATGCATTGAGCAGGTTGCCTCAGTTCTTACACATTCTACATCTACAAGAGCAAGAACATGACATTTCCATGACAGTAACAGCAGAAAGCATTACAGGATGATGACTTATGCACACATAGCCAAAGTTATTACATGCATTAACTAATTAGTACTAAATAGACAGGGTTCTAGCTCCAAATGCAGCACACTCCAGAAGCACAGGCCGTTTGGAACAACAAACTTCATTTAGAGTCCATATGAATTCTGAACTCATGCCTTGTCCTATTAATCAAGGCTTGAAGAGCTCTGTGCTCAATTCAGAGTGACAGCCTCTACAATGGTTTAGAGACCAGATTTTCTTTGCAGTTTTCAATAAAACCAGCACTGCTGTCAATAATCTGGAGTCACATATGAAAGAAGAACACATTTTAGGTACTGCACAGCCTTTATAAACAGAAACACAACACAGAACAATTAAAATTTCATCCCAAGCCATCAAACAATGTCATTGAGTTTTACTGTTAATGTTTGCGAAATACCTCCTTTAGTTCTTATCTGGCAAGTTTTTCAGACAAACCTGTACTCTCTGATTATTTCACTGAACTACTTACAAAATATTTAAATTTGCAGGCTCTGAAATAAGGGGAGGTCAGGTCTGAGTTTATTTTCGGGAGGTGCTGCGTTTTATGGTCAGCTCCTCAGCAGAAGGCTCAGAAGACCTGCAGCCCTGTCCCACCAGACACAAGTGTGGCACACATCCACTGCTCATGTGAAGAGCTCAAAGCCAGGCAGCCCCCACATGCCACTGACCACCCATGTCCAGAGTACCTTGGGGCAGGCAATGCTGGATGCTGCCAAGCCTGAATGTGTCACTTAACATGGTCCTGGCACAGCAAACAGCAGACAAAGTAGTTGCTGCTGATTCATCTTTCATGTTTTATTTATTTAAGCTGTCTGTATGTTACATCAGTGGCAACTTCCTGCTGAACCACTGACCACTCCTCCATCAGCAGCAGACAGATAGGAGAGGTGTCTCTAATGAGCTTGTTAGCTGCTGGAACCCTGGGAGTCAGCTGTGCCAGGTGCACAGGAGAAAAGGGGACAAAGCCCCCCAGTCTGTGAGACCACCATCCAGGGCCTCCCTGCACTCAGATACAGCAATGTCCTTATAATTGTCAGATACTGTCAACTTCTGAGAATGATGATTCTGCTAAACAGGCACTGCAAACTGACTCTGCTCTAGCACAGATATCTGAAGCCATTAACTCTCCTAACTACAACATGCCCTTCAGGAGAAAAGAGTTTCCAGTATTTAGCTAAACACAAAAGAAACCCCCAAATGGTAAAACTTCTAACCCAAAGTGCAGCAACACATCAGTGCCCAGGGGAGAGAGAAGAGTCTCTCACCTCCCTTCCTCCCAGATGAGGGAACTGAGGCCCCTTAGCCTCCAGATGCCCCAACAGGGAAGTACACCATATATCCCATATGGCCAAGAAGACTGAGGGAAGGGGAAACTTTTTAAGTTTATCAACATTTTTGCCTCATCAATATGAAGAAGGTACTCACAAACCATGCCGAGCCCAGGGTTCCTGCCAAAAGTCCAACAGGCACCACCTGAGGGTATTTACACAGTCTCTGCAGCCAGCAGCTGCTCTTGTCCTGTAATTATTTCTGATAACTTCGCATTTCAGGTAGCCACAGATAAATCAGCACAAACCTATTTAATAGCCTCCCTGCCTATTCCAGGGCTGCTATTCCTGAAACTGTACATACTCGGGGATGAAAAGCACATCCACCTCAGGAAGTGATATTTCCCATAGCTCTGGAGCTTTACTTTAATCTAGAGGCAGGCAGGGAAGTAGATGGAATAAAGGTCAAATGCTGGGAATTGGCAATGCCCAGCTTTACTGTCAGGACCTGTGAGCAGCCCCTGAAGCTGCCATCACTTTTCTGCTCCCATCGTGGTGAACGCACAAGTACAAAATGGTACTTCCAGACCCTGCCAATTGAGTCACCGTGAATATCCAAAGTGCAACCAAAAGCAGGATTACCCACTAGATGGAGCGCATTCATTGCAGAAGTCAACAGTTCCTCCAGAAAAAAGAAAGTTTTCACAGTAGCCTCAACCAAAACCACAGCAGAATGCATGAAGCTCTTGCTGCAGTCTCCTCTCCTCCACAGAAAGTGTGGGCAGACAACTGCCACTAATCACGAAGTAACTCATACTTAATAGTCAGACCAGATTACAAGAATGTGGTAGCATATGCACAGCGTGGGCACATTTTCAAGAATCACTACCAAAACCAAGAAAGAAAGCAAGCTAATCCTGCAATAAAATATCTGTGATGCCCCTGGATTCAAAAAACAACATTTCCTTCACTGACCTGCATTGTTTGTTTCTTTAGGAATTTGCGTTAGACATCAATCAAGACCATGAGTGTGCAGCACCCACTGCTGCAGCAGGAAACGAGTGTAAGACACTGCTAAAATGCAAACGTTCCCTTTTGTGGTTCTTTTATTGCAGAAGATTTTGTCAGCAATTTCTTTCCATGAGAAACACAGACAAAATGCAAATATTCTGCCATTGCACTTTGCCTCCTTACTCACCTGAACTCAGTGAAACGCCTGCTTGAATTATAATTGGCTCCATAAAATGAATCATCTTATGGGTAAGAGCATACCAGGCACAGATGCAAATCATGCAGAAACTCAGCAAACGGACTTACATTTTCTTTCGAAAATGATCTGGTGAAGCACAGGTACCGTGTGACCTTGGATTTAAATAAGCCATCTTTCCACAGGTCAGCATCCAAGCCATCTGCTGTTTGTGCAACCTGCAAAGAGACAGAGGGAGAGAGGAGACATGTGAGCCAAGATAAAGTTAATACATGTGCAGTACTTCTTCCTCAGACCTCTCCTAATTAACAGCAGCCCAAACTTTCACAGCATCTCATTAGTTTCTTCACAAGGTGCAGTGCAAAGAACTTTCAAGAGGAGGTATAAAAAGAAGTTCTAAAAATGTTGTCTCTCAGGAGACCCTTGATTAAAGATGCTCTGACAAAGGCTACTCTAATGAGGAAACTGCAACTTCAGTTACAGTCTCCAAACAGTAGTTTGGAAAAGTCAGCACGTTGAGGCATTCATTACCACCCCACACACAAGGGCACACCGGGCATGCTGGGAGGGTCCGTGAAGACAGAGCACAGAAACTGACTCGTCTCAGGACTATTTTCATGGAAAGCTGAAAGGAATTCTGGCTCCCAGATCAAAAAGCTGCTTCCAGCAGGTGGGGGAATCCCTGGTCACTGGTGGGTTTTAGCAGCAGTGCTGCATGCAAGGACACACCCTGCAAATGTCCTTCTCCAATGCAGCCCCGCATCCCACCGAACCAATGGCACATGATGGTGCTGGGTAAGGAAACAGACTGGACCTGCCACAGGAGAGACAGCATGAGCTGCAGAAAATCTCACTTCAAGCTGATTCAAGGAGGGGGCAGGAGGCAGCACCGTGCACTGGGGAAGGCCTCTGCTCTCAGCAGCTAAGCACTCACCATGCACAGAGCAAGCTGGTAAGAGCCCTGGCCCCAAAATGTTTGCTGCCAAAAGAGGAGGCAAGAAGGCAAACACAAGAAGGGCAGAAGAAACAAGATTACCTCATCAGACTACACCCAACTGGCATCTCCAACAGGAGACTCCAGGACGGTCTGAAGCTCCACAGAAGCTGAACTTCTGCCTTATGCTTCTCAGATGGGGCAAACTGCTCCACTGCAGCTCTTGTAATCATACCAAGTGAGCCCTTGGCCCCAGAGCAGCCTGATAACAAAGAGCTGACACTTGTCACTTTTGCACCCATGTTTAGTTGAGCACAGACTGTGCCAGACACAGGAAGCAAGAGCTGTGTGCTGACAAGGCCTCCAATTACCCTGAGCGCAGAAGAGACAAGAGACAGTCTGATCAAAGCAGCAGAGTGCACTGACAGCTCCCCAGATTTTGGCAACTGCTGCTCACAAGCCCCAGCTCAGGTCAAGCCATTGTACAACACACACAGCTTCTGTGTTCAGGCCTCTGCATGCCTGATTTTTAAACAGCCACATTTTAGAATAGGATTTTGGTGAAAAGTTTTGCTTATTTGAATTCCTTGAATTCAAACCTTTCCTGAACTGCTAGTTTAGGAATATGTAAAATCCATATGCACCTTCCTCTGTGATGGGTGTGGATGCTGAATGTGAGAGATCAGGCAGGTAGCACAGTGCCTGTGTGAAACTAAGTCATATAACCTTCTCACACTGGCCTGAGAAAGTGTGGCCTGAGAAATTGCAGGGAGGAACTCAAACAGTCCTTGGAGAAGGAAAACAACCTCTGCAGGTGTTGTTTGTCTCCTTGCTGTTTACTTGCAAGAAATGGTCAAGGGGTGTTGTTCCTGACTGTCCAATGATGGTGATGTGTTAGTTTGACGGCCAATTAAAGTTTTACCTTTTCAGACTTTTTCAGAACTGTCTATAAAAGAAGATCTGGAAGAATAAAACTAGGTCTCTTTGCAACTAAGCTTGAGAGTCTGTGTCGTCACTATTGCCGTTCCTAATACAGTGTGACAATGTCAGTCCTGGTGAAAAGACATTCAGGAAACAGTTTGCTTGGGAAAACTGCTGGCACATAGGGATGTTCAGTTTGAACTCCAAGCCTGGAAAATGTAAGCATGAATGAACTTGTCAGAAAACTCATGGGGAAAGAAAACAGAGCAGTATAAAGAGGAAACCTCTTGCATCACCTTCTGGGCTACTGCAAGCAAAAAGAAGCCCCAGCAGCTCTCAAAGCAGAGCTGTGCCTGATCAGCGTGCCCTCAGGACAGGAGCCAAGTGGGAGAGGCTGCAGCAGACCTGGCCAGCAGGACAGACACTCTAGTGCCCCAGCTTGCCCAGTCCTTCCTTGGCTGAGAGGCAAGGAATGTGCGAGACAGAGGATATGATGCCTGGCACGGAGCACATGGGGCCGTGGGCACAAGGAATGGTTCTCCTCATGAGCTGGGGTGAGGCACTCCTCACGCGTGCTACAAACACATGGACTTGACAGAGTGACACCCGCTAAGGAAGTGACACCCCGCTATGGACAGAGCCATCTACCTGCTGCACAGCAGTCAGAATGGGGTTACTGCTACCACAGTCAGGTCTTTGGCAAGCCCTTTAAACCTCCTACCCCACAGGATGAGCTGCCCCTCTGGCAGTCAGGGCTGTTCCTGCTGGGTGAGCAGCTCGCTCAGGCACGGCCCCAGAGCAAACTATGGAGCTGCTGTTCAGCCTGCAGCAAAGAACACGGCTGCATAGGAACCCACACATCCCTCCAATCCCAGGCTCCTGCCTCCCACCTCTCCTCCCCACCCAGACACTCAGTCTTGCCAGTTTGGCTGGATTTTCAGGAATCTAAGTTCAGACACACTCTGCATATTTTGGCAAAATCAGGTCTTCGGTGCTTTGGCTGTGAAAAGGACTTGCCAGTTATTACAAGTGCCAGTAGCACATTTGTTTTCTAAGCAGACACAAAGGCAATAGAGATTATGGAGTAACTAAAGTACAACAGAGGAAAAAAGGCCTCTGGCCCATTTGCCAAGACACTCCCCCAGACACTTCCACCTGTCAGCTCCAGATGGGCAGCAGGCTGGGGCTCCATCTGAACCTGAGAAATGGACCTGGACATCTCTATACCTGGGATGAAGCATCCATGCTCCTGGAGATTTCTTTTAAAGAGAACAAAAGGAAAAATTAAGTTGTCAATTGGAGAAGGATAAAAATGAAAGGGAAACTGGTAAAGCCTGTAACATAGGTGTCTCAGAAAGAGCTGGTTACTTCATTGCAAAACATGAAACCATCAGTGAAACTACATGAGGAAATACTTTCCCATGTAACTCTGAATCCACCTGTAGAACTGTGTGCTGCAGGATGCAGTAGTGACACACAAAGCCACTGGATCCCTACGGGGGACTACAACATCCCAAAAACCACTGCTGTTAATACTTCCCAAAAGATGACTGTGGTTCTCCTTTCCACGGTGCAGTGTGCACCTCGTATTATGAGGGCTAGGGAGCACACTTCTGCCACAGCTGCCTTCCTCAAGGCTTTACTGCAGCAATCAGCTGTCAGTGTCTCGTTAAGGAAATTGCCTAGCTGCAGAAAGACAGATCCCAAAACCAGCCAGGCCTGCACACTGCCCATATCTCAGAACACGATTTCTCTGCTGAGCTGAGCACTGCACTTGTGCACATTTAGCTTCACGCTTTCAGCTGGGCCAGACCAGGTTCCAGAGAAGTCATGGAGAAGTGGCAACCTGGCATACCACAAGCTGCTCCAGTGCACTGACTCACAGATGAGCCACCTTCACAAACACCCAGGCAAGAGCAGCACACTCCTGCATGCCACTGTCCCCTGTCACATCTGCGTGGTACCCAGTATGGCCCCTTGACATCAGGTGCTGCACAGGGAACAGGACACCAAGCGTGGCTGGCAGCACCCAGGCACACTGCGGGGCTGCTGCGGTAAGCGCG
The DNA here is from genome assembly GCF_001522545.3 of Parus major. NCBI lineage: Eukaryota > Metazoa > Chordata > Aves > Passeriformes > Paridae > Parus > Parus major. The sequence continues at coordinate 475,700 of NC_031785.1, forward strand.
TGGGTAAGTGCTGGGGGAAGGACAGCCGTGCTGGGGGAAGGACAGCCGTGCTGGGGGAAGGACAGCCGTGCTGGGGGAAGGACAGCCGTGCTGGGGGAAGGACAGCCGTGCTGGGGGAAGGACAGCCGTGCTGGGGGAAGGACAGCCGTGCTGGGGGAAGGACAGCAGACAGCAGGCACTGCCCCACAGCCCGCTCCAAGGGCAGACAGTGCTCCTTGTGAACAGTGAGGCAGCAGAGCCAGAGCAAAGGCAGCTTCTCACTGTGCCCTGAGGAGACAGCGACCCACATTCACCAGCATTACACCACCACCATAATTGGATTAAGCCACAGGAAGACTCTTTTATCTTGTTTAGCTTAAACTGCGTTAGCGCTGCAACTCCCCATTAAGCCACAGGCAGGCTATCTGGGGTGAATGCTCTCTCTGCCCAGCCATTTAGGCAAAATGCAATTCTGATATCAGAAGTCTCACACTGTCCCGTGCTTCTTTATCAGGGCAAGCAGCTAATTACACAGCCTGGCTCACACAGGTAATGAGCACTTGGAAAAACACAGTAAATGTAAAAACCTCCCAGGTCTTTAAGGAGCCTTTTCACAATTCCCCCCTTGTGTCCTTACTTTAGCCTGATCCATTTTGTTTCTTCACACTGAACAAGGTACGCAATGATTCAGAGCTGAAGAGGTGTGAGCAAAGCCTCAAGTCAGCTGATTTCCACTCCCACCATACAGGCTATGTGGCTCTGGAAACCCAAGGTGTGATGTAGCACAGTTGGAGCAGGACACATAGAAAGGTGAGCAGATGAACTGAAGACCAAATCATTCTCTACAGATCTCTGCAAGGCCAGTATTTTATATTTTACAGTTTGGGACACTGATCTATGAGGAGAAACATCCTGCTGTTGGTTACACAGCAACTAATACAAAGAACAAGCAGCTGATGAACAGTGACCTCCCTTTATCCATTCCCACATTCATCTATGCTGTATCCAGCAGCCTTTTCCTGCTGCCAGTCTCCTGCCAAACCTTAGTTTAGAGGTTTGCATTCTGCCCATCAAAATCATCCTTGCAATTTCAGCTGGATACAAAACTCTTTGATTCTCTTTCTGGAGCTTCTCATCATCATTGTGCAGTGCTGATGTGTGGGATTAAACAGCTGATGCGGGATCCATTTATTTAGAGATATAATTTGTACAATACTTAGGACTCCTTCAGGATGAATGTTACTAGGATTATTAAATTTGCTTGCCATAGTGGCCAGCTATTTCTGTAAACCTCTCCCCCAGGAAATCAAGCTTCTCTGGAATGGCAAAGATGAAGTGGCACATTTGCACCCACAACCCTCTGCTGAAGGAAAGCCCTAACCAAATGACTCCTCACAGCACAGTTCCAAGGCAGGCTCTCTCTGGATGAGATGCTGCTCCCAACAAAATAAAGCCTCACTAGTGCAGAACCCTAGCATTAACTGCAGCAGCTCTAACAGCTCTACTTACAACATCATATCCAGTGGGTGCTCGGCTCCGGGATGCCACCACACCAACACCTGTGATGGGATCCATCGGCAGGTCGGGCAAGGCATCGGTGAGGTCTCGCACCTCAGGCATTATGGACTGATCCTGGAAGAAAGAAGCAGAATTAAAGGGCTGCTGGGCACCACACCCCAGCAGAAGCCAGAGAACCAAGAGCACACATGCATGCCACAGTGCCTGTGCTGACACACCACAGACGGCCAAGGTAAACAGAGGATTAGGCCAGACACACCTTCTGCACTTTCATTTGTTTTTGATAAGAGAGTACACTTGTGCAATGCCAAATAGGTTTGAAATTTGGGCTGGCAGCCTCTGAGACTCATTTTGTTGCTTCCATGGGCTGGTCTCCATCTAGCAATGACAGGAAAACCAAAGCTCAATCCCTTCTCTCCCAAAAAGAGAAGAAATTTCATCCCCAGGTCAGGCTGGTTGAAGCAGCTCTGTTATTTTAAACAGCAAGAAATCTGCTCCTAATGGCTTAAGAGGGAGGTTCCCCATCCACTACAGGTGTTAAGACATGCTGGGGGTTCCCCCATGAGTCCTCAGTTCCATCACACCCCTGCCTCAGCCAGACTGATTTCAAGGAGCAGCACAGATGTCTCTGGCGCTGGATGCAGAACCGCACTGGCTGCAGGGAGCCTCATTACCAGGGAACACAGAGGAAGCACAGGGTGGGCTGGTGCAAAGCAGAGAGGCCTTGAAGAGGCCTGAGCATCTTCCAGAAGAGACACATCACCGAGAACATCAACAGAAGGAGATATGCAAAAAAGGACAAAAGCAGGTAAGACCAAATAATTTTGGAGGGATGCTGCTGCAGGAAGCAGGAGGAGAGGACAAGAAAGGGGCTGAAACAACCGAGGTGAAGGATGGGAAAAGGTGCCACTACCTCAGCATGTGATCTCCTGCAGAGGCAGCCAGTTAAAGCAAGTCTTCCCTGGCTTTCAGGCAGGAATGCCCCAGGAAACCGCCCCCCACACACCCCAAGACAAAAGGGCAGTGCTTTGTGTAAACAAGCATCACTGCTGCACAGACAGACAAGCCGTGAACCAGAGCTGCCTAATTCAATTCCCTCCTCAGAGCAATTAAACCCCAGCATTTCTAAGCCATTTAGATGGCTGGTTACTTACTGCTTCTAGAAAAGGCAGAGGTGAGTACTGGTGCCAGTGGGACCTGGGTTTACACTTCACAATGCCCAGTCTGAACAAACATCGTGCTGCAGGCAATAAAAAAGAGCAAGTCTGGGCCCTATGTAAATAATAATAATGTCACATGAACAGCCAGACCACTTGAGGAGTCGAAAACAATAGGTGCTAGTGACCAGTAATGGTGCAAACACTATTGCTGATGAAGCAAACAGAGAAGACAGCTCTGCTTTAGCACCAGGACACACATCCAGCACACAGAGCAAAGCGAACCCTCTTCACTCCCCAAGCATGATGGCAAGGGCAGCCTGAGCCACAGGGGCTCACCCTCCTCCCCCAGCAGGCTCTCTGTTGTCAGGGTGGGCCAGGAGCATGAGGCCCTGCTGCAGGAAAGCTGGAGGCACCGGCACAGCCAGGACAAACCCTGCACCACTGCCTGCGCCACCCACAGCTCACCCAGGGGCCTCGCCGGTAATGTAGAACCTCAGATATACAGCATGGAACAAACATAATGTGAATTTAACAAAGAGCTTGGAATCTGTTCTTCATGAACGCTTTCTGAAACTTCTTCAAGTCACTCAATAGTGTAGCGACTTGTTACTACATATTGGGAGGAGCTGAGAGGTAATGAGTGCTGACATAAGCTTCTCTTAGGCCATTCCGAACTGAAATCCAGGTAAGTGATGATACTCCACAGCTTGTTAATAACACCACACGGCAGGCTCCCACCCAGCTGCACTGCAGGGAAGCAGATCTGCTCACACAGTGCCTCCGTCCTCCACCAGACGCACCCTGCTGCAGTGCCTGCTGCTGAACGCTGCCCAGCCCGTCTCGCCATGCTGGGGCCTGCTGCAGGGAGCCCCCGCTGCTCCGGCAGGAACCGGAGCAGCTGCCAGGTCAGCCTGGGCAAGGCTGAGGACGAGGGTATCCCCAGCACCGGCACAGCAGAGCTGGATGCTCCAACCCGCAGTGCCATGCCTCCCCCGCAGCCCGAAGGAAGAAGGGCACCTTTGTGGGAGCCGTGTGCGGCCCTGCTCGGCACGGCAGGGGGAGGGGAGACGGCATCAATCCTCACTTTGTGCGGGCTCACACAAAGCCCCTCTCTATGGCGGCAGCGCCGGCCTGGGCCTTTCCGCCAGGCCACAGTGGATGCTGCGGGGTAACGCGGCACAGGGCCCGAGCAGCACCTGCTGCAGCACGGCCAGACTCTGCCACGCCAGGCCAGCCACCCTGCACAACTGCCCGCTGTGCAGGGGGCACTCAGGATGCATCTGGAACAGATATGGAGCAGTACAAGTCAGCTGCACACTGGGATAAATGTTTCTGTGAACTCTGCACAGGTCAGAGGGGAATCTGTGGCTGGGCAATCACACAGATGATTAGTTACACTGCACTTCGCGAGTGTGTCAACAAGGTTTCGTTTCTTTTCTATTGCGCCTTTTAACTCAAAAATGAAAAAAAAAAAAACAAACAGTGAAAGAGGAGATTAAATTAAGGAGCAGGATTCTATAAACACCTCTATTAGGCAGCTTGTTGTTTTAATTCTCTTTAGCAATGTGAGTTGACCTGCATGCCCACCTACCACCACAGTGGCTGAGTGCTCAGCCCAGGATATGGCCGGTCAGCATCCTGCAGTAAACTGCCTGTGCCGAACCGCTCACTGCAGGGTTATTCCGGGAACAGGCCAAAACAATGAGAAGAACACTTTTCCCGTTAGTTGTGAGTGTGCTCCCTGGAAGCTGTTCTCAGCTGTGGGGCCACATCCAGTCCCCAGCACACCCCAGCAGCCAAAGGAAGCCGGATGTGAGCTCTGGGGCAGGAAGATGCTTCAGAACACTGTGGGGCCACCCAGACAGAGCCAGTGGGGAAGGAATGTGTCTCTAACAGAAAAAGTCCCTGTGCATCCTGCCAGCACCAGCCCCAAGCAGCATGCAGCAGAGCAGGGTGGGATGGTTGCAGAACAAGATGGACAGGATGCAGTCTTGGACAAGCAGCCACCATGCTGCTGGCTCCATCCCAAATGCTTCTCAAGCCTCGAACCAGACATGCCTCAAGGCAGGAGGCATAGTGTCCCAGGGATCTCGATGCCTAGCTGTAGCAGAGGCCTTTTGGGACTCCACTGGTTTCTGGCACAGCCTTCTTCCCACAACCCATGCCCACAGTCACACACACTTCCCCTTTTGCCAGCACTCCCAAATTTGTCTGTTTATAGCCTTTTTGCTTGTTCACTCCAATTTCCTTGTTAGCTCATCCGCCTTTATTAGTTTATCCTAGGCATACTTTTCTGCTGGCTCCACTGAGGTGACTGACCACACACGCTGCTGGGCTCTGGCTGGGACACACATAAAAGAACCCACTTTCAGAAATGAAGCCATTATTGTGAGTTTCTAGACCATTTTCTGCACTCAGTGTTCCTTTCCAACAGGTTCAAGATCTGGTGGGTACATAACCAAGCCAGGCCCTTCAATGTATTTGCTACAGAAGCATCATGCTGCTAGCAAAGCAGGTCAAGCTCTGAAGTTAAATAGCCAGGGACTTAAGAGGGAGAATGGTGTTATTGTTTCTTCATCCAACTACAAGCCCTGCACTTTGACACTGGCTTGCTCTTCCCACAGGCAGAAAAGCATGAGCTAAGCCAAAACTGGAAAAAAACCCCAACTACCTCACTGTGTCCCTGCAGTCTGTGGGAAATGGTCCCACAAACCAAAGCAGACACGCCGCTCAAACCCTGGCTGCCTGTGCAGCCTGTCACTCCGGCCCTGCAGGAAGGTGGGTGCCACTGCTGGCACAGTGGGGCCACACTGCCTCAACTCTCCCGCGCTCAGGCACCGGACACGGCCCCAGACAACTTTCTATTCCTGTTTCTATTCCTGTTCATGGAACAGGACATAGCTTCAATGAGAAAAACAGGAGCCCGCAGTGGCAATCAGCATCAGGGCCTTGGAGGCCACCATCACAAACAGGAAGAATTGCAGTGTCACATTTCACCACCATCGGAGGCATGCCCGGAATCACCCCTGCACACAGGCTAGGAGACAGCTGCCCTGCACCAGCTGCAGAATCTATACTTTGTGACTGAATGGGATGGAAACAGGAACTTAAGTGAGAGAATGAGCAAAATTGAGACCCTGTATTGCTTCACAGCACTTCTAACTATGGATACACATTTCTGAAGAGTGTCCTGTTTCAAAGCAAAATAGGTTTCCATACACAGATGGCCTTGCACCAGGGCAGCAAAACTGAAAGGATATTCAGTTCAGTTACTTCTATCTCGGCAGAGATATGAACAGGTCCCTGGGGGCTACTGGCACCCTTAAGCCTGGGATTCGTTTTATCAGAGATGCACAAGAGGGGTACAAGAGTGAGATGTTGTCTGTTTTATCTCACACCTCCAGAAACTCAAATTATGCCTTCATCTAGAAGGGAAGGCCATCTCAGCTAAAAATTAAAGGGATGATGCTGCCAACCTGCTGCACAACACACAGGCTCCCTAAAGAATATAGTTAAATTAAACACAAAATAGAGAAACCCAAGCTTTATCCCGAGCAGCTACACACCTGCTGACATCTGGCCTGTCTAGTTTCAGTGTTAACTGTGACCAAGCTGAGAATGCCCCAGCTCTGGGAACATGCAGACAACACTGAAGATTGGTGGACCTTTGAAAATGTCTCCAGAAACTGCAGAGAAAGCTTGCAAACCTCCATGATGCAAGGCACAAGTACTTAACACACAAACCACACTCTGTCGCGGCTCCAGCCAAGCCGTAAGAAGTCGTATAGTTGTCACCAGGCACTGAGCACAGGTAAGAAAGGGGCAGTCAGGTAGGCCCGTGCTACAAACGCAGCAAAATATCACATGAAACGGGGTATTTTGTCATTTCCTCTAACTGTCACCAAGAACAATTTACAGTAAATTCCGGACCAGGTCAAGGTCACCGGGGCTCTACCCCAAGGCTGGTACCCGAGGCCGTTCCTGCAGCTACCCCAGCCTCGGAGGAATCGCCGGGTCTCACAGAGGCCACGGGGGCGCTCCAGCCCGGGCCCAGGCGTGAGGTCCCCGCGACGGCCGCCCCCGGCGGCCACGGCAGCCCCCGGCAGC
>NC_031785.1:482943-486611 GCF_001522545.3 Parus major
TCACCGCGCTCCGCTGCCACTCCGCCCGGCCCCGCCCGGCCCTGGACACCGCGCCTCGGCCCCGTCACGGCCCCGCGGCGCCCGGGGCCACACCTCGGCAAAGCCCCCCTTCTTCGGGAACAGGGCAGTGCCCGGCCGAGCTCCCCAGCGTGCTCCGAACAGCCTCCCCGAGCCGGAGCACGCGGGACGTGACTGGTGGAAACGTCTGAATAGTTGTGATTTGGTCAATGTAACCTTCTCCCTTCTGAAACGAGCCGTGTCCAGAAGATGGGCAGCGGCTGCTGTCGGCTGAGGAAGGGCAAATGGTGTCAAACAAGCTGGTTATCTTCTCAAGAAGTCCCTGGGGTTGGGAGGGATGAGTGGTTTCAGGAGCTACCTGCAATTCATTAAGATATTTGATGCTCTGTCTCACCATGGCAAATAAATTAAAGATATGCTCCAAAAGCATATCTTTATATATATATATATATATATCTATATAAAGATATGCTGGGTGACCAGCAGCCTTCGGGTCCACTCACAACACAGAAAACATCCCAAACAGAGGGTCTGCAAAAGTCTGGTTCTGCCCAACCTTGACACATGCCAGTGTGGAACCTGACAGCACACTCATTGAATAAGCAGATTATGTGAATCTATGCATATCGTGGGACAGCAGCATGGTCCACAGCCATCATTACATGAACCAATCCTGCAGCTGTCCTACACTTGCTTTTGAGCACTTTACCTAAAGCAAGGTCAACAACAATCGTCTGGAGAGCAGCAAGATGGGTGTAAGGGCTGACATCAGCAGCCTTTGGTGCAAGACACAGTTGGAGCTGCTAATCCAAAGCAAATGGAAAAAAATCCTGGGGTGAAGCACGAAATAACGAAGGGAAGGAAGCACGTTAATGTGTGTATAAATTATAGAGAAGGGCAGAAACCTATTCCCCTTTGTGAGAAGCTGAGAAGTGATGTGTGTGAAGTGCAGCAAGAGATTCTGTGAGGATAACGGTGAAAACTACAATACAAAAGAGTTAAGAACAGCTTGGATAAATTTTGCTAATGGTCAAGTCGAAAGCCCTCCTGAAAGCTCTTATCAGACATTATTCAGCCATTCCCTCTGAGCAGGTGGTCTCCCCCATCCTTTGTAGAGCTGGTTCACTCCGTTTTCCATGACGCCAGGGTTTGCTTTGTGTGGGGAACCTGGCCTTTGTGACTTAGAAGAGGAGAAGGATCTTACTAAGACACCCAGATTTCTCCCATCGACTAAATCAGGTACCAAGTGGCAGTGTGGTGCATTTATCAGAGGGTCCATCTCCATGGTCACAAGATGTTTCTTTGTCCGATATTCTGCCTTTAACTAAAATACTCATTTCCCCACCTCTTTTCTTCTCCCCCCCCCCCCATCTTTTTGCTTGATTTGACCATCTTTTGAGGAGTTCTGTTCAGCCTATTCTTTTCTCACCTAGTAATGGTTTGTGTCTTCCATCCTGCTTGGACCATCTTTATATTGCTTTAGTCTATCTGAGCTGAGCAGGAGAGGCTGAGCCAAAAGCCCTTCTCTTTCCTTTCGTGGGTGTCTCCAGGCTGGTTTTGCACCTCTCTGTCTCTCTCTGAGGTGGACAGGAGCTCAGCTGACCAGGCGTTTCCCACTGGCCCAGCCATGAGTGGGCTGTAGGTGCTGATACACCCGCAGAGCTGAGGGCCAGGGGAATTCTTGGGTTTGGTCCTCAGGGCTGTTTCAGCTCCTTGCTCTTCATCTTGGTGTGGTCAGACTTAGTACCAAGCAAAACACTACGAGCTGTGATTAGTCAGCATTTGAGAGGTTTGTCTGGAAGGCAACGTACACATTAGTGGTTTTGTGTTCCTGTCCATAAAGTAAACAACAGAAACTGGTGTTCTGCTTCATCCTGGACACAACCCTGGGCTGAGACCAAACCCTCCTGTCCTCACTGGTGCTTCTCTCCAGTGAAGCTTTTTAGACTGGTGTTTGCTGAACCATGGTAATAACTGAGTGTTTTGAATGGCAGCTTAGTTCCCTCTGTTTGACCAAGGCTCTCTGGCTTCTACTGAGTACAGCCATGATGGCTGCTAGTGGCTTCTGCATCCAAAGATTAAAAATATCTCTATATATTTGGAGTGATAAGGAATACAATGCATTTTTTTGATTTGGAGAGTAATTTAGAGAGAAGAAAAGATGATGCCTGGTGGAAATGAGAAATATATGTCCCATACATAATATATGCCCCAAATGTCCTATTACAAATACAAGAAGATTTCCTGAACTGGAGAAGTTGTTACACATTACAGTGTGCTAATGCTCCCCCACGGAGATGCTGATACTGAGAGAGTCTTTAGTGTAATAATATTAAAAATCTGAGAGTTTCAGTAAGATCCTCCCTGCTACCCTGATGGTAGGAAATGAATTGATTACAAAGGAAGACTCTAATTGCTGCTTAGTATCCACAAAATATTCAAAGATTCACTGCAAGCATATATCCCAGTGTATCTGTTGCATGATCTGCAATAACATGTTTTCCAAAGAGAGTCACTTCCCAGCACGGTTTAGCTGCTGCCCTTGGAGTGACTGCAGCCAGACAGCAGCACAGCCCAGGGCAAGTGCTGGCACCTCTGCCCGCAGGCACCTTTAAACCTGGGCAGGACTGGAGGCTGGGAAAATCCCTGTTGTTCTCTTCCACAGGGCACGGCACAGGCTCTGAATCAGCAAATGCTGTGTGTTGGGTACATGAATCATAGCTGTACTGGAGTTGGTTAATCTATTTGTGTAAAGTTACTCAAAAGTATAAATATTTGCAACTATAATGCTTTCTTATGAATATTTTACATCCATCTTTTTCGAGATCCATTTATTTGCTCCTCTTTATTTCAGAACATATCTTTCCTCATGAGTTCTGCAGTCCTGTACATGATAGCCAGTTCATACCAGTGTTGTCATTTCAGGACACTTAATGGGGGGAATTTGGGTCAGTCCTGGCTCCGATACTGTTGCTGTGGCTGAACAAACATGGCTTGCTTATTCCTGGGTGGATGGCTGCCAGAACTCAGATCTTCCACTGTTCCAAAGCTGGGTCTGTCAGCTGTGCAGGACATGGTCCGTCTGTGCCACCCTGCTCTGTGACTGCCACAGAACGGCGTGGCTGGAAGGGTGGCAACTGCTGGTGCCACTCCTCAGGGCTTAGTACTGGTGACAGCACTGCTTTGCACCTCACAGTGGTTTGCTGGAAGCATTTGTGGAGGTGAAGAAGACACCTGGGGAACCAATCCCAGAGCCATTCCCGAGGAAGCTCAGTGCTGTGGCCAGAGACCTCACTGCTGCCAGTGCTGGCTGTGGTGAGGTCCTGCCCACCACACTGCACTCATGCTCTCCATGGGGACAGCCAGCGAGGAAGGGGCTGTGGCTGGTCAGGCAGGGCCCCTGTCCTGGCATCTCCAGCCCCAGAGCACTTCAGCTGAGCAGCCAGATCTGCTCCTCAGTCAGAGGCTGGACTGAGATAGCCGGCAGTGGTTGGTCCCCACCACCCTCTTTACATTTCAAGCATTTTGTAACAGCAAAATCTGTCCATTCCCAAATACCACCTCTAAAGAATAACAGTGCACAGGTTTCTACACTTTCAGATGATACATTGTCGTGGTTTAAAACCAATAACTAAGAAAATTACTTATTT
>NC_031785.1:487979-496238 GCF_001522545.3 Parus major
TGTGGCTAGCACAAGCACTCTGGCCCATTGCTGCTGCATGTGCAACTGCCAAGGAGCACTGGAGCTCCCAGCAAGTCCTGGGATCACCATCAGAAAGGATCCCAGTTTGTTGGGAGAAACAAGCTGTAAAGGATCCTACAACCTCATCCTGCCGGTAAGCTAAAGTCCTTTAAAATCCTTTGTGCAGGAATTCATCTCTCCATAGCCACATTTAGCATAGTAGTGATATAGTGCTGCACCTTCCATGTTTTCCATGCTTGTCTTTGGAGGAAAATCAGTCCAGAGTTTCATTTCATGCTGGAGTTGCTGCAGGTCATGGATCAGCTGCTGCCTGGTTTTAAGAGTTCTTGAAGGTAGGTTTAACCTGCTGCCTCTAATTTGTTGCACCAAAATATCTCTTTGCAGCCAGAACTTCCCTTCTGTATTTCTACTTTGCACCTTGATTATTCTAAAAAAAGTGAGGAGGTCCTAATCCCTAAACCCAGGCACCTACTCTGAAACCGATGAAGCAATTTTGAAGAAGCAGTTTCTTGATCTCTTTCCCATTAACTTTCTCATCCCATACTTTTTCCTAAGCACTAGGTAAGTTGTCACTTGTATTTCAGTTATGAAGTACAGGAGACCAATATACAGCAATCCTACCAGAGATAACTGATTTATGTAGCACCCAGTGGTGGCTTTGGCCAGGACAGGGGTTCAGCCCCTAAAGAGGTTCAGGGCATCCCTCACCTGAAGGATGAGAGGAGAGACTGTCACCAGCTGCCTCCACAAGGGAAGTAGGGCCCAAAGCATCCCGTGACCTGCCAGGGAGCCTCTGGCCCGGGGTGCACAGCCACTTTTTAGTGGTACAGGGAAGAAAGCTGGCCTCATGAGTCCTGTTTCAAGGCCCCACAGCCAGGACCAGCCCTGTTTGTTCTGTGGAGACACCCTGGGACTAAAGCACAACTGCTGTTCCACTGAATGGAGGGCAGAGAGAATGCCATGCAGCTAATAATTACCAAGGAGAGCCACACATCCAGATCCTCAGATTATGAGTAATGGCCACAGCACGATGGAAACCTTTGCTTGAACAATTTTGAATGATGAACACATTTGTGGAAATAATGTTTTCTTTGCAGACCTCCTCTGATGAAATGCTACTGCTTGCTTTGCTTTCTCACTCGGGGTGGATGCTGTCCCCACAGCGCCCAGCCAGACACCCGCTGCTTACTGTCTGTCCATGGCCTTCCCTGTGGGTTTGTGCAGGGGAAACACATGGACATGGCTATCAGGGTTGCAAAGCTGCTGTCCCAGGAACACAGGCTGGCAGCAAACAGCATTCCAGTGCTGGGGGTTTGCATAAAGGAATTCCAGGCAGTCAGTTAATAGGTGACCATTTGGCAGTGGTACTGGGAAGTTTGTCTCAGTTCAGATGCCTTTGCAAGACTTTGGGTGCAGCCCCTTCTCCATTTAGCTGTGCAGGACCCCAACTCTTCCAGCTCCTGAAAGCAGCACCACAGGCAGCACCCCTTGGTCCTCTTCAACAAAAGAAGTAATTCACACACTGGTTGTACTGCAGCAGCCAGGGATTTTGAACACCTATCTAGCCCAAAGCTGTCTCCCTGTCCAGCAACGCCAGGGAATGCTAGGGGCCCCATCCCCTCCTTCAAGAGCACATTGACTCCCTCCATGGCAATTCCCAGGCCAGCTGGCATCTTTAGACACTGCTTTTTGGCTCCTTGGCTACTGCAGCTTGTACAGATTAGCACCCCAGCAAGGTTCCCATCCACCTGACAGGACCCAGTGTGGATAACGATGCCAAAGGCAGTCATAACTGGACAATTACTGTATCACTGGGAGACCAGAAAAATTGCAATCCAAATGTCCTTAATGAAGGGTGATGTTCCCCATTCTCACTTGGCTGTCCCCAAACATAAGGTCGCTGACCCAATGGCATCACAATGAACATGCAAGGGCAGAAACCAGCCTGATCAATCCCAGAACTGAGAAATTTCAATTTCTTATGGCCAGAGATGGGGTCAGGAGCTCAGAAATAGGGTCATCATGGAAAAACCTAAATCCACCATGGCCAACAGTTCATGCAGAAGCCCCAGCTGCTGAGCAGCTCTGAGTGTAAGGTTGGTATAGGACAGTTATTGCCCTCAGTTCTGTCTGGAGCTTCCCAGAAACCCTGCAACTCCCACAGGTGTGATGACCTGTTCTCAGCAGGACAGAGGCCTGTGACAGTTCACTGAAGGCAAAATGCCTTTTTCCATCCAGCCCCACGTATTGCTCTCTTCATCTCATCACAGTAAACACCATCCATATTACAGTGACACTGGCAGAAAAGCTGCCATGGGTTTGCCTCCTGCTTTATGCTTTTCAGGCAGAGGCCAGCAGCAAGAGATCAAAAACTGTTTTTCTGTTGCTCCAGAGCCATGTGGGCTCAATGAGCCAACAAACCCTGCGGCGCTGCAGGCCGTGCTGCTTAGCGCCCGAGCAGTAAATTACTGACAGGACGCTGTGGCTGAACCTGCAGCACTCCTGACCCACTACTGGCAGCACTAAACCTGCAAGGCACCAGTCTCCAAAATGCCAGATTGGCTGAAATATTCATGTTTCAAATACAGATGGTATAAAAACCTCCAGTGAGGTTACATCCTGCACATTGGCATGTGTCAGCTCCAGCACCACGAGCAGATGAGTCACAGCTGCTTTATTCAATACACAGGCCATGGCAAAGAGGGGAGCAGGGTGTTGAACAGGCTTTGGGTGACACCAGCTCCTTGCATACATTACTGATTCCAAGAGAAACCTCTCCCTGCTCTGGCACAGCATTAACTCTGCACTCACCATTGCCCTGCTGGAAGCCAGTCAAGGCTGTAGCATCATTTCCACAACAGAAGGTGCAACGAGCAAACGGGCATGGATCCTGAATGACAGATTCAGTGGTGTCAGAGACTTCTCCTGTTCCTGGAGAATGCAGAACCCCAGCTAAGGCAGGAGGGCCCTGGCCACAACAGCACTTGGACCAGCGCAGCAGAACTGTCCCCTGCAAGAGTTAAAGTATGCTCCATGGTGGGAGAAGAGCCCCTGTCCCACGAGAGGAGGATGGATGGGAGGAAAGGCTCCCACAGGACACTGCTCCCTGCCAGTTTCTGAATCTTCTTTTTGAGCACCTGCAGTTGCCACCCAGTTTTGCCACTGAGGCAGCAGTGCACAGAGCAGCAGAGCTTTCCCTGCCCCCCAAAATCTGCAGAGGCACAATTCCCTCAGTAAACAGACCCTCATGATTAGCCAGAAACCTTCCATTTATGTGAAAGCAAAATTTTCCCTAAACCCATAACCATCTGACAGAATGTGGGAGCAAATTTCAAACTGTCTTGCTTAGATCCAAGGCTGTGGATCCCTTCCTGCCAACTATTTGAGCAGGAAAAATGGTGGGTTCAACCCAGCTCTGTTGCAGTGAGTTGGGCCTGGGCCAGTCCTGGCTGGCACAGGACTGTGCATTGGAATTGCAAGACCAAATGACCTCTTCCACCAGCTCCCAAGAGAGTTTGATGGAAACGAGTGACAAACTGAAGATACTTCCACCAAATGGGTTCCCAGGGTTAGCAAGGATGCTTGAGGGTGCATCCACCCACCAAGAGGGAACTCCTTGCACATGGGCTGTCCTGTTCACCCGTGTGGTGTTTGTGGGGGTGAATGGGGCAGCCCATGTGCACAACTTGCATTCACAGGGGGCATGGCAGCTCCAGCTGCCTGTGCCTCACTGCCCTTGTGCAGTTGTCTGCCAGTTGTGTGTGCCGATTGCTGTGAATGCCACCATCTGGTGTGCCACGTGGACATCATAATCTTTTCTTAATTACATTAGCAGTGCAATCAGTTACTGCATTACAAGGCCGGCGATGAGCTTTTAAATCTTGGTGGAAATCATAAATAATTGCACTAAGTACCAGGCGCCAGATGTGAGTGCCAACTTCAGTTGCTCTAGATAAATAGTAACCTTACAACAGTGTTAGATAACAGTCCAGTCGCTGCTTTTCATGGCTTAACAGTGGCTGCACACCCATTTTTTTCAGGCAGGATCTATCCCCAGCGGTAGATTAAAAAAATAGACAAAACAAACCATAAACAGGATTTTTCATAATGTTGAAAATAAGAGCAATGTGGAAGAAAAATATGTTTTGGTTTAACATATTGGAGTGGATGGATGTCAGCGCCCCCCCTCATGGTGAGCCCCTCATGACTCTGCTGGAGTGTGATGAGGGTCGGCCAAAATCCAGCAGAACTGAGGGATACCTGGAGGTACAGACAAGGCAGCAGCTGGAGAGAGAATGGTCCCAATGGATCATCCTGGGGTGAGATGGGCTCCATGGGCAGGGCTGCTCAGGCTCACCCTGGCTCAGCTGTCCCCCAAAGCCTTCTTTCAGGAAAATTTAGGAATTTTTTTGTAAAAAGAGGTGTCTTGAATCGCTGACAACCATTTTGCCAGTTTCTTTGGAGTAAGGTAACTCAGTGAAATTCACTGAAATTATCCTGCTCATAACCAGTTGACCCAAAGGAAGAGCCTTCATCTCACAAGGAGAAAAGCCTCTGTGCCAAAAGGGCCACCACAGAAGCTTCTCTGTCCCAAAAAAGGCCACCATCCCGCTGTCCTGCTTCCCAGGAAAGCATGTGGATGCCAGCTGGTGGCTCTGCCACAGCCACCCATGCCCAGTGCCAGGAAGGAGCGTGGGGCAGCCGGGCAGGGCAGCAGGAGGAGTGTGGAGCACTGCCCCAGGTGCCAGCTCCGTGTGCCCACACACGGTGCCTGCTGTCTCCCCAGGAGCTGCAGCGCCAGCCCCGCTCACGCCCCAGTGCAGGCAGCTGGTGCCTTTGTGCCAGTGCTGCCAGGGTGACACAGCCTGGCCCAGGAGCTGCCATACCCCAGGAGCTGGCACAGGTGGGACGTTCATCCCTTTGCTAGATCCTGGGGGCCACAAGGGTGGAGTGTCCGGCAGCTCAGGGTCCATTTGGAAGGAGAACAGGAGCTGGTACCCTTGCAGTGTTTAAATAATCAAAGTTTTTCTGCAAAGCAGAGGTTAATGTACTTTATTGTTCAATGTCATGTTTATAGTGGATTGTTGGAGGAAAAAAATGTGATTAATTGCCCAGAAACCCACGGATCTACAATTATTTGGTTGTTGTGAACAAATAAAGGGCTACAGTATTCATCATATTCAAATGAGGCAGTAAAATAAATGATGGCATGCCGTTTATGAACAAAACCTCGCCATGTTCCCTCACAATCTGAAAATGTACTCGAAAAATTGTAAATGAGATACAGCCATTGTCGAGGGCTCACTGGTGATTTGTCTTTGTGTAATGTTTTGCAGTGCTGACCCATCACTTGCCTGTTTTAATTTATGTCACAATATGCACCTTCATTATGCACTTTATGAAAACGAAGTGCCAATTTGTAATAAAGACTTGTTTTCAATGAAATCTCCTGGTTTTGGTAGGTGTTCTGCTTTTCATTAGCACCCATTTCACCAGGCCTAGTTAAAGAGCACAGGTACAGACTAAATATGTCCGATCATTCATCATAATTTTGCTTTCCACTTTGTCACAGCTTGGGTATTTAAGGAAGATAGATGATACAAGATGTTGTCTCCTTTTCAGACTCTTTATGCTCTGGTAAGTGTGTCCGATGCAGAATTATTTTGCCACTTTATTATTTTCTAGTGAGTGTTTGTCACAGGCTGCTCTGCCTCTGGTGCGGTGCTGGTGTTTGCTGTCACTCAGCCGCGCCGGCCGTGCGGGACTCAGGCAGCTGCTGCTCGCTGCTGGTGCTCCGGGTGCAGCTCTGCTGCTGCTGCCGCCTGGCCGTGGCTGAAGCCAACACCTTGGTGCTTGCTCCTTGGGGACCTGTTTCTCTTCACCTTGGGCAGGTGACAGTCTGGGCAGCTCCACTTGACAGGAGTGTTCCATGGCTCTGGGACTGCCTTTCAGCCCCGTGGACATCCCATGCCCTTTGCTGCCCAACGCCCTTCCCAGTGCCTCTTTCCTTTGTGCTTCCCTCTGACCCTGAGCTGCCCCTGCTCTCACAGATGAGGGGATTGCTGGTGGTCCAATGGAGCTCTCAAGTGCCAGGTGCCAGGTGCTGGATTTGTGGTTTGGGATTGGTGGGGCCTGGAAGACAGCTGAGTTTCAGGCACCAGTGCCGGCATTGCGGGGCTCAGAGCAGCCCCAGCCCCAGTCCCAGGCCCTCACACCAGCCCCCACAACTGCCCAGCACCACAGTGCTAACAAGTGAACAAATGTCTCACTGCTTCTGGTAATGAGGAGCGCACCTGAGCCAAACCCTCGCTCCCTGGCTCTGGCCTCCTGGGTGCCACAGCACAGGCAGGGGCACAGCCAGGCATGCTGCACTCCAAGAGCTCTGCCATCCTCTCTGACCACCAAAAGCTCTTGGCCTCAGCTGCCAAGCAGAGTGCTGTGCCTTGCAGGAGCCCAGGAGGACGGTGGCTGCTGCGAGATGCAGGGCTGGCTGTCCCCAGGGCTGGCTGTCCCCAGGGCTGGCTGTCCCCAAGGCTGGCTGTCCCCAGGGCTGGCAGCAGCAGCGGTGGCACAGCTGTGGAGTGCAGATAGGGCTGTAGAGCAGAGGTGCCAGGAGGCAGGTGACCGTGCCAGGGCTCGTTGTGCTGCCGTGGAGGCAGCCTGGGGCACGTCGGGTGATCAGGCACAGCCTGCTGGGGCAGCTGAGCTGCTCTGCACAGCTCAGCTCAGGCAGCTTTGTGCCTTTAATCTGCTTGTTGCCACATTCCTGTCTGGCCCTTCCCAGTCTCTGCTTCCCAGGCACGTGGGCACAAGCTTATTAGGACTCATGATGCAGTACCAGGCATTTTCATCCATCCCTACTATCACCATAGCCTTTTCTTTCAGGAACCCCAACTTCACATGTACAGGGACTCTCTCCCCAGTCAGCAGAGGCAGAAGGGGAGAGAGCCAGATTCCCTAAAGAATTCTCCTCATATCTGGAGCCCTCCTTAATATTTAGACGTTCCCCAGAAGATACCCAGGCAGTGCCCCTGGGCAGGGAACAGCATTTTCTTCATGGCAGAAAGGAGAATGAATTAATTCAGCCATTGTCTATGGTTTCTTGGCCAGCAAATCCAGAAGATTGGTGTTTAACCTCCTGAGTCTGTAGAGGATGATCTGATACAACCCTGACAGCTTGAGCAGAACCCCTCATGAGGGACACTTTGTGGGATTGTGGGCTGGTGTTTTGTTCCATTCCTGCACAGCCTTGACCAGATAGCATGGGCAGAAGGGACAGGGAGACACAGCCAGGGGGACATTCTGCAAAGGGCTCAACTAGGGACCCCCAGCCCCATTTGTGCAGCAGGAACAGGACTCTTTTTAAGGTGATGCTTTGATGGGTGTCACCCAGGGAGAGGGGCAGGTGCCAACCTCCAGGACAGGTTGGCTCCTCCAGCTCTGGCAGCTCTGGCAGCCCCTTGGTAAGGGAGTACCCACTATGTGAACATACTAATTCCATTTCTAAAAGTCTGAGGAAGCAACCATTAGCACAGCTCCCAGTTCTGCTCTTTAAGTATCATATAATTTAGATTAACAGATATTTTGCAGATGCCACCAAACTTGACAAGATGTAATTATTTTCAACAAGAAAAAGTTGTTTTTTTGGCTGGTTTATGAATGTGGGGCTGTTCCCAAACAGTGATCCTGCAGCACACTGTGCTGAGCTGTGGTGGTTCCTTCCCCATTTGCATGCCTTTTTTGTGCTGATATTTGAGACTCTGAGGCTGTCCTTGAACAGACCCTGCTGTCACCGTGCAGCAACACCTGCCCAGGTCCCACCGTGGCGCTTGCCCGCCTGCTCTTGGGGCTGCTGGGGATGGAGCAGGCTGGCCGGGGAGTGCCAGGCAGAGCCTGGTGCCTGCCAGAGAGACCAGAGAGACCCTCCTGGTGCTCGTTGTGACCCTGCAGAGGGCAGGGGAGCTGTGGGAGGCGCGGTGGTAACGGGAACAGGAGGTGTAGAAAGGAGGGCAAAAGAGAAGTGCCCCCCTGCAGCACATCCCATCCACCTGAGCCTGTCTCAGGCTTTGGCCTCTCTCTGTGCCCTGCAGCCCTCTGCACAAATTTCCCCTGAGGTTCCAGTGCCTCTCCTGTCCCCGGTGCCGCCCAGCCGAGTGTGTCCTTGTTCCCCCACGTCCCCAGTGCCTCCCGTGCATCCCTGCGTTCTCCTGATGCTCACCGTGTCCTGATCGTCCCCAG
>NC_031785.1:497039-511706 GCF_001522545.3 Parus major
AGAGCGGGGACAGAGCGGGGACAGAGAGGGGACAGAGCGGGGACAGTGAGGGGACAGAGTGGGATGAAACCCCGCGGGGAGCGGAGCCCCCAGCCTGCAGCCTCCAACCCGCAGCCCCCGAACAGCACCAGAGCTCTTCTTTTATTTTTTTTCCCTCCGAGAAGCAGTTTTCCGTGGCAGAAAGTGTTTCCGTTGGAATGGGAGCACTGGTGGGTGTCAACTTCGATGACACCATTGATGGGAGAAAGATTAAATCACCTTTTTCCTTTTAATATTTGGTTGATAAGGTGAAATATTCAATATAAAAACAGTCACTGCTCTTACTTTAATTATTTTTGCTTAAGTGTGTATAATATTAAATATTTCACATTATGATCTACATTATGTTGTATTTCACAATGTATTTTTATACCCAAAAAATTTGTTCATATAAAGAAGGAGGGTCACATGCTTCTAAATTAAAGTTTGTTTTTTTCCTGTATGGTGAATATTAAAGATTTGTTCCAATGTGGAGGAAAATGGATATTGCAGTGCTGGTGTGTCCCACGGACCAGGAGCACGGGTACCTGCCCATTCCAAAGCACAGTTTCAGGTGGTTTTTAGGCTGACATGGTTCCTGAGGCCAGCCCAGCCCCAGGCAGTGGCACATCCCCATGCCAGGGCGTGCTCTGCCCCCAGCTCGCCTCCCCAGTTTAGCCCCCCCAGACTCTGGATGTTATGTGGAACAGTCTCAAACATCACTTATTAATAATCACATATTATGTGAGATGCCCAGTATTGATTTAAACCCAGGGGCAACTTTGGGAAGAGCAGGTTTAATTTATAGAAACTCTGATGTCTAATAGCAATAAATAATTAGGCGATCGCAAGAAAAGGGATCAGAGGGCTCTACCCTCTGACTCCAGCTGGCTGCTCATGTCCTGCTAATAAATTGGTTAATAAAAGGAGAAAGAAAGCCTGGATTCTGGGGTTATAAAAACAAATTACATTTTTGTGTTTAGTGGACAAGAAGAACTGGGAAGACAGAGAAGTCAGGCGGGTGCCCCAGGAATCACTCTGTGTTCACCATCTGAATTTCTTAATGATATTCTCATTAAAAGTTCTCGCTGCCAAGTGCTGTTTGGTTTTGCCCTCAGAACTGCCTGCATTAATTAAAGTAACTTGCTTGGAAGTTATTTACCTATGCCAGGCTGGGGAGGGGGATACACGGGACAGGTGCTGAGGTGGGCGAGGCTCATCAGATTTGCTGTCACCCTGAGGGTCTCCCATTGCCAGTCACATCCCCATCAGCGGTGGCTCTGTGGGCTCAGACAAGCCAGAGCATCATCAGGGTTCAAGGAGAACATCGGCCATCCAGCATTGCTCCAGAGCAGAACCCCAAAGCCAGGACATTTTGTAAATTGGCTTAGCAGCAGGTTTGAGCCTGCCCTGCCCAGCCGTGAGCCCAGTGCCCCACGGCTCTGAGAAGTCGCACCCAGCGCTGTTCCTGCCAGCGGCACCGCCGGGGGCCCCGACACAGCCACGGCCACGGGAGGCTCCTCTGCCACAGCCTCTCTGCGAGTCACCTGCCAAACCTGCTCCAGCAGATGTTTGGGACGCTCATTCCCAGGAAATGTTGATGCATTGTGTTTACTCCTGGTCTGACGGGCAGAGCCGTGCCCATCCCTGCGGGTGAGCTCCTGCATCACCTCCCGCTGTCAGTGCCTCCCCTGGCACCTCGCCCAGCCAAGCCGAGCCGCTTCAGTTTCCCCGGTGATGCCATCGCGGTGCCGCGGTCGGTGCCAAATCCCAGCGTTGCTCTCAGGCAGCATCCCCACCCTGAGCCCCGAGCGGCCCGGGCCCAGCTGCTGCCCCACGGCAGGGCCAGGCGGCAGTGCCACCCCGGAGCGCTCGGCTCTGGGCGAGCAGCTGCGGTGGGTGCAGGGCCCCGGGGGTGCCGGGGGACAGCCAGGGTGTGCCACAGGGGCTGGGCACAGCTGGACACAGCTGGACACAGCCTGCAGCCGGCCTGGCCACCCAGATGTGTTGGCAAGCTGACCCTGACCAACACCCTGGCTTGGCCCACGCTCTCAGCCTTCCCTCTCTGCCGGGAAAGCTGCGCGTGAGGGGCCGTAAGGAATCGCCTGGCTGCAGTGACAGATCTTCGGGGCAAGAAATCAAATAAAATCTTCGCAGTGATGAAGTGAAAAATAAAACATGGTTTAAGAAAATGGTCCTTTTCTTTGCCACTGGGAGGGGTGGGTCCAGAAGGGAAACACAGACAGAGGTGCTGAAGGTCTCAATCATCCCACTGCTTAATTATTCTATCTCTCAGAAGGCATCTCCAGGCAATTAGAATAATCATTCATGCCTGTGCTTTACAGGGACTCTCACATTCTTCCCATGAAGCATCAGAGCTGGATTGTAATATTTGTTTTTAAACTTTAACAGTGACCTGCAACTAAAAGAAAAATAAAAGTTTTTTGAAATATTAGTTTAATAAGACATGAGAATAATATTAAGGATATGAGCCTCCCTTATTTATTATTTATATGTATAGTGTGATTTAGAGATGCACTTGAACCAAGCTAGTCACTACCAAAGAGTGGATCTATCCCTCTCTATATATATTAAAAAACCCTACAATATTCGCCTGGAGATTCTGTCCACATATTTGGAGATTGTGATTTAACATACACAGTTTATCAAGGCTGGTGTGCTGCACACAGAGGCTGGGGTTTTATGTAAGGGTATAAATAATCAATGCACATAGCAACTTTAAATTACTGCTAATGTGTTTTACTTATGTTCCCACTAGAACAATATGTGAAATAACAGGGACTTGCTAGGCACACGCTTGACAAATAATATCCATGTGTTTCCATTTTTATTATTTTTATACATTTCTTATTAAGCCAAGTGGTGCAGTTCAGGCCCATGCAGCCGCCCAGCCCTCGCTGCCACATCACAGAGGTGTGAGTTGGTGGGGAATGCTGCAGGGCTGGGCTGCGGCATCGGCACCGTGGGGCTGGAAATTCTCCATCAGGACCATCAGTGAGCGGCTCTGGCTGCAGCAGTGCCGGCTCACAGCAGCAAAGGGCTCCTGCTCTCCTGCACCTCTGCAGATTTCCCCATTTGCTGCTTCTGACCATTGGGGTATTGGCACAGCAGGGCAGCTTGCAGACCTGCTCCAAGAGCTGCTACAATCAAAGCACAATTCACCTTTACTCTTCCATCATTTACCTCATACAGTGTCTGACGTGAACACCTTTGCTGGACCAAAACATGGACCCTCAGGAAGGGATTCTGAGACAGCACAAAGCTCAGCAGTTCCCTGGGAGCCTGTGCCATGGCACGGGAGGGCTGACACCGCGAGCAGGCAGCGCTGCCAGCACCATGCAGGGACAGGGGCAGGAAGGCTGATCCCTCCAGCAGCATCTGTTTTGGCAGCTGCTGGGCACACACACCCTTAGCAGAAGGGCAGCCTGACCTGATGTGCTCGAAAGATGCCATCCACAGAAATCCCAGTATTAAACATGGTACTAGTAGGAAAACACTTGAACATGGCACACAGTAGGAAAGCACTTGACTAAGAGGGAGGACAGATTTTCTCTAAAGCATGCAATCATCTCATCTGTGTGCACTAGAACTCTTACAAAACCTTCTCTGCACTTAAGCAATGGGTATGTGAGGAGCAGGGAGCACTGCTCAGGGCCTGCCCCCTGCATCCACAGCTCCCCACTAAACCCCAGCAGGGAGCTTTCCATTAAAACTACTTAGCAGACAATAACTATTTCTTTGTAAACAAGTCTTTGAGTGTTTATTACTGTGTCACCATCAAAGCCATACAGCTTTGTACTGTGTTTAATGGAAGAAAATTAACAGAGTGTTTTGAAACCCACTCCACACAGAAATGCAAATGGGTTTCCCAGGGCAGACAGGGGCTGCCCTGGAACTATCAGGTGCCCCCTGGACAGTGCCACAACCTCCACTCTGGTGATACAAACCTTCTTCAGGGCATATAGAAGCAATAAAGAACCAGCAGCCTTTGTACAAACGTCCTCACAACTCAAACTCCATATCTTGCAGCAAGAACAAATCCAACTACACACTTCATGTTAATTGAAAAACTTACCTCAGCCTCTGTGAGAGCTCAGGCAGTCCCAAAAATGATACCCAGATGAAATGAGTGTCATATGGGACAGACAGCTCACAGAACCTTTGTGCTGGGGATGAAATAACAGCTGCGAATGAAGAGTGTAGCTATGTTATGGAGAGTATTAATTTGGTCAATGTGATGATTAAGATTATCCTTAAAATGTATTTCCAAAGAGTGGGGAGCTGTGAATGCCCAGTGCAGCAGCAAGGGGCCAATGAGGGCTGGTGCCACCAGTGATGCCATGCAGAGATGCCCAGGGCCAGCACCAGCCACCTCGGGCAGGCACAGGGAAGGGACTCATCCCTCTGCACAGGATCTGGGAAAACACCCCATTCCTGTGAAAAGCAGCTTTGGATCTTTAATTAAAAAACAGGGTTCACAGCACCAGGGCATTGACTTCTACCAGTTAATCTCCATCACTTCATTTCACCACCAACTTCCATACTCTACAAAACTGCTGGAGACAATTTTTATTGATTGCTCTTCAAGTCGTCAAAAGCGTCCCTGGCTGATCATATGTTACCCCCAGACACCTTGTGCATTTCAGATAATAACTTGGTGCTCTACAGAAGAAATGAATTGGATGTGCAGTCAGTAACTGTCCAAGTGAATCATGTTACTATATGTCAGCAGCCCAGGCTCTGACTATCATTTTAACAGAGAGAAATCCGCTATTTTCATGGCTGTTTGAAATTATTTTCCAGATGAATAAGATATAACAACAACTACTTACAGTAAAGAATAATATGGGGAATCTGTTTGCTACTTGGAAACAAATCTTTCCGGTGTAATGCTGTTTAATATTACTTAATCTGTAATGATGAACATGAAATTTTGAGACTAGCTTTCATGTAATACATAAAGCTTGTGATGGGGGGGAGTGGGAAGCTGGAGTTGGTAGGGGTGATGGGTAGTATTTGTTCTCTCACAACTGCAAATACAGTAATTCATACAGAAAATGGAACATTGCTAAAACGAGGTTGGCAAAGATGCATCCTGCTGCCAATCATTGGCTGTGAAAGTTCATTTTGCATAAACAATTACCATGTGCCAGGACTACTTCCTTTTTCCGGGGTGTTTGGAGTGTGCATTTTGCTCAGAATTGCTGCAAATAACTGCAAATGTATTTTGTGAGGTTAAAAAGAAGCAAATAATTTAGAAGCTCTTACCAACCTGGAAACTTGTTATTTATACAAACCTTGGTTTATTTGTAGAACCGGCTTAACACGTTCCCCAGGCCTTGCCTGGCAGAGCCGGGCTCAGGGGCAGCCCAGGCTCTCCAGGCAGGCAGAGCTGTGTGTCCTGGAGCTGGGGTGAGCTCTGGGCACTGAGGGGGCTCAGGGGCAGCCCAGGCTCTCCAGGCAGGCAGAGCTGTGTGTCCTGGAGCTGGGGTGAGCTCTGGGCTCTGAGGGGGTTCAGGGGCAGCCCAGGCTCTCCAGGCAGGCAGAGCTGTGTGTCCTGGAGCTGGGGTGAGCTCTGGGCTCTGAGGGGGCTCGGGGGACAGCACCCCGCTGTGATGGAGCGTGGGCCCACGGGACCCCTGCCGTGGGAAAGTGCTGTGGCATTGACAGATCTGCTGCAGGAGACCCCCACCCACTGCTCAGCCAGGGAGCAGCTGTCCCTTTCACTGCCTTATCTCCTGCTTTACAGAAGACTAATGAGAGGGATTATTTGACTGATATCAGCCTGCTTTCCCAGTCCATCACACGCAGTTTCCCCTCCAAGAGTTTCAGACTCCATAAGTGGCTTTATAGCCCCACCTCAGGCAGACACCTGCTGCTCCTGACCACTCCATTCCACCCTTTTGGCTTTTGGTAAGAAAGGGCCCCAAAAGGACATTTCCTCAGGAGATGACTCCCCAGCCACTTCTGCAGAGCCTTCCAGAGGCTGAGCCCACAGGCAGGAATACAACTCCCATGCCTGGTTCAGCCCTGGAAATGTCACCAGTGTGTCCCAGAGCCTGGTGGCACCATCCTGGGAGAGGATACATACACAGGTGTTCTGCGAGCTGTGTTGCAACTGTGTGTTAAAGTGGGCAAAATGATGGAAATAAAGAAAAGGAGGTTTGGTGACATGGAGAAGGTCTGGGGATGCCTGCAGCTTCATTAGGAACAGGGGTCCCAGCCATGCTCTTCTGCATCTCATCATCTCTATACAGTGCAGTCCTTTTACAGAAAGGGTTAAATATGTCATGAGTCACAACTGCTGCAAAATAGCAATTCACTCCTTGGGTTGGGAAAAAAAAGGTGGTTGAGGTGAGCCTTATTTATTCTGATGAGTCCTGGTGTTTTTCTGAGTCCAGAGGCAGGGCATATTTGCATACAGATTTGCATGCATTACATGAGCACAGCCATCCCAGCTGGGCACTAGGAGCAGTTTGCCAGCCCTCACTGGACTGGTCCGAGACCAGCTCAAGAGCCAGTATATCACCCTGGAGAGGTGATCCCACCCAAATGTGGCTGCAGGGCACCCCAAGCAGAGGGACCTTTTCCACGAGTCTCCCTTTTCCTGCAGAGCCTGTCCTAGCCCAGGCTGGGGGCACACAGCAGCCCCCACAGGGTGGGATGGGGGTGGGATGGGCCAGGCATGTGCCAGAAGTGTTTTGGATTTGGCACGATGGAGCACCACCAACTTCCCTCCCTCCTTCACTCCCTCCCTCCTTCACTCCCTCCCTCCCTCCACCCTCCCTCAATCTGTTCCTCAGCTTCTCAGCTTCCCGCACTGGTCCCTGATGTTCTGTCACAGGCTCCCGGTGGGAGCTGGAAGCAGAAAATGGTCCTGCCACTCGCGTCGGCTCAGCCTGCTCATGTTCCAGCTGGTAAGTCATAAAGAAATGGTAAAACACAACCCCCTCAGGGCTGCTGGGAGCTGGATCGAGTTTTTCCATCTCTCCCCAGAGACGGCTCTTTATTCTCACACTGACAAAACGAACGGCCTCGCCGGGTCTGACAGTGACAAAGCGGCCGGCGGCGCCAGCCCCACCAGGACGGTGTCACACGTGATGGGCCAGACCCCCGTCCTGGCCTGGGGACAGCTCTCAACCTCCCGTGCTGATGCAGGCCCAGGCTTCCCACAGCCTGAGATCATGTTTGCAGATAAATATTTAATTTTTAACAATGAAATCTTAATTACTGCACTGGTTTGCACAGTGATACTGTAACGCAGCCTCCTCACACTCGCAGGTGCAGGCAGTCTTTGCACCCGCCTGGCCCCACTGCACAGGGGGCTCCCCTCACAGGCAGCCCCCCAGGCTCGCTGCGTTTTTTGGGGTCTGCACTGTGGCGATCCAAGAAGAGCCAGCCACACACCTGCTGCTGCTGCCAGGTGAGGCAGTGGCAAGAGGTGGCTGCGCGACACCTCTCGAGGCTTCTGCCCTGGCCTGGCGGGACCCTGCTGGTGCCACTTGGTGAGGTTAGGCTGGGCAAGTGGATGCCTGCACACGTGTTCCTCCATCATTTAATCTGGAGTGATGCATATAGAAATTTAGATCAGGCAGCTTGACATTCCTGACTGCTGAGGCTGTGAATCGATGGCCTCTCTACTCCCTGCCGGGGAGATCGATTCCCCAAGCACAATGGATTGGTTTCATCACTTTGGTTTCACCTTGTCAAAGTCATGTCTGATTTACTTTAGTCTGGAGGGCAGCTTTTAAGTATTTCATTGCATTTTGTAATCTGGCTGTGTGCCTTTGCTAACCACACTGCCCTCTGTGAGGCTGGGGTGCGCCTGGCACCAGGCTGGACAGCACTTCCCACGACAAACAACCAGCTTGGTCTGGGCAGGGCCAGCTCAGAGCACCCCTGTGTTAGCAGTGAAACACTGCCAGGACTCAGAAGCAGCTGGGAAACGTCCCTGGGATTGTTGTGTTCTGGAAGAGTCCTGGGGATGTCCTGACTGGGAGGAGGCTCAGTCCAGTGGCAGCATTCAGGCTTGTTGAGAAAACAAAGTTTTGCAGTTTTGCATCCTTCACCAGAAAACATGAAAACAGCTACATGGCTGTAGCTCTCTCAGGAGTGATGCAGCCAGTCCTGCAAACTTCCTGGGGTCTGGTTGTTAGCAAAATCATTTTCTTGGTGCTCGGTTTGGCCCAAGTTCTGCTTTGTCCAATTACACTCCTGAGTGAGTTTCCTGAATGCAAGTATTGATCACTCTTCAGACAGGTTTTCTGTCTGGTCTCTACATTACCTCTGCTCTTCTTCAGGCAATCAATTATATTTTTATAGCCATGGGTATTATTAATCAATATACAGTAGCAATCTAATTGATTTGTCCAAGGCTTTCCATCTGCAGCCATTGGTGATCAGGAGGGTCAGGGCTGTGTGTGCAGGTGGGAAGCAGGCATGAGGTCCCCACGAGGCGAGGGGCAGCTCCAGGCCCCTTCCAAACACCTCCATCACACTCTTCCTGTGGTGCCTGCGGTGTCATACTCTGACCCCCTGCCCACTGCTCTTTACTCTTTATTATTTGTCTCTCGTGGATGCATCTGGAGGCCACAGGAAGGGGCAGGGAATATTTGTACAGAGAATTAGCGGTAATTTTTCAGGGGAGAAATACATATCTCCTGCTTTTTGCAGAGCTCGGTGGGGTAGGTGGGCTGGGAGCTGAGCTGCCCACTCCTCTCTCCACCTGCTCCATCTGTCCCTGCTTCGACGGATGCCCTGAAGTTTTGGTATTCTCATGGGCAACAGTAAATGTTTGTGATTGGAAAGGCCCCTAGGGATGCTCCAGCACTCCCATGGCGTTCTGTGCGTGCAGAGCAGGGAGCCCAGCCCAGCCCCACTGCAGCCTACACTAGCCAAGCAAGGCACGGGCGGCTGGCAGCACCCAGCTGGGCCAGCACCAGGCTGGAGCCAAGTGGGCACACAAGGGTTAATTTGGGAAGATCTGTGTTGATAATAAAGCCGCTTTTTTCCTGGCGATGATAAGATCGGAGCAGGGTTGCTATGGCAACAGTGGCTCTAGAAACGCCCCCTCCCCGACCGCCGCTGGCTGCTCCCGAGCCACGGTGTGCCCACCCAGCACCCACCGCCTGCCCACAGAGCCTCCCCCGCCTCCCCCGGCACCCGCACCCACTGCGCGACCCCGGCCCATCCACAGCCCTGCCCCGGCCCCGCCGCCTCCCAGGGCTGCCAAGGGCTCCGGCCAGCCGCCATGGGACGGGACAGGTCCCTCACTGCAGCCCCTTCCCACCTGTCCCCGCTGGCCACAGCAGCCCTCTCCTCTCCTCTCCTCTCCTCTCCCCCTCCTCCGAGTCCCGCTTCGCCGTGTCCCCGTCTGCGGCCACCGCTGCCGGGTGCCCAAGGGCTGGTGGCCCCTGGCTGCCGGGGGCTGGCCAGAAGCACCAGTGCGGCACAAGGCTCAGCTCTTCAGCCGGGTGCTGCCGGGGGTCCCCCCAAACAGAACCTGGCCGTGCCGGGTGCTGCCGGGGGTCAGTGCCCCACTGTCACCCCGGCTCCGGCACCTGTGGGTGCTGACACCACACTTGACACGATGCTCACTAAATCACACACCTTCCTTCCTCCTCTCTCTTCCTCCCTCACCCATTAATGAAATGAAATAAATTTTCCATTTTTGAACATGAAGTTTTAAAAAAGAGCTGCAATCCTGCGCACATGCAATTCCCAGCGGGAGGGGAGAGCGGAAGCGAGGCCCTTGTGCTAAATACAGAACAAAGCCTTCTGTCTGAAAATACCTACGAGGAGCTAACAAATGCTAATGACAAAATAATGTATGGGGGGGTTTAACGCTGGATGCTTTTTATCAGCAAATTAGCACAGTTATTATGCTGCAAATGCATTTAACAATTATTTGTTTCAATAACTGTAGAACTGGTATTTTAAAAAATATACACCATATTTAGAACACTTCATCCATGAAGGACCATTATTGTTTTTTCCTCCCCAGAGAGTTATAAAGGTCTCTCTTACAAGTGAAAGAAATACAATCATCACCCTTCACAGCTCAGTTACTCTCTTTTATTTTATTCAGAGCCATTTAAAGTTTGTGTTTTTAAAGGAAAAAGAGCAAGTGTCTTTAAAGGGTCAGGGCTGGAGAGGGCTCAGGGACCCAGTGCGGGCTGGGATTTGGCTGGGATTGCAGGTGTGGTGGATGGGTGAGCCCACAGCACGGCATGGCAGGATGCTGCCACAGAGCAGAGGGCAGAGGATGTGTCAGTGCCTTGGGCACCCCGCGGGCACTCTGCTCCCACCACTGCTCACCTGGCACTGCCCATCTGCCTGGGCAGCCCCAGCCTGGGCTCTGCAAGGTGCTGGCAGCCCTGCTGGAGCTGGGTCTGCAGGCACAGGAGCAAGGTGGGCACAGGCAGCAGGTGGGCACAGGGCAGCCCACAGGCCTGCTCTGCTCAGCAGCCACTTGTTTACAGCCCAGCTCCTCAGTCACAAACCATTAAGGAAGGGAAACAGCTACATTGACTGTCACCAGAAGTGGATTCATGTGTAAATCAACTGCTTTTAAAATTTCACTGAGCATGAAAGTTCACCTTTAAAATCGACATAAACCACAGCTGTTCCCAGGGCATCCAAGGCACAGTCCTGGGGAGAGGATGCAAATACCTGTGTAACATAAACACAGGGCTGTCACAAAGTTGAGGATGCATCCGTGCCTTCAAACCTTTTCATGCAGCAGGCGGTCAAAAGTGGCAGCCAGCAGCAGGCAGTGGTGCCCTCAGAGCTGTGGCCAGCGGGGTCAGGGGCACCGAGGGCCCTGGGACAGCAGCACCATGCTCTGGAAGAAGCCAGAAGATACTGCACAAGTTGGTTTTCTGGGCTACATAGGAACAGGATCTTGTTTTGGACAGACTGCAGCCCAGCCAGGTGTGAGCTGTTCTGTTCAGCAAGGTCATTCCAGGAATTCCCAGGAAGTGCCTGTGCAGCACTTCTTCAGCCCTCTGGAGAGTTCTGGCTGCTTGCTGGGGAGCCTCAGCTCACCCAGTGAGCACTGCTGGCTGATAAAATCAAACAATAACTTCCAGGACAGTCTACTCACACCATAAACAGCTGAAAGAAAATCCATCTCTTCTCCATGCAAAACCACTGATGAGTTCATGAACTGTGCTGGGCAATAAATCACTTGCGCTTATGCAGGAGAGCCGAGGTTTTTGGGTTCCTAATAGGCACTCTGACAACGTGATTGCTCCATATTTCTTTGTAGCTGTCACCTTTGCAGGCCTGTCAATGCTCCTAATCTTTTTTCATTGCAATGTCAAGTTTTGGTAAGTGAAGAGGTGGAAGCTGGGATGGGATGTGAACAATACTGGGACCAGCTTCCTGAGCCACTCCTGGAGCCCTGTCCCTCCTGACAGGAGCCCACCCCTGGCTGCTGCCCTGCTGAGGGGGCTTGGGCTTGCTGCAGCACCTCATGCACAGGGGCTGGCACCAGCACCTCGGGACAGCCACCGGCTCCCAGCTCCCTCCCTGTCATCCTGTCATCCTTCCCCTCTCCCTACCCTTTCTCTCAGCACCATCCTCTGCCTTTTCCTCCCACCAGACCCGCTGATGCAGAGTTCTCTTCCCATGGGAACACAGCCAGTGCTGAGCCACCAACGCAGACCAGAAAACTTACTTTTAATATTCAGCATCTGGGTAGACAATAAAAACTGGGACAAATAATCTAGTTGAGGCAATTACCTTAGCATAAATGTATATATTATTTATAAATGGCTCTGAATATATAAATAATATTGATACAATTTGCATGAGTAAAAAGAGACATAATTACCAAATGATGCCTTAGAGAAGTATATCCTGCTGGTTGCTTGCTGCCCTGATTCTCCTCCAGTGGAACCTGCCCCAATCCTCTTGTCCTGCTAAAAATATGACATACACATTTAACTGAGCTAAAAAAATAGAGCCTAGAACAAGGAAACCAGTTTAGAAAAGTCAGCGCTACCCAAGCAGCTTTATCTGGGTTTTGAGTGGGATTTTAGGATTCAGTGTTTCCTGGGGATGTAATTCAGGACAGGTTTCAGAGATCTGCAGAGACACAAGTGCATTATGCATCCCTCAGGAATGCCAGGATGTCCCTGCCCCACTGCCTGCACTCACCACTGTCCCTGGGTGCCACAGCCCCAACCTGTTCTTCTCCTCCTCATGAAACCGCCAGGAAACTCCATGGGCTTTTACTGAAACCACAAGTGGCTTTTGTAAAGCTCAATTCAGCAGCAAAGCGAACACATAAACACAGTAGAGCATAAGCAGGAGCAGCGAGCTGAGCACTTGGTGCCTGAGCCATGGAGAATGAAGTTGTCTGAGCCTGGCGCGTCCCACATGCGCCTCTTTAATAAAACTGGCGGAGATTTGTTGATAAGCCTGAAGCAAAGTCAATGTAAAGTGTCAATCCTGCCTGTTCACAGGAGCCTTTGGGGGTCAAGCTGCTTCCTCGCTATGATCGTCGTATCACAGATGTGTCAGCCGTGGGTTAACTGTCTTCTCATGGATCCTGCTCAGATCAGACACGAGATGCAGATAAGCCCAGGCAGAAGGGCTGGGGCCAAGCTGTGCCGTGCCAGTTCTGGCTCACACGGCCCCTGGGGCCCTGGCAGGCTGTCCTGCAGCCGTGCTGGCCAGGGTGCCACTGACACCGGAGTGGGGCAGCCACAGGCTCTGGGTCCCACTGCGCTTGCCAGGCTGTGGGATGAGCATCTAATGGCTGCACAGTCTGCATGAAGAGAAGCTGAGAGAGAAGAAATCAAAAGAAGTGGGGTTTAATTAAGTATCAACCAAGATTTATGCAACTTTCTCTCTCCATCATAAATATTAATAAGGAGCAAGTGGTGACTCTGTGTGGCAGGCACTGTTGAGCCATGAAGGGATGTTAATTCCCGGCTCTTTGAGATGGACTAAGCGTGACACAGAACCTCTTTGATTTGGAATATTCCTTGGGTTTAAAAGTTAAAGAACATGAAGGGGGATTTAGTGGGTAGTAAACCATTAGTGAGGCTGGGATTTAAACTCCAGTACGCATGTCGCGTATTTCACGATCGCCAAACTGATGAATGGCAGCTTTGCCAGAGGAGCTCCTTTGACAACACTGGGTGCCCCTGGCATGATGGCAAAGGCTGGACTGGCAGTGCTGGGATTTGGGCCACTGGAGCATGAGTGATGTGGGGGGCTGCAGAAGGGGCCCCAGGGATGGGGAGCAGGAGCAGGGACATCCAGGGCACCCCAGTCTCACACAGCCCACAGGCAGTTATTAAAGGTGACACAGTCGGCCTGAGGAAGGACTTGCAGAGCCCACTAAATCTCCAGCCATCCCTTAAATAAAACTTTATGCTGGCTAATAAATTTTAATGGCACTTGTCAGTCTTTGGTAACTGCAATCATTTAGCAGAGGAGGAGGAGTCCCAGTGCTGGGGCTTGGCTGTGCTATACGTGGTACCCACCTCTGTGCTGCTGCTTGCCATGTCCACACAGAAACAAGCAAATCCTGCAGCTCCCTCCCTCCCTCCCAGCGGCAAAGCATCCCTTCCTGGTGTGCACTGAGGAACAGGCATCTTCTAGGGCTGGAAAATAACTGCCTAAGGAGAGAAGCAAAGGGCTCTGCAAGTGTGTTGTACAGAAAATAAAAGCTTTTGCCTTTGGAACAATGCAATGTCATGTTTGGGATTTGAGGGGAAATTATCAAAAAGTTTTCAATTTCCAAAAATTGTTTTTGAACACAACAGGTTTCTTGGATTTCATGGGAAAAAAAAAAAAAAAAAAAAAAAAGTCGTCTGGGAACTGTGTTTTTCATCACTAATTCAAAACACTTTTCAAACTTTACTCTGGACCCTGAGCCAGGATTAACAGCAGAGTTTATCCAGCTGCAGCGTGTTTCAGCAGCCTCCTGTGGATGTCAGAGCCTGCTGAGCCCGGCTGCAGGGACAGCATCACTGCAGGGCCCCGTGCCCTGTGCCAGCCCTGCCGAGAGATGGCTCTGTGCATTGTACAGGCAGAACTGAGCGCATGTGGGGCCCGGCACAGACAGGACAGAGCAGCTGCCTCCGAAGGTGAAATGTGGGAACACACACTGGATTTAACTTGAGGACAGGGGAACATCGTGCAAGGAGCAGATCCTGTGGAAAGGATTTCCAGCGTTTCCGTCCTCCCCTCCCTCGCCCGCTGCCGTGCAGCACGGCTGCACACTGAGATTCCATGTAATTTTGTTTTAGTGCAGAATTTAATGTTAAGTTTAAATATGTAATTATCTTTAATTGAAATTACATCCATGCTTTTCATTAACAAGATGCACAGAGTGAGCAGCGTAAGGCAGCGCCGTGCGGGAGCGGGGCTGGAGCGGGGCTGGCCCGGCCGATCCCGCTCCGAGCATCCGAGGCGGGGGAACCGGGCCCGGGGGTACCCCTGCCTGCGCCCCCCGCCCGGGCTCTGCCCCCCCGGCCCTTCCCTCGGTGCTGGTCACAGGCTCTCCCGGCCCCGGGGCTCCCGTGCCCGGCCCGGAGCCGAGCGGAGCCGCCGCGCCGGTCACCAGGGGGAAGCATCGGCCCGTGGGCCCCGAAGCCGCTGCACGGAACC
>NC_031785.1:512012-520012 GCF_001522545.3 Parus major
CCCCGTCCTTCTCCCGCTCCCCCGGCACGCCGGGTGCCGCCGGTTGTCTCTCTCTATTCCCGCACCCCTTGCAGCTCCCGTCCCCTTGCTCCTGCCGCGTCCCTTGGAGACGCCCTGGTTTTGCCCGTCCCAGGGCTCAGCCACCGGTTTCTTTTCCAAAGCAATTCGATAAGTGATCCTAAAATCGCACTTCCATAAGTGAACCTAAACCCGTATTTCACTGCGGGCCCGACCCCCGCTGTCACGTTGCATAGGGAAACCCATCTGTTCCCAGATTCGGTCCTTTTCAGACCGTAAGATCAATGATTCAAGTGGACGTTAAACTAATCCAGAGAGAAAACATGGTTATGTCTGTCTGGCGGCTCTCCTGGAGACCTCCATATCCTTTCCAATTCCTCTCGGAGATCCCCCCCCTCCAGAAGCTCCTCGCTCCTCAATGTGCGTATTTAAACCCCGGGCTGGTCCCGGATGTGTTCTGCATCTTTACAGTCCTGACTGCAGATCTGCCGCTCACCCTGACACAGCTGGAGGGGCACCCGGTGCTCTTCCCCATCCCAGCCGAGGGACTCCCAGCACCGTTCCAAGGCCTCGGGAGCCCCGCTCTGCGTGGAACAGCACGGGCAGAACCGTGTCCTCACAGCCAGCACCTGCCACAGACCCTGCTTCTATGTTTCTGTTGTAACATTTCCTAACATTTCACCCAACAACCCATAAATTTCACCAGAACAAGACCATAAAGGGTTGGTTTGAGGAGAAAAGGACAGATTGCCCCAGGTTGTAACTCTACAGCGAGAGGCCTTAAAGAAGCTCTTGGCACAAGCAGACTGGCACCGTGTGGACACAGGACCATCCTCAGGGATGGGGCTCACCCACCCATCAGGGGCTGAAGCCTGTGTTCCCCCGGCTGCTGCCCCAGCCCTGCCTCCTCCACCCAGGGCACAGGGGTGGGTCCATCATCTGCTGTGCTTGGATCATTCATGTCCTGGGGACAACCAGAACAGGACAAAAACGGCACCAGGGCTCCAGAAGAGCTTTTCAAGAGTGCAGAGTCCAGTGCCATACAGGCAAACCAAGATACTCCCAGTTATCAGCTAAATTTCAATTTCTCTCAACAATTATTTTAAAAGCAAGGAGAAGGACCTTGCTGAGAGTGTCACTGCGCTCCATGAATCTTGAACTCGGGTCTCTGTGGCCTCCAAAGCAGTTCCTGCATCTTTTGCAAGCATGAATCCTATGGATTTATCTTAAATGCTCTTCAGCCTTGTTAGCAAAAGCCACTGAGACAATCAGCACATGCTAAAGTCCTGCTCTGACAGGGCAATCAATTAAATATCAATTAATCAGTTAATCAGTACAGAGGATACACACAACAAGGCTATGATGGTCAGTTTCTAACCCTGGATGTTTCATACCAGTCCCACATATGCAGCTTGACAGAACGTTATTTTCTTGGGAGGGGGTTTCATACTGGGATTTCCAAGCTGTGGGGCAGAGCTGGGCCAGCACTCCAGGGCATTCCCACAGGCACTCATGAACACAGCTTAAGAGCTCCCTTCCTCCACATCTCCTATGTTTGCAACTTCTACCATGCTCATTTTCAGACAGAAAATCATAGAGAATTTGGAGAAGAAAGTGTTCAAAAATTTTGGAATTTTCTCCTGAAAAGGACGAAACTAAATTTACCATGGAAGCTGTTCTCAAATTCCTCTCCCAGCTGTGGCAGTAGGACAGATGCCAAAACCCTGGTGTCCCAGACCTTGCTCTAGTGGTTCCGTCTCTAGAGCACTCCTTATTCTTCCTGCCTTTCTCCTTTGCTCCGTGACCTTTCACACTAGGACATCTCCCCATCTGTGTCCTTTCACCCTATGAAGCCCTGGACACTTGTCCCAGTAAAGCCAGGACAGGTGGCCTCAGAGACCTTTTCACCTCAGTATGTCCTGCCTGTTCCTTAACCTGATTTGGATGTGTCTGATGTGAGTGATACACCTACCCAGAGCCTGAGACCTCCAGAAGCCACTGCTCGTTTCCATAGACCCCCCATAAATGGATAACTGGCTCTTTTAATCTTGTTACTAAATTGTAATGGAATTATCCCTCTAATCCTTTGGAGCAAGAGCAGAACTCATCCACCAATATAAAATAAAATTTTTAAAAAAACCAAAAAAAAACCTATAGTAATCATAGATTTTTAATGTATTTATTTTGTGCTGCTCTCAAATAGGCTGTATGTAAAATTTTATTTCAGAGGAATAGTGTCACATAGTGCACATTGTGGCTGCTCTGTTATTAAGTCCTCTTTAATCTGCCATGTGTGTGGAGGTGCAATGCTTTCCCATCACAGCTCCCTCCTGCCAGACTCCCCGTTAATGGTGTTACCGGATTATCAGGAAGAGGCGGAATTACCCAGCTACAGGAGGTTTTTGCTCTGATCTGCTTAGCAGCCCGGGCCATTCCAGGGCAGGAGGGCTCAGGGATGTAAGCCTGTTTCCTTCTCAGGACCATGTGCTCCTCACTGCTCTATTTTCTCACAAGAAACTTTCTAGCTGGTAAATCTGTTTAGAGTGATTGGTTCCTGCAGCTGCTCTGCCTGTCTGTCTGTCTGTCTGCTTCCCCACAAGTGGGAGCTGCCGGGTTGGGCCATTGGCCCTGCTGGCAATGGAATGGGAGGCAAAGATGGGGCCAGCAGACAAGGCAGCAGTGCTGGGAGCTGGGGCTGCCTGGGCATTGTCACAGCGAGCACAGCAAAAGCACTTTTGATCCAGAAACCACTGGCAATAGGATGGAGAACTGCAGCTGGCTCTGGAGCCTGAGGTACCTGGTGCCACCAGGAAAAGGCAGCTGGTGCTGCTACAGTCAGTGCACGGAGCCGCGCTGCCGTCACCCCACACCGTGCTGCCTCCTCGCCAGCGCTCTGCAGAAACAGCTTCTGCTCATTCCTGTCCACCCACAGCTCCCAAACCTCAGCTCCAAGGGAAGATGGTGACGTGGAGATGGGGAGTGTGCATCAGTGCCAGGCCGGGCAGGGCATGGCGAGAAGGGCTTTGCTTCCCACAGCACCACCCTGGTGGTGCGGGTGCACAAGGGAGATCATCTGGCTGATGCAGGAACATCCTCTGGAAACAGACGGGACATGGCCCCAGCACGGGGGTTCACAGTGGCATTTGTGTGACCTGGAGGGGACAACGTGGGCGTGAGGGAGCTCCAGCCCTGGCTTGCTCCGCGCCTGGCACGCGGGTGAGGCCGGCAGTGGGAGACGAGGGGTTAGGGATGTGCCAGCGTCCTGTCACAAAGCATTTGCTGACCTTTCCATAAATATTTCTCAGAAAGGCTAAGTGCCCGGGTCAGTTCAGAGGGTGCCGTGCTGCGCTCAGCGCTTTGCCCGGGGCCGTGGCCACGGCTGCTTTGACAAATGGCAGCTGACCCGAGCACGGCGAGCGCGGCCGAGCCGCGGCGCTGGGGCTGCTGATGGCCACGGCTGCCTGGCTGGGCAGGTGAGGCTTTAGGGAAAAGAATGCCATTTTGCCCTCAAAAACATGAATGCTGTAGAAGGCAAGATATTTATGAAATGCTGCTTCTCACTTGATGGCTGTGCCATGATTTTCTTACCCCAAATTAAAGAGGTCTTAACTGCTCCCATTGAAAATACCAGATATGAAGTGAAAGAGTTTAGTTGAAGGTCATATCACCTAGCTTAAAACAACGTTACGTGAGGAGAAAAAAAGGGCTTCACCAGCATGATTTAAAATGTGAAGTGTATTCCCTCTTTTTTGTCATTTGATGGCAGAAATTACAACATGGAAATGAAAGCTTGGAGATTTGTACAGTGAATCTAATAGCCTAGGCCCTGAAAAACCTGTGCTGCCACATTCAACCACCTCATAAGCACAGTCTGTCAGGAGGATATACTGTGGCTGGCATGCACTTTACCAGTTCTACCAGTCTGCAAAAAATCTGGTAGTTTCTTACATCAGCTTAACTCTGGGTCACGCTGGACTGGCTTTCATTGGTGAAAATGAAGCTGATTCGATAGCACCTGGTGACAAATCCACATGGGAGTGTGTGAGCAGAGGAGGCTGCAGGGCTGCACTTGGTGGAGCGGAGCAGCTGCACACGCTGCTCCAGGTCCTCACACTCTGCTCTGGCCACATCTGTGAGCAAGCAGTCCATGGGGAGGGAGGCAAGGGAGAGCCCTGCTGCACCAGTGCCTTCAGCACGTTTCCCTTTCCATGCCAAGTACGTGGCACGCCAGTTCTGCCCTGAGCTCCGTTCTGCCCTCGCTCTGAAATGCTGTCTGCGGCTGTGCACGGTGCTCCCGCTTGGCTCACCTCCGTCTGTTAGCCCCTTCCTGCTTCCCAGAGACCCTGGCACAGGGGCTGCATTTGCCAAAGGTGGAGTCAGAAGTTCAACACCCTCACAGCCTCCAAGTTGCTCGAGTAATGCAGGAGGCTGGAACCAGGGTCAGGGGCTCGGTGTGTCCCCCGTGCTGACCCACACCTGCCTGGCAGCGGCTGCTCCGTGCTGTTCCATAGCACAGCAGTGCAGGAATGCATGTGCCTGGGAATGCCTTGGGCCCCAGCCTGCAGAGATTTATGTACGTGCTTAACTCTTAGCAGATGAGAAATCCCATTGAGACTATGCATATGCTACAGGTTAAAGACAGGCATAAAGCTTTGAAGAGTCTGAATCTTGGATTATAAAGATTATAAATTTTCAGAGGACAAGGACAGCCTCTGTCTGGATGGAACAGGGTCCTGCAGGTGAAGGACAGCTCCTGCCTGCTCTTGCACTGCCTCACCCTCCTCCCCTGGCTGCACCTGTCCAGAGTACAGCCCCTGTGGGTGCCTGGCATGGCCGAGGAGGGGCCAGGCAGCCTGGTGCTCATGGTGTGCTGTGGGAATGCATTTCTCAGCACAGCAGTTCACAAGAAAGGGAGTGCAAGGAGAAGCACGTGATATATCCATTCCTGGAGCTCCTAAACTCCTCCTCAGGACCGTGGAGTGAGTAGCAGGCAGCTGTGACAGGAGAACCCAAGGGTGCAGGGCTCCATGTGGGCATCAGCCCCTTGCCTGCTGCTGTAGCCAGACTGCAGGGAGCTGATGCAGCAAGAACTGAATACAAAAACTGGGCTGTGCCTGAGCTCTGCCAGAGCAGCCTTGCTCAGGTGGGGCTGGTGGCAGGCAGCAGAGCCCACGGTGCAGGCCTGGTGTTCAGGGTGCCAGCTGCGCCCCACTGACCCAGCCCTGCCACAGGACAGCCACAGCTTGAGAGTGGCACCAGCCACCCAGCTTTGCTGGCTACAGTTTTCAAAAGATGGGGCAAGGGGAAACTGTTTCTTGCTACTCTGTACTTTTAATTCATATTTTCACAGCTCTGCCTGTCCTAAATCCCAAGCAGATGGTGCAACTCAGCCCAGCTCCTCAGTTTGATGATCCCTGGGGCCTTCCTGCAAAGTGTACATTTCAAAGGATAATTCCAGGAGCACTTCTTACCCTGATCTGGAGCCTTCTGAGCATCCGTGTCCTTCATCCCTCCTCACACAGCCCTGCCCTGCCTCACGACTGCTTCCACGGGGATTCCCTTTTCCATTTAAAAGGTTGGTGGAGTCACAGGCTCTTACGGCCTTTGAAGCAGAGGGAGCTCTGAAATGCAAGAACGAAAAGAAAATGAGAAAAGGAGGAAAATCCCCTTATGACTTCCCTGATTTATCCTGAAGAAACTGGGGCCACCCCCAGCCTCTGAGCAGGGCAATCTGTCCCCCAGCCTGGGGTGACACAGTGGGCAGATTTTGCCCTCCACAGAGGAGTCCCAGCCCTGCACCCGCAGCCCCTTTTTGTGCTCGAGAAGCATTTCTGCACTAACAAACCCCGTTTGATAATTATGTTGCAAAAGCCTCACTCTGAATATTTAATAGAATTATTGCTAGTTACCAGCACAGGGAGGTGATAAATCACTGCCGCCTTTGCCCACCACCAGCCAGAGCCATTAGTGGGTTTCAATCATGGTTCCCACCCTGCCCTCGGGCTGGGGTGACCATGAATTAAAAAGAAAAACAAACAATCAACCTCCCCCACTCCCCATAACCCCTGTCTGCTCCCCAGGCCCCATCCCGCTAAGAAATAAAAGAGAGCAGTGCTGCTGGGCTGTGGCTGGGTCCCGCTGCCCCCAGCACCACACGGCCCAGTTCCTGCTGCCCTGGCCCCCGCTCTGCCCCCTCCACTCAGGAACGAGGTGATCTTTTAGCTGCCCTTTGTCTTGGAAAAAAAATTAATTCTCATTTGCATTACCTCGACTAAATGTCACCCACCGATATTTTGTTAGACATTAGCAATGCTGGCAGAGAGGGGCACGGGATAATTGCGTTCTGCCTAGCGCTGGGATTTACATAATTTCAGACAGCAATTAAAGAATCCCTGGGAATTTTTTTTTTCCCTTCCAACCTCTCCTACAAAGAAAGTGTTCGTTTACATTAAGCGCTCAGCTCCTCGCTGTTCATTTGCATAAAATTAAAGGTTTTTGTGTTCTGGAACAGCAGGGTAACATTTAAAATTCCGTTTCAAAAAGCTCACCTTAGAATAATAAAATGTTAATATCATTTCACGGGCTGGAGAAGGTTGCCAGCTGCCTTTCACCTCAAACTTTTACCCAATACTAACTGTTAGGGTGGATGATATTATTATTTTTTGTTGTTGTTGTTGTTAAGAGATAAACTTTCTTGAAAAAGTGGAGGGCTGTGAATGTGCCTCTGGATGGGTCTCTGCAGGGCTACTCCAGAGCAGAATGTTTGTTTACTCCATAGTTTTTTAATTAAAAAATCATGCAAAGGAGCAGCAGCGGAATTTTATAGGCTTTAATGTGCCGTCATACTCCATACTAGGAGAGGAAATGCAATTTGGACCGAACCCCGTTCATTTGCCTTCACGGAACATCAGTGACTTCAGCCCCGGGGCTGTGCTGCCGTGGCCGGAGCGGGCCGTGGAGAGGCCGGGGGGAAAGAGCTGAACCCCAGTCCTTGCTCCCCAGCTGGGGGGTCCTTGCAGGCCCCCTCCCTCCCCCAGGCTCCCCTGCAGCCTGGGGAAGTGAGGGGCTGCCGAGGAGCATCACCTGCACAGCTCCCGGCACTCGGGCACGCACCTCCCCCACCCCTGGAACCGGGGCTCCCCCATCGCCCCCCTGGAACTGGAGCTCCCCCCCATCGCACCCCTGGATTTGGGGCTCCCCCATCGCACCCCTGGATTTGGGGCTCCCCCCATCGCACCCCTGGATTTGGGGCTCCCACCCCTCGCACGCTCCAGGGTCCCTCGCTGGGGTCCCCCAGCACCGGCAGCCCCCGGCCAGCGGCCGCAGCCCCGCAGCCATCGAGGGGGGGTGGGGGCTCCGAGGGGCTCCGACCCCCGTGTGAGGGAGAGGGAGCTGGGGCCGGGCTATCCGAGCTGCCTCAGCCATCAACTGCCTTTGTTCTGAGCCCTCTCCCAGCTCTGAACAATAAAAAATGACATTTCCGTTTGAGGATGCCACTGTGGAAGTCCCCGGGTGACCTTGCCCATGTCACCAGGTCTCTCACCTGGGCAGCCGAGTGTCAGCAGCATCCCCCAATCCCCCACCCCGTGCCCTGCGGGCACAGGCCCCAGCGAGGCCCGACGTGCTGGGGAGGGGTCACTGCCTCCCCCAGTGCCCCCAGTGCGGCCAGACAGGGGCGGTCCCACGGGCTGGCAGCCACCGCTAAGCCCCGCACGCCGGCCAGGGATGGTTTGGTAAAGCACAGACAGCGCCACCAGCGCCCCGCACCCCGCCCGACCCCGCGGGCAGCACTCGAGGGACCTGCCCCAGTTCAGCCCCTTGTCCCTTACTGGGCCTCACGCCACCTGCCAGCGCTGCCACTGCTCCCTGCGGCCACCCCGCCACCAGCCTCGCCCCTGCCCGTGTCCCTGCCCAGCACCCTGTCCCCGCTGTGTCCCCCTGTCCCCGCTGTGTCCCCTGTCCCACCTGTGTCCCCCTGTCCC
>NC_031785.1:520658-542213 GCF_001522545.3 Parus major
GTGTCCCCGCTGTGCCCGCGGCCGCGCAGGGCGTTTCCCCGACAGGGACTGGGGAATCAGGCGAGGAGGGAGCGCATCTTCCACCTGGCGTCCTCTTGTCTGCCACCATTTGGGGCTGCTGTAGGATTGTAGCAAAAAGCGTTTCATTACAAATGACTCCGAACCGCAGCCGCTGTGGGAGAATATCGCGCACAGCCTGCAGTCCCCAGTGCCCGTGTCGGATTCCTGCTTTAGTCCCCAGGCCACCGAAACTCCCCAGCTGCCTGCCAGCATTGCCGCGTCCTCTGAACGATTTGCGTGGGGATTCTGCACCTTCGCAGTCGCATCAGCCACAGGCACAGGGCAGGCTCGGGCTCACAAGCGCCCAGCTCACCACCAACCTGCCGTAAACATTTTCCAAACTC
Organism: Parus major; assembly: GCF_001522545.3. Lineage (NCBI taxonomy): Eukaryota > Metazoa > Chordata > Aves > Passeriformes > Paridae > Parus > Parus major. The sequence continues at coordinate 521,063 of NC_031785.1, forward strand.
TTCTGTATTTCCTGGGAGGTGGGAAGTATCACTGCACCCCTGTAGACACGGATACGAACCAGGATCAGCACGCTGTGTACTTCACATGGGAGTTGGCAAGTGCCAGTCTGGTGTCAGGCGGTGTCCTTGTCACCCGCGTCCTCTCGTGTGCCAGGACACATCCCCCAGCTCCAGGTTTCTGTGTCCTGACACTGCTCCTGGGAGGCTTTAAAAGCCAGCACTGAGCCCAGCTGCTGTGGGGAACAAAGCAACAAGCGGGCAGCAAAGCAGAGGACGAGGAATGAAAGGTTTTACCTGGGGGCAGAGTGGAGTAACACAATGAAGCAAACTTAAAACTGGAAAGGAAGAAGATTTGCTTTGGAATTTCTTGCAGGAAAAGTCATTAATTCCTTTAAAAATTTTTCATTGCAAGATTTGTTTTCATTACTTTTACATTATTTTATGACATCAGTAGTAATGCATAATGTGACCTGTCATATCATGTCAAGTCATGTCATAATATGCATAATAGTAGAGAAGTGCATAATATTACATGTCATATTGACATGATCAGAATATTCTATTATTATTGACTTCATCAAACTAATTATAAAATGGCATGAAATACTTTGCTGTAGAAAATAAGATTAAAAAGGCGCAACCTCTAAAAAATTAGTTATTTCCCTTTGCAGCTACATTTTTAGGTATTTTCAATGTATTTTTATGGAAATATTTACATTAGCATGTTACATCATGTTATGCACAGTTGTATGTAACTCCATGGATAAATGGAATAAGATAAATTAAAACAGTCCAAGTCAAATTTTCTGCTTAAAACTATTTCCCTCTTATGAAACCCCTACCTGAGAGCAGGAGCTGTAAACAAGACTCTGCATGTCCAGAGTCAGGCGATGGAGCTGGGGAGGGGTCGGGAGCACCAGGAGGGGCTGAGGGAGCTGTGAGGGGCTCAGCCTGGTGAAAAGGAGGCGCAGGGGACCCTTCTGGCTCTGCACAACTCCCTGGCAGGTGAGGGCTCGGGCTCTGCTCCCCAGGAACAAGGGACAGGACAAGAGGGAACAGCCTCAAGTTGTGCCAGAGTGGTTCAGATTGGATATTTGGAACAATTTATTCAGGGAAAGAGTGGTCAGGCAGTGACAGAGGCTGCCCAGGGCAGTGGTGCAGGGATTTAAAAGCTGTGCAGACGTGGCACTTGGGGACGTGGGTTTGTGGTGGCGTTGGCAGTGCTGGGTTGCACTGGGTGATCTCAGAGGGTTTTTCCAGCCCCAGTGATTCCACAGCTCCTTCTGGATCAGTCTCTCAGACGTGCTGCCAGCTCTCAGTGCCCGTGGAGGGGCAGTGCTGGGGGCTCCCCACAGGGTGTGGCACATCTGTGTCTGTGCCCTGCGAGCCCTCGCGCGTGCCCAGCCCCGCTGCACTGCCCTGGGATTTCTAATTGACTCGACACGTTATAAATTGCCAAACTTGGTTGTGATTGCTGTGAAGAATGGTACTTTAAAGGACTCAATATCTCTATACCTCCCTTTGATAAACATTGGCTTTCTGAGCTTAGATCTTATTTATTTACCCTTGGAGCAGGTTCATTACTATGTATTAGGTAGATATGACATATTTATGGAAATATGGGGACTCTTTGTGGAATATATTAAGATTACATAAATCATTGACTATGTGGTCAAGAACTACTGCAATCCTGATGAATGACTCCATGGGGTTTTTTTTTTTTGGATCCTTGTATAATTTTAAGAGCCATCCCCTTTTTCTTCCTGGACTCCTGCAGAAGTTTCTGCACCACCCCAAACATGATGGGGAAGGCAGGATGTGCACCTTCCATGGGAGGAAGCTCCAGGTCCCAGGTGGCCTATAGGGAAGGCACCTGGGAGACTGTCAGATATGAAACCCACCCCTAGGAACCTGCTTAGCAAGCTGAGAAATGGTTCCAGTTTGGTTATCCCACATCCCATCCACTGCGAGCTGCCGTGCGCATCCATTAACCAATAAATTTACATATCTAATGGTGCGTTTTCCCAGATTAGTGATAATTACATTTAAAACAGCTACTTTGATACAAACCTAGGAGAGCCAGAGCTAATGACATAAATGTGATTTCCTGTGTCTCATGGCCTCAGTATAAACACTGGAGCTGGGAGAGCACAGTCCATGGAGCCAGAGCTCCCGAGTAGCTCGTTGTGTCGGGCTCTTCCTCCTGCACCAGGTACATTTTCTTCCCAGCACCTTTGCTGCCATGAAATACTTGCTCCCCACACTGCCCTCCTGGGCTGCCAGAGTCCTGCAGGGGCAGCGGGCACTGGGAACAGGCTGGGAATGTGCCATGCATCCTTTCGGCTCGGGACAGATGACAAACACCTGCAAGTACGGGGGGATTCTTAAGGATAGTTAAGTAGCAAACTATCTGTTGATAATAAAATTTGCTTGATTCTCACAGATATCCAATTTGCCTACTATCCAAAGACAGGAATTGGGTGTCTGCTTCCTAAATTGTTTTAATCTCTGGCAAAGAGTGCTTCTGGCAGAGTCCCTCAGCTGGAAAATAGGAAGCGAGTTAAAAACAACAGACAAATGTGAATAATGCAGTGCTTAAGATGTCTGATCGTGATCTTGAGGGGAGAAGTTTAAATAGATTCCTCAGTCTACCTGCCTGTGATCCCCTGGGAAGGAGTGCACTCTTCTTGGGGAAAATGCCAGGTCAGGTCTGGCAGTGCCCTGCACTCCCCCCAGCCACTGTGGGAGCAAGTGGGGACAAGGCAGAGGGGCCTTGGTGCTCCTGGCCAGGCCACGGTGCTGGGGACTGATCCGATTCCGTGGGCTCCAGCAGCTTGCCCAGGCTTTAACATGAGTGATCTTGTTTCTCAATCATCCCTCGATGCATTCGTGCACATCCCACTGCTCTGACCCCCCACACCCACAGTAGTGCTGCCAGCAAGAGCTTCTGGCTCTCGCTGCACCCAGGACACCCAGCCAGGTGCCAGCTGCCTGCTCCCCTCACCTGCCCTCCCTCCACAGCCTCGTCCCTGCCTGTTCCCAGGCCACCTGCACATCCCTGCCATCAGGCTGCACCTTTGATGTAGCTTTATAAATATTCTCTCAAAACAACCTCAGACATTTTTCCACAATAGCATGAAAGGATTTCAAGAAATCATGAGATCCTGGGGAAAAAAAATAACTTCCTGTTTGCCTCCTGGTGAGAGGCTCTGTCTTCTGTAACTCTGCAGTCAGATTCACCTCTCTAACACTAACTGAACTCTTCCATGCAAAGAGGCCCCTGGGCATGAAGGTGCCCCCCACACCCCAGGATAGCCCCCACAGCAGCCTCCTCCCCAAGCCAGCCCTGTCCTGTGCCCCAGGCTCAGGTCCTGACCCAGCCAGCACCCCCATCTGTGCAGCTCGCCCCGAAATCCTCCCCGTGCCCACTCCTGCTGCAGGAGCCTCCAGAGCCAGCGTGATGTTTTCAGAATGGATCCCAGTTTTCTTCTCCTCATAATCCTCACCCCTTCCATGAGGACAGAGATCTTGGTGTTGCACGAACAGCAGTAGCTGCCCTGCACACCAAAGGAAATGCTCCTTCCCATCATGCTAAGTGAAACAATTCAAACCGGGAAAATCTTGATAAAAGTTTAATTAGGAAAACGGACTCCATCTGTAACGTATCCCTGTTCTCCCCATGTATTAACCCTTTTGCCATAAATCTGCCACCCTTGAAGAAACCTGCCTTCCTCACAAAACCTACTCAGGGTTCACATTATTTTAATCAGTTAGAGGGGTTTAATACATTATTGATTTTTAGGAGAATTGAAAAAGCTCCCGTATTAAGTCCAGGTTGCTTATTCTTTCTGTATATGACATTCAGGTACTTGTGAAAAATTATACCAATTATGAAATCAGCCATTTACTGCTTCAAAGTGCAATCAGTTGTCACACTGGAAAGCACTTGCTCCTGAATATTATTAGTTGGGCTATGTGCACAGGAAAGTGCTGAGAGGAAAGACTTTAACCAAAGGGCAATTGCATGAAATTTACTTAGAAATAGCTATTTATCACCCTTGGATTTCCTACTGTTCAAATCCACTGCAGACACTTTATGGAATGAAACAGCCATCTCACCAACGTAACTCAGCCAACTGAGGGGTTTTTTCCTCACTGACATTAAATGAAAAATTTAGAAGTCATTGTAACAGCTTAAAGATGCATTATCCTTTTTGATGTGCAATTTTAGCTTCATATCAAAAGCCATATAAAATAACCCCCGCACAAACACAAAAAAGGAACTTTTAAAAGTTTTATGACATGTAGTTCATCTTACCTTTTATGCATCTACCAGGCACAGCTTCTCCTGCTGTTCTCAGAGACCATTGCGTGATTACCACGATGGGGGAGAAAATATTGCCATAGCAGCAGCAGAGCCAGCCAAAGGAAGGATTAGTCTCTGGAGCCTGGGAAACAGAGGGGGAAGCTGAGCCTCACCACGCCAGCAAACGCCTCCAAAGCCGGCACGCGGTGGAATCGCGGAGAGCTGTCCCTTAGAGGAGCCTTCAGTTGTGTCACAAACTGCCACCATTAATGGGCTTTGCTGCAGGCAGCGAAGTGAGAGGGAACATAAATTAGAGGGAGGACATTCAAGAGAAATTTCAAGCTCAGTAAAGATGTCTTGTCTGCTTGCTTTCCAGAACAGACAAGAATTTTGGAAAGCAAGGGCACCTTCTCGAAGTAGGAATGAACCTGGTCAGCCTGGGAGTGCTGGCACAGCACTGGTATCTTGCAGGACCAGCAGGTATTCGATTCCTGACAGGAGTGACCACTGCTCCTGTCCATCTCCTTGGCTGCAGGCGCCACCCAGGGCAAGCACTGCCACCTCACACAGCTCACGGCAAGGCAACACTTCTCCTCTTCTAATTCCTCCAGGTAGAATGCGTGACACGAACGGAACAACCGCACTGTTGGAAGCGGGGTCAGGTGGACAGTGGGCAGCCTGGATACAGCAACAGTCACTGTGGGACTGCAAACAGTGCTCCCACATGAAAATGGGAAAGCAGCTCTTGACCCACTGGGTCTTGACGATCTAAACCAGGAGCGAAGTGCAGCCCCCAACATCTTGGGATACATTGGCTTGTCCACAAGAACAGTGTCTGAATGGGCCTAATGGCTTGGAGGCAGCACAGAATGCTCCCCACCTGCTCTGGAAAGGTCTAGATGTGGGGATGCAGGAAGCACAGAAACTGTCTCATCCTGCTGTACGCAGCAGCTGGATCTCCTGGTGGATCAGGGATCTGCTGGCACCACAGGTGAGGGCTGGGCACCCCATTCTCGTGGCATGAGCCATGCTGGATGAGCCAAACATGCAACAAGGACGGTTTGTGTTATTTGCCACAGTCAAACCCCCATGCAAGGAAACAGGCAACTTCAAAATGATGCTGTTCTTGAATTTCAGGTCCAAATGAAGAAGAGGAGAGGAGATGCTCAGGGGAGCTGCTGCTCTGACACCAGCACTGTGTGTGGGCAGCACAGTGTCGGGCATGGCATGTTACAAACTGCAGCAACAATAGTCTTAACAGGTGATGCCAACCAAACCCTAACAGCCGGCTTTATAGCACAGAAATAATGCAAAACCAGAACACTCAGGATATTTTAACTTAGCAAAAGGATTGTTATAAGACCATTTAATTTAATAAATAGTAAAGTATTTATAAACGAACCATTTCATAAAGCGTTACCAATTTCTCATACACAATAATATGATTTGCACAAACGTTTGTCCTTGAGGCAATAGAAATTTTCTTTGCAAATCAATCCTTACAGGGATTGTAATTAGTATCCGCTAAGGCAGCTCGTGGTACCTGTAGCTGTGTTTCTCCCATAAAAGCCCTGATTGCTGCAAGCTCTCACACAAAGCTAACGACACAGAAGGAAAATGCACACGTTGTCTAGACTATTCATTTTAATCAGGCAAGAGTGATTTTTTGTGGCCCATTTGATATGACTTTTACACAAGATACAACCTCACTCCACAGGGGCTGGCAGAAAAGGTCAGCACTGCTGTATAAAAATACATTTAAAGAAGGAGTTTAGAAAAGCAAAAACTGCAGCCAAGGCCCAGCATTGCTCAGGCAGAGCTGCAGATGTTGTGTCTATATGTGTGATTTCTAAGAAATTTATAAATCTACCTTTTTTTATTAAATGCACAAAATTTAAAAAAAAAAATAAAAATCAGTGATTCATTTTCTGCCCAGGATCCAGAGGGACAAAAGCCACAATCCAGCAGTCCCTATTCTGGGACATGCCACCCATGGGTGCCCACATGTCCTCCGATGGCTGTCACAGGATGCTGGCACCCCTTGGCACGACCACGGCCACGCTGGAGTAGCTGTGCACCAAACCTGACATGGGAACAGGAGCCCTCTGGTCCCTTGGACACAGCATGAGGCAGGGGTGTCTGTCTGTCAGGCCTGGAGCACCCCACTGCCTTCAGCTGCACTCTAAGTGCCCCAAATGGCACAGCAGGAGCTGAGTTATTCTGTGAATAGGGTCTAAAATTCCAGCTGTAGGTCTGAGTTCCAGCTTTAATCATGCCATTCATCATCATTACCCACAGTCACTCTACTCACTGCCCCAAAGGCAGTGGCAGGGGCAGGGGCTGATGCTCTCTGTCCCTTTCTTCCTCTGAAGGAGGAGAAGCCAGGCATCAGTAAGATCATTGATCTGGAGCATTCCTGTCCTCCTGAGCAAGGAGCAGGTTAATTTATCACAGGTTGGAGAAAACCCAGTCTTTAAATTCTCTGCTTGCTCTTAATTAAACAAAACCCAACTGTGTTTGCTAAGCCTTACTCCAAGGACCCAGCTGCCCCTGGTCTCTAGCTGAGTTCAGGCAGCCTGTCCTCCAGGCAAAGACCTGTCTTGAGGGACTGGGCTGATCCCTCTTCTGTCCCTGCTGCAAAAACAACAGGATAGGTGTGGCTGCATCTGCCTGGGCACATGGCTCAGGATCCTTGTGCTCCCTTAAATGCATCAGTCCACGTTGGACAGTTGGGTATGGGAAGATCTCCTTCAGAAGCAACGTCTCGTCTGTCCAGGGGAAACACCAGACCCTGCTCCCACCTCCCACCCCAGCCACAGGTGCTTCTGCACCAGGTGCTCAGAGCAAGAACAGCCAAGTCCATTGCAAACCTGGCTGCAAGGCTGCCTGGAGATTTCCTCGGCATGCTCCACGGTGTGAGGGGGAGATTAATCTTAATAATTACTGTCCTTAGCTCTTCTAGCCCTATCCAAGCTGTCCCCAGAAACGTGCAGGTCTCTCTGTGCCCCAGCCTGCCCTGCCCAGGGGCCAGGGCTGCTCTGGGGGCTGCACCCAGCCCATAGAGAGCCCCTCCATCCCAGCTGCCAAGCCTGCAGTGCCTCGAGGCTTTTCCCCTCCTGTCCATGAAGTAAATGAAGTGGGGAGAGCAATACAGTGCGCGCTCGCCGAGACTGACAAGCTTGAGCCTCTTCTGGAGCTGCTGTGCTGGTATTAAACAGACAAGACAAGCTTGCAGTCAGTTATCGGCCAAAAAAATAATGAAGGAACAAGTCAGCAGAGCAAAGCCAAGTCACCCGGCCCAGCCAAGTGGAGAATTTAATTTCGCGCAGGTTCCCAGCAGCAGAGGCTCAGTCGTGGCGCCCCGAGCGCAGCATCGCCCTGCGCCAGGCAGCAGCTGCCCCTGCTGCAACCAGGGCCAGGAAAGCCAGTGTCCTGCTCCTGAGGCCACCAGCGTTTCTCCAGTTCATAAAGATGGTGAGGGTTTGCAGGAAATCAGAGCAGTCCTAATGCCAACAGAGCTATCTGCACCGATTCTGGGCTCCTTTAATTCCAACGCTTTTCCATCCTTTTGCTCCAAAACCACTTCTGGTGTCAGTGTCTGGAAGAACAGTCAGTGGTCTAGGACTGCCCCAACAACAAAACATATCCAGAAGCAGAAGGAATAAATCAGCTGCCAGGGAGACTGAGGGCGCTGTCTGCTGCTGTGGACCAGTGTGGTGTCACCTGGATAGGGTAGAAATATGGCACTGAGCTGGAAACCAGCTGGGAACCAGCTTTGGTGTCTCCCCCTGTTCCCTGTTCCAGCATGTGCAAGGGAATTAATTTTTTCTGGGTTTTGCTTTGTTTTGTTTTAATTTTGGTGTTTCATTTTTGGTTTGTTTTCCTCCCATAATCACAGTTTCAGCCTTGCTGAGCAGGAGACCTACAAAACTCCTGATCATTCAGGGACAATTAGGGTACCACAGCTTGGCCAAACACACATCTCTGGGCTTATGGACAAATTCCTCACCTATTTCTGGAAGCATTTTGAAGTTTAGTTTTGAGGAAAAGGCAAGATGCTCGGAGCATAATAGATCTTCCAGAACAGGTGGCTGAGGGCTGTGAAAACAGAGCTCATGGCAATTCAGCTAACAAGGACCAAGGCTCCTGTGGCCAGCACTCCACCTACACTTGGGCTGCCAGTGTCACTGCCACTCCCCTGGTGTCCCACAGTCCTGTGCCCCAGAAGGACACAGGACCTCTTCTCCCTGCTCTGCTGAGATGAAGAGCCAGAGGGTGATTTTCTCCCTCCAGAGCATGGAGCAATCCGTGTCCAGCTCCCCGAACCTGGCGGGCACCGGCTCCCAGGTGCCAGCAACGCTGCCAGCAGCACCTGGGCAAAATGACACAGGAACAAACAGCCCAGACCAGCCGGTTCCTGCCTGGGAGAAATCATGCAACAATTTTCAGCTCCACACAAACATTTGCAGCCAAGTTATAAACTCCTGGAAAATGCTGACAGACCCTTTGCTCCAGCAGCGCGAGCAGGTGCCCCGTAATGAATGTGCTGAGTGACCTCCCCGCAAAGTTGCCCAGGCAAAAAGCACCGCGGTCGTTGGACAAACAATTAGTGAGTGTCCTGGTGGGGAGAGCATGCTAACAAGGGAAAGAGCCTGGAAGAGCTGAGCAAGCATCCTGCCTTCCCCCCAAATTCCTCCTCTTTCCAGCCCGGGCTCTGATCTATAACATGACTCACTGGAGCGCCAGTAAAGCTTCAGAGATTGTTATGCTAAATGAGAGAAAAAGTAATTGCCTTTTCCCCATCTAGAACTCCAGATATATAACTTGGAGAAATATAATTAGCTGCTAACTTCAAAGATGCATTGGAATTTTTGTAATGGGCATTGAGACCCTGTATTAAAAAAAGCTAAAAGAAAAATGATACACTCCTTCTTGTAAATGGAATAAGACTTAAAGGTTTTAATTAGGATTCGCTGTGCATCTGTAGCTGGGAAAACAGGAGAAATACGAGAAATACCCTGGTACTATCTTCCTGCTTGAAAAACACACATTGGGTAAAGAGCTTTCTGCAAAAATAATTGTGATACATTTTTAATTTATGAACAATAATCATCTATTATTAAAAATAAACTTCTTTTTACTCTATGTAAATCATTCCAAACAAAGGGAGATTTTTGCAACAAAGATCTGGAGTTCTTGCCTGTTTAGCATGGGAACAGGGGCACTATCACCCAGCATGACCACGCCAGCTCCTTGGAAAACATGGAACATTTGGAAACTAATCTGCCTACAGTGTCCTTTGTGTCCCCTCTGACTGCAACATGGGTGCCCAGGGGATCCTCAGAGTCTCTTGCTTATCTCTGCAGCCCCCATATCAATATCCTTTTCCTAGAAAATCACCTGTGTGCCACAGAGCCAGGTGCACCCTGCAGAGCCCCAGGGTTCAGAGAATCCTCATTCTCTTTGATGAGAAACCAGCAGAGTCCCCACAAAGGGCTCCCCGTGGCTCTCAGGGCATGGCTTGGCTGCTCAGAGGCCAGAGGGGCTGCAGGCTCAAGGGATCCCTTCCCCTGACAGGGGACACCACCACCCCTCATTCAGCTTCCCTGCACCCTGCCAGGGTGGGGCTGTGTGGGATGAAGCTCAATGTTGGAGCTGCTCTCTGTGCTAGCTCATGTGGCATTTTTTTGCTGCTGCTCTCTGTGCTGTGTGGAAAAATCTCAATTAATCTTCTGAAGAAACAGCAAATTGGTTTTACCTGGAATTCAACTCTCATGTAAGCCTGAACTAGGTTGTACAAGAATGTTACCATAAAAGGTGACTGTAGTTTGCATGTTTGGAGCCACTCTCAAAACAAATAAAACTCACCTCAAATCTCCACATCCCATCAGGGCCATGGGGCCCCTGTGTTAGTGGATGGCTTATTCTTTAATGCCATGGATTATAATTTATCTTATATACATTATATATTATATTATAAATTATATAGATGATATTTATATATACAAGATACCTTTATATTTATATGTATAATATAATATATGTGAAAAACGAGGTTCACATAATTTTTATAGAATTTAAAAGTGCAATAAAAAAACAATTAGGAGAGAAAAATAAAGTAAAGTATACAGATAGGGCCGGGTGTCTCTGCATTCAGCCAAGAGAGCACACCTTACTAACAAAGGATTGTCCCTTAAAAACAGAACTCTACTACATATCCATAAATTCTCATACATATTCAGACATTTTTTCTTAGGATCTTTGGTGTTCTTCTGTTTAGTTTTCTCTTGCCCCCTTCCCAATAGATCAATCTTCTTGGCGCCATTGAGATTTACATTCTCTGATACCAGGAACGCAATAAATTCCTCCCCCCAGAGTTCTGGTCACTGCTGTCTTCATCTGGATAAGAGAGTTTACAAATGCAGGAGTCTCTAGCTATTTTTTCCTCAGTCTTTGGGTTATACAAACAAAGACAGTTTTTATTTTAATACTATGCCATAACCTAACATATATGCATTATACTACTATTTCTAAATTTCATCAATAACAGAAATAAAGAAAACTATATTAATACAACAAAATTTCTCATTCTTATACACATAACATTCATCTTAATATTTGCGAAAAGCCAATAATATAAAATGTATCTATAACATATATAATTATAATATATATATATAAAATTATAAATTATAATTTATCTTGTGCATGACCACTGGTTGCATTGGGCCTTGAAGACCAGTTGATAAACGCTGATACAGACTGTTGCCATCAGTGAATTTTTGTGATGTAGGCAGGGATGAGGATGTGCAGGGGAAAAAGGGAGTGGCGAAGAGTGGGATTGCTGTTTTCAGCAAGTCTGAGCTGCTTGTTCATGTTTTTAGGGAGAATTCCAGGTACATATTTTCTACTATGAAATAAAGAATTCCTGCCTGATGTGTTCCCTGTGTAACACTAACCACGAGCTCATCTCTGAGTGAGCTGTGCAGGAGCCCATCAGTGCCCAAGGAGCCCTTATTGTGCACAGAGGACAAGCGCATCAGTGGCACAGGGCTGCAGGGCACGGGCTGGGGGCAGCTCCCAGCCCCGGGGAGCAATCCTGGGAGCTGGGCAGCTCATGAGGGCTCTGCACAGCCCAGCCTGCAGGGAACAGGCTGTTTTCTCACAGACCTGTTTTGGTTCAGCGTTTGGTGCTTGTTGAGTAGCTCTGCACATGTAAGCAAGGCCTGGCAGAATGAGCAGATGCTGGAGTGCAAGGGGGTGGTTGGGGGGGACAGGCTGGCACAGGGGCTGTGTTCCCCAGTGGCACTGGAGCCTCAGCTTATAACACTTACAATGGCTCTTTTTGGTATTTACTGCTTTTGCTTATATTGATCTTAACTGCACTCGATGAAGGCAGTGACCCCTTTTCTCGCCATTCCTGATCTCATTACCTGTGAGCAGCAGGCTGAGCAGAGTGGGGTGAGCAGGGCAGGAGGCTGCAGCTGCTGCTGCTCTGCTGCCAGCCAGGCTCTGACCAGCTGAGGATCAGAGGTAGCAGGAGAAGGGCCTGGCTTGCTCCAGCAGGTCCCAGCACGTTGTTCATTTCCTTCTGATCAACGGGTCTGTGCTGGAGCAGCGAGGAGCAGCCTGGGGGCTGATGGTGACCCTGCAGGGCAGCGATGCCTCAGGCTTGTCCCTGCTTGGGGACATGGGGTTATAGGGATATGAGGACATGGGGACAATGGGGACATGGGGACCTGGGGACATGGGGACATGAGGACACAGGGACATAGGGATGTGGGGTTATGGGGACATGGGGACATGGGGACATGGGGATATAGGGAGACAGGGACATGGGGACATGGGGACATGGGGACACAGGGACACAGGGACATGGGGACATGGACAGCAGCCCCTGCTCGGTGCCCTGGCACAGCAGCCCCCAAAGCCACCCCAGCTGGGGGTCACTGCCCAGCCCCACCAGCCAGGGGCTCCCCAGAGAGGGGCTCTGGTCCCAGCAGCGCAGGGAGGAGCTGCCACCCCCGTGAGCTGTGTGTGGAGGACATGATACTGAGCACTGGTAATACAATTTATTTCCACTAGTGAGTGAATTGCCCATAATTCATGACAAGTAGAGCCTCGAGTGATGATGAAGGTCAGCCCAACAGATCTGGAAATAAATTGTATCCTATTACAGCTCCTATTAGAGGTCTATTTATAGCAGGGGTTTGCAAACTCCTGGAAGTTGGGAGGGGTTTGGGTAGGATATTTGCTTTCTGCTTGGATAGGGAGGGTATGAGGACATGAAAAACCGATCTGAACAACCTGTGCTGCTGACATAAACCAGTCCCTGTGGTGGACCAGCCTGTTTGCTGCAGAGGGATACTGGCTCTGGAGCTGACCTGGGGATTTAGGGGTTTCTTGGGGCTGAAGGCACAGCCAAGGGGCAGGGGAAACCTGCATGGAAAATGTAGGAAAAAGCACAGAAAGGTGGTTGCCTTGAGGAGGCTGATCTAGAAAATACCATTATGCTTTATAGTGGCAGCACGGCCTGTATCTGCCGAGAGCAGAACAGTGCCTCTCTCCTGTATTTACCCCTCTATTTACCACGCCACTGTAATCCCCAGGTGATAGATAATATGCAGGATGTGGTTTGCCATGGAAACAGAGCCCTGGTTCTTTACATTTTAAAAAAGATTAATATTTCTCAGCTTGGTTTCATTATTCTGCTATTAAAAACCATCAGTTATGTAGCGTTTCCCAGCCCTCTCAGGCCGTGACGTGCCCTTTAGGGCAGCAGCTCTCCTGAGGCAGGGGCCAGAGCCCCAGGGACAGCGGGTGTGGGAAAGCACCTGGTGGCACCTTGGCCACAGGGTCTGCTCTCTCCAGCACATCTGGCTGCACCCAGGGGTGTGATACATCCATGTGACTGACAATGCTCTAGGTGAAGGGAAAGGAGCTGCTGCTAAAGTCCCACAGATGACTGTGCCCACTCCTGCCTCTCCTCTGCATTCCAGGTCTGGAGCTGCAGAGAGCATCTCAAAGCCCATTAAATGCCAGAGCATCTCACCCCTGGCAAAGGAGAGATGCTAGGTTTCAATGTTGTCCTCTATCTCCTTGAAAAATACTTGAATTTTCTATGGACTGGGGACAGAGTTAAATTTCCTTATTCTGTTGAAGGACACAGGTTTGGGGAAAATAAGTGAGACTCCTTGCTAGGAAGTGCAGCAGCTTTTCTTTCACTGAGGGACTTCCCAAATGTCAACATGGATGGAGGGGCAGGTGTTTGCACAGGAACCCTGGCTGTGCATACAGACAGGGTAACCCCCTGTGTAAGAACCTGCTCAGGTTAAGGAGGATCTTGTGCTGGAAACGTTAGGAAGTTTAGTTCCTTAAATGCAAAGAAATATGAAAAACAGCTGTCTTTTAAACCTCATAAATCTGTACAGTAAAATGTTTGGGCAAAAGCATACTTTATTGTTTTTGCTGTCAGAAACAAAGAATTAAGGGCCATGTGACTCAGTAATTGCTGTGGACTTTTTTTTCTGACAATAAACATTAAACTTAAAACTGTATTAAAATCATTTGACAATTTTTATGCTTTAACAGCTGAGAGTGAATAATGTTTTTTGCATATAAAACACTTTCTCTTGTCAGCCTATAAAACTGTCAGAAATAAATTCATCAAAAAAGATTATATAATTAAAAGTCACTACTTTTCTTTCCCTAGTTTAGTTCGAATTATTTGTTTGTCACTTTTTCAGGACTGAATTATGGCATTCAGAGACAACTGCCTTTGTTCAGACTATTGTGAAATGTATGATTCTTACAAAGGAGCCCAACTTTCTCCTCTAATGTATCAATTCAATATCACTTCTTAGAAAATACTTTCAGATAGTTGTGTTTCTGAAAAGCGATTTTATTCTGCAGAGGAGGCAAGACCAGTAATGGAAAGCTTCCAGATGTAGAAATATTTTTTATTATTGAGCTGCATATAATTTATGGAAAATTGCTGAATTAATTTTTTAGCAAAGTAAATCATTAGCACTTCAAACCACAAATTCTCTCTTATAGGGAGAGCCATACAGGTGTTTCAAAGCTAAAGGAGCAATATTGGTTATTCTGTTACAGAGATCAGGAAAGGCTGGGGTGTGTCTGGGGGACAGTGTTGTGCCCTGGTGAGGACCCAGCTGTGTGCCCGTGGTGGGGAAGCCCTGGGGGAAGGGGGCTGTGGGCACAGGGCTTTGCAGAGGGGCACTCTCCCCCACAGAGGAACCTGCCTGCCATCAGTCCCTTCCACCTTGGGAGAAGTGGGGGAGAGAAGGAAGCAGTGTTTGTGCAGCCAGACTGTGTAAACAAGCTGTCTTGGCTCCTCACAATGAGAAACTGCGAGCTTGTCAGAGCTGGGTGGGTTTGGGGTGACTGGGTTTTCAAGGCTGGAGGCTAATAATGGTTTATTGATCTGTTGTTAAGTTATTGGAGCCTTAATGGAGGCAATAAACTAATTGTGCCCATTGCTGTCATGTGGCTGCATCAGCTGGAAGCCTCCCTGGCACACAGAAGGGGGCTGGTGGTGGCCACCTCTGTGGTGACCCCAGGGCCAGGGAGCATTTGGTCTTGAGGCAGCAGAGGTGCTGCTGTGAGTGAGAGCAGAAGGTTAAAGGTGTGCTGAGCACTGCACAAGGATGGGGTTTGCTGGCTTGGTGCTGTTTTTCTGATCTGATACATCACGAAATCCAGAATTATTGTGAGTGATGATTTAATAAATGGAGTGAGGGGTTGGGGGGAGGGGGTTCACACTAGGATGCGCCGTGGCTGCTGCTTCCCCCAGTCTGGATAGGTCCTACGTGCCCAGCAGCTGAGGCGAGGCTGAGCTGCTCAAGTATTATCTCTTGGTATGGTAATTATTATTTGTGATTAATCCTGCCCATGCTGAAGAGCTGTGCAAGCCTTTTTCAGAGGGTTCATCTTCATGTTTGCTCGTGCTCTTCGTGCGTAATGCAAATTGACGTGAGCTGCTGTGGAAGGGAGGCAGACGGAGGTGTCTGTGCCACAGAGCTTTCTCGTGACAGGCTGAAATGACTAGAAATGTCCTGGCAGCAGTCAAACCTCCACAAGGCTGGGGGTCAGGGTGTGTTCAGGCTGGGTGGTTCAAGGGCTCTCGGGGTGCTGGTGCTGCAGCTGACCTGTGACCAGGGTTAACGAATCCCAGCTTTCCTTCCCTTCACCCTCCTGCCCTCCCAGCACCTGCACTCCAAGAGCTGTACCGTGGGCACTGCTGTGCTGAGCTGCCCCAGCAGCCTGAGAAACAGCCAGCCACAGCTCCAGAGCTTGCCCCAAAACTGGCAGCTTCTACCTTGCCACCCTCCACGATCAGCCAGAAAATTCTTTTGCTGGCAAGATATACTTGTTTGTGAAAAGCTGGAAGTACCTGGGAAATTTGTTGGACCTTCAGTAGCTCTACAGTCATAATTTAAGCAAGTTCATGCTCCATTAAAACCAGTTATTTAATACAATAATCATTCAATTAAAAACCTCTTGAAGCACCTGCCAAAGCCTATTTGTATCAATACAATATTTTAATTGTAAATAGCGAAGTATGGTCCTGCCAACTGTGATTGTCAGGGAAATGTTACCAAAATGAGAGCTCAGTCTCAGAGAGGCTCTGGCAACAGAGCAGGACTTGTGCAAGAGCCGGGAGCAGCTGCCCTGGACAAGGAGCTCCCTTCCAGACCCACTCCTGCAGCCAAGAGCAGCCCTTGGGCAGGTCCTGGTCCCCATCCCGCTGGGCTTCCTCGGCAGTGAGGGCTGCTGCACCTGGGCATGGGAGTGCAGAGTCAAGGTAACTCTGCTTTAAGCCTTAGGAGGGAGGAGGAAGAGAGAATCTGTCCAAATCTCTGCTCTAGGGCTCTCTGCATGATGGTCTGCCACTGCTCCCCGAAGGCACCGAGCTCAGGCTCAGCTGGCTGGGGAGCTTGGTGCAGCAAGGCAGAAAACTGGAAACCCTGTGTGGGATTCCTGCTGCTGTGTTCCTTGTCCCACACCCTGCATTTTGCCTCGTTGCATAGGTGCCATCACATAAATATTCCAGTCACTATCGCTTACTGTCAGACCCAATTTAGAAAAGTACCTGTCTGTTACAAATATTTTATAGTACTTGAATATGCAATTTATGTAACATGCCCAGCAAAAGAAATCCATTATACAGTTTTGTCTGATTGAAATTCTGGCATCGTAACAGTAGGAAAAAATTAAATTATTCTAGAAAGTTGCAGTCCATTATGAAGACCTAACTGCTCTTCTCTGAAAAAGCTGCTGCTGCCTCAGTGGTGCCAGCACTGTGATATGAGCACTGCGTGCCCTGGCTTCATTCCCACATTGCCCAAGGAAAACTGGGCTCCCCTGAGCAGAAAGGCATTTTGTTCCTTCCCATGGCTGCTCCTGCAGCCCCCCAGCCCTGGGGCTGGCCAGGGGCCGGCTCTGCTCCAGCAGGAGGATGGGGCTGATGGCACATGAGGGCTCCATGGAGTTCCTTTGCCTCTGCCCTTCCCACTGATCCTGACTCTCCAAGAGCCGCTGGCTGTGGGCAGTTTCTCTTTCCTGTCTGGGGCTCTGATGGTCTGGGCCAGTTTCCCTCTGCACTTTCAGAGGCTGGGACTTGTACAGGGAGGAGGAAAATCCCAGCAGGTTGGTTACCCCTGTGTTCTGAGGGTTCAGGGCATCAGCGAGCCCCAGGGCAGGGCAGAGCTGCTTCTCACTCCCTGGCTGAACATCCTGCTGCCACAGTTTTGTAGGGCAAGAGGAAGGACCTTATTCCTCTGCCACCTTTTCTGTATTCCAAGCAGCTGGAATTGAGGACAGCTCATGGTTCTGCTACTCTGGCACCAGCTGCCATTGAATTCCCATTACTTGTGTCCCTGGCATCGGGTTCATTTACATTTTGCAAAGTTGCCTCTCTTTTACCTTGCACTGATTAGGTCTGTCTGAAGTAAATTACTGAGTTCATTGATCTGAACAGCTTTATTTCAACTGGGGTGAAGGATTCCAGTGAGTGGCCTTGGCAGTAGCCCCATCTCCACAGCCCCACAGCCGTGGCCCAGAGTGTCTCCTTAGCCATGAGGAGGTGCAGTGCTGTACGAAGGTATTTGAAATTGATGTCCACTCCTGCAGTGAAACATGTCTTCAAGTGTGTTTTGGGAGGAAAAACCAGGTCAGACTAGAGCGGAGAGTATTTATTTCCTCTGGGACTTTGTGTGTTACTTGTGGTATATTTTATGGATAGAGTCAGCCCCATATGTCTTGGGGAAGGCGTTTGGCTCAGCAATGTGTTAACAGTTAGTGTGCTAAGGAGCCCTTGTTTGGGTACTTTAGTTTTGACATTTAAATGCATTTTTCAAATACAGTGAGATGAATGTGATGTCACCAGGGAGTCGCGAAGGACTCTCAAGCATAAAAGCAGACGGTTGGGTTTTAATCTTTAACAGAGCACTGGCCTCTTATCCCTGAAGGTCCCTCAGCAGAAGCTGTGTTGGGCTTTAGGTACCCACAATATCAGGTTCTTTATCCACTTATGACACTCTGTGTGAGAGAAAAATGTGTGTAATGCAAAAGTGATATTTAGTGCCACTCAGCCCTTATTTTGTTTGACCATGGGAAATCTAGAAGGCTAAAGATCTTTGTGGGCTTTGGCAACAGGCACTAGGTCAGACACGAAGGGGTCTGGACTCAAGTGTCTATTTTTATTGATGTATGACTTCTGCAGAATGTGAGGATTTTACAGTTTGACTCTGCAAAACATTAACTGGTAGAACAGAAGCGCCCAGGAAGGAAAGCAGCGAGGAAACAGCGTGCTGTGGGATGGAGATCCTGCACTGGAAACAACACGGAATGCTTTTAGGGCAGCTGTTTCTCTAATTGCACAAGCACTGAGATGGAGCAACCCCAGAGCTGTGAGCTGCTGAGGCTGGCCCTGCTGAGGGCCCACAGAGCCCTGGCTGTGCCCGCGGCAGCGCAGCCCCCAGCGCATGGCTCTCCACACACACACACAACAGCCTTTGGATTCCAGGGAGGTTCTTTACACTGACACTTCTCCCATTTTGGAAACATCTGTAGCCTCTGGTTTTCACAGGGTTTTATCTTTGGGGAAAGATTGGAGATAAACATGAACAAGCTTTTAATTATAAGATACTGATTGTTGGTTTGCACAGCAATATTTATTCAGCAAATTGCTAATTAATGCAAAGAAAACTCCATGTGACATCAAATATTTGCTTCCATTTACACTACAAATTTTTTTTTTTACAATGATGACAGTAAATGAGATTTGTGAGGACAGACAGGATAAGGATAGAATTGTAGAATTGTTTAGGTTGGAAAAGCCCTCTGAGAGAACCAAATCCAGCTGCTAACCCAGTGCTGCCAAGGCCACCACTAACCCATGTCCCCAGGTGCCACATGTACATGTAAATCATTCCTGGGACAGTGACTCCACCACTGCCCTGGGCAGCCTTTGGTAAATATTCAGGAGTAAGAAACTGGTGTTGGAAGAGCCCTTTCCTACAGCTGTGTTCGATAGTGAGAAAAGACACAAGGTAGTCCCAAAATGTGTGAGAAATTCAATGTTAGCAGTGAAGCCAGAAGTTACATGAGTTTATCTGACCTTGCTAAAGTGACCTGCAGCTGCCCTGTTGATATGGAGTAATTTATAGACATAATGAAAAAGCTTGATTTATGCCCTGACTGTAGGAGAGAAATGCTACTATGTAAAATTGGAAGTACCTTTTGCAGTATATAGCTAAATCTTTAATTTTTATAGCAGCTAAGAGAAAAATAAGCTTGCATACAGTACACATGGCATAAACTGACTAAATCCCAGCCCTGTGGAGAGCCCCAGCAAGAAGCTGATGCTTTCCCTCACCCAGGCTGTTGGCAGAGGTGTCAGAGTTGATGGCTCTGGAGTCAAAGCTGGAGCCACCAGGTTTCTCCTGGTTTTCCTTGCCCAAACTAGAAATGAGGAAAAGCGGGAAACAGACTCTTGCTTTGGGGTCAGCTTGGCTAAGCAGGAGCCACTGGGTCTCTGAGGCTCTGTAGAGTGTTTGTCTCTCCCTTGTATAGAATAAACTGCAAATGAAAATGTCTGTTTTCAAACTAAGTCAGATTTAACCATCAAAAGGAAATTAAACTTTTTCAATGCTTTAGCTACATTTTAAAGTAGAAATTATTCACTAAGTTCAGGTCTTCCTGACCAGTGTCAATCCCTATGACTCATCAGTAAATTCCTTATTTGTTGAAGGAATTAGCTAAGTAAATTTCCAGGCCATCTGGCTGGCTACTCATCCTCACTACAGCCTGAGCCTGGCAGCAGGAAAAGATCCAACTGCTTTCAAGAGTCTTCAGGACTGGGGATTGGGTTGTAGTGACTTGTGAGGATTGTGCAAGATGTGAAACACTTCAAAATAAAATTAAAATAACTTTCAGATCCCAAAAGAGCTTCTGAGCGAGTGTGAAGAATTGGATGAGGAAAGGGGAAAATGGAAATTAATTCAAAATATGGTATATGTTTCAAAGGGATTTGAGTTATTTTCTTTCTTCCTTTTCTGCAGTTCTTCCAGATTCTTGGCTACTGCAATGAGCAGCTGCCAGGCTCCACCCTCCTGTGCCACCCCAGTGCCACCCCAGTGCCACCCCAGTGCCACCCCAGTGCCACCCCAGTGCCATCCTTGGCTGTGATGGAGCTGTCCCTGCTGTGCTGGGTGTGAATCAGACTGGGGCTGAGCCTTTGGCTTCAGGGAAGCACTTTCCAAGGAAATTCAAGAAACACTTGGAATGCCTCTGTCTATTAAAGAGTGACATTTAGTGTTGTACTTTGAAATATGTTTGAAGTACCACACAGCATAAAGGCCCTAAGGGGACCCATGAGCCAAATGAGATTTCCATGTCAGCACCAGTCACGACCTTTCCTTTACTGCATCTGCTTAAATACGGAAAACACGTTTTTGTTGTAAAGCCAAGTCAAAACAGGGATTCAGAGCAAAATAAAATATATACTTAGGGCTGCCCTCAGGGACCTTTTTAATGGTTTCATATAAAACAATACTCTGTTTACAGTAAGATATCTCTCAGCTGAACACACCCTGCACTTGCCAGTCATTCCTGGGGGTCAGCAGGACCCGCTGTGGGGTGGCCTCAGAGGGTCGGCAGGGTGGGCAGCTCCGCTCCTGGAGGCTGGGCAGGGTCTCCATGCAATAGGACATGGGGCAATGCCAGCCCCACAGGGGGCACGGCGTGTGCCTGCTGCCAGGATGGCTGCAATTCCAGCTGGGAGGATGGAAACACCCGCAGACCCAAGTGCGAAGCTGCCTGTTGCCCATTCCGCTGCCCTGGCGCCTCTGTGGGTGCTTTAGGAGCAGCACGGCCTCACGACATCCTCGGGGCTTCTCCCTGCCTGCTGCCCTCCTGTACCTGCTTCTGCTGCTCAGGTTAAAACCCCGGAGAAGCGATTTTGGGGACAGCGGCTGCTCGGCCGGGAGGGCAGGGCAGCAGAAAGGCCCTCCCTCTCACCAACTAATGCGCACAAAGTGCTAATTGTGGAACGCTTCAGCTTGGTATCCATAAAATTACTTAGTAAGCACTTTGCCTCAGGCACAAAAGACTGGCACAAAGTCTGTTCCAGGCCATTGAATTCCTGTCAAAAGCAATCCCCCACCCATTAATTACCGTGTGACAGGTGCAGGCGCCAAGCACATCGCATCGGCCACCGGGCTCCTCCGTGCCTGGTGCCACCGGCCCGAGCCTGGCAGGAGCGGGGAGCTGAGCCTGGAGCCCGAGCCTGGAGCCCGAGCCTGGAGCCTGAACCTGGAGCCC
>NC_031785.1:542532-543699 GCF_001522545.3 Parus major
GAGCCTGGAGCCCGGCAGGAGTGGGGAGCTGAGCCTGGAGCCCGAGCCTGGAGCCCGAGCCTGGAGCCCGAGCCTGGAGCCCGGCAGGAGAACGGAGCCGGGGCGGGGAGGCTCCGGCGGTGTCCAGCAGCACTGCGCTGCTCTCGGGGAGCAAAGCCCACTCCTCCATGGGCACGGACCGGCCTCTGGAGGAGGGAGGAGGCGGCAGCAATCCGGGACATTGCTGCACTGGGCAGCTGAGCTATTGAGAGAGAACCCGGATGCAGCAGCCTTTCTACACTTGAGAATTTCTACACTTTCTACACCGGCGCTGGGAATTCCGGCAGCTGCTGGAAACGGTTGTGGTGCCTCCCAAGTAAAAAACACCTTAGTGCAGTGGCTCTTTGTCAAAAAACTTGTACCTGCTATGCATTATTCACCATTACCTTGTTTAGAAAAGAAGTCGTGCAGGCAAGGAGCAGTGACACCGTGTCAGGAGTGGTGGCACACCATGAGGGACACCTGCCCGCCAGCAGCCTCTGCCCTGCCTCTTCAGGGGAGCACAGCTCAGGGGCATTGGCAGAGATGCCTAAAATCAGACTTTTAAATTCCTCGTGATGACTTCTATAAGAATCTGGTGTTCAAACACGCTTCCCATTCCCCAGATTCTGCAGAAGTGTATTGGGGTGTTAATAGGGAGCCTCAGCTGCGAGAAGAGTGATGAGAAGGGAGGTTGGGAGCTCTCTGAGTTCCCAGAGCGTTGTTCCTGCAGCCCTGCAGACACCAGTCACAGCTCCCGAATTGCCCAGAAAACCAGGAGTTTTACAGCGATGTTAAAACAAAAAATGTCATTTGGAGGTGCCCCTCCTGCTAGTGATGCTTCTGCGCCTAAATCCTGCCAATCTCTGTAGTCCACTGATCACCAACCTCTCTGCAGAGATTCACAGCTGCTCTGAAGCCAATCAGGTAGAGGTGGGGATGTTGTGAAAGGTGATGGAGTTCACTAAATGATGCATTTAGTGTCGTGGTTTTAAACCAGTAACTAAAGAAATTACTTATTTCTTGTTGTGAGATATGGATTAAAACAAGAGCAAAACAGGCTTAAAACTTAAAAGGAATAAAGACAGTTTATTAATAAACTATAAGAATAAGAACACTAGAGTAAATTTCCAGAAAACCCCTTCATCT
>NC_031785.1:544564-548426 GCF_001522545.3 Parus major
CGGAAGCGAAAGAGAGCAAGAGAATTCTGTCTGTACTTCTTCAGGGGGGTGTCTACAAGTTGAATTCACTTTTTAATGGTCAGATCTGCTGTCAATTCTTGGAAGTGACTGATAATTGGTCAGGAGGAAGAACTCCCATCAGACACCAGCACCTTCAACTTCCCCTCTTTCCTCAGCTGTCTTAAAGGTAAAGCTACCCCATGACAATTTAGCTATACAGAGTTTATGCCTCATGAATGATTTATTCGTTTATAAATACTCCAAACTTCACATACATATTCTTATGGTTGTTTAGTTTCTTGTAATTTATTGGTTCATTATTATTTAATATGCAAGTTATGTCATCCAAGAAGTTAAAAAAATACGTTTTCCACCTGCTTTGTTGACACTGTTGGAAGAGCAGAAGGAGCAGAGACTCCAGGTGGGTCCAGGCAGTCCGGGGTTTCTCTGGCTTTCTGGTGGGAGGCTACAACACGTGCCTTGGGTTTTCCAAGCACTCCTGTACTGGCAGCAAGAGAACTTGCTGGGGGCAGGAATCACTGTGGTGAGGTTCATGTGTTTCCTTTTCCTGATATATCTTTGCTTTATGTCTGCCTAGAAATATCAGGAGGAATTCAATCATCTGAGCATGAGCCAGGTGGTAAAAACATCCCAATAAGTGGCCTGGACAGGAAGGTGGAGGGGAGAAGGCTGAGTTCAAACCCTGTGCCCCCAGCCCAGTGTCCTTGCCAGCACTGCTGGGACAGGACTGTCCTGCCATCATGGTTGAATCCAAGTGGAAAGGAACTGACACTGGCAATTCTTTCATGTACTGTTAGTGAACAGCCATCAGAAGACACTGACACTAACTGTGGGTCTTTTAAGAGTGTAATGTATTAGCAACTTGTCTCCTTGAAAGCTAATGACAAATGCCTTGTTTAAAAGGAAGATCAAAACATCAAGAAAAATTAGATTAAATGGTTATGAAACTCCCAGTGGAGGACGCATTTCTCAGAAGTATTCCCTGTTGAACCTTGGAAATCTGTAATTATTTCCCATGCTTACTGCATTAGGGCTGGGAAGTGTTTGCATTGCTCCAGCACAGGGTTTGCACAGGGTGCAGTACAGCAAGCCCTGGCCTGGAGAGGTGCCAGAGCAGCAGGGGCAGGGACACCCGGGGTGGGTGCAGCCAGACGTGGGACAGGGCAGCAGCGGGCAGACACCGTGGCACAGGAAAGGGGTTTCCAATAAATACTAAATTGAGGATGGCAAGGACCCATTTGACTGTGGTTGGCTGGATTTGCAGAGGTCCAGCCTGTTCACATGTAGGGCTGCTCAGATTTCTGGTGGCCGTAAGGCAGCGTGTGAATCCACAGCAGCATTTTTAGCACTTTTTCTGGGCAGAAATGTGCCTAGTGCTGCCAAAGCTTTTATTTCAAAGCAGGAAGAGCATGAGCAAAGTTTGTCA
This sequence comes from Parus major, assembly GCF_001522545.3. Taxonomy (NCBI): domain Eukaryota; kingdom Metazoa; phylum Chordata; class Aves; order Passeriformes; family Paridae; genus Parus; species Parus major. The sequence continues at coordinate 546,012 of NC_031785.1, forward strand.
CATTTCCCCTTTGCTAGAGCAAAGACAATTGAAATGGCACATTCCAACTGTCACCTAAAGAACGTAATTTACATGTTTTTAATGAATTTCCCTATTAACACATGAACATCAGACTTCACTGGCAGTGGTGTGCAATTACAAGTTCCTGACCAAACTGTGAAGGACTGACCATTCATCTTTCCAGTTACAGATTATTTTAATATCTAAGTAAATGAATGTTGTTTCCCTTCTAAGCTTTGGTGAAATAAGATTTGTAGTTTTTTGCTGCAAGTAACTGATGTAACCATGTATTGAATACTGAGCTCCTGCATGGAAGTTTGGTGGTGAAATGGGAAGTCCTTTCCAGTGCAGTGCAGGTCTGGGATGAGGGTCTGTCTTGTCAAGCACTGCTGGTCTGCTCTGGGATGGAGAGCTCTGCACTGGCTGGTGTGTTTGTAATCAAAGTCAGCTGAATTAGGCTCTTTCTCTCCTATTTCTATGTACCAATTTGAAGAGCTCAGATGAAAAGTGTTGCATTACACCAGCACCAATAAGTCACACTATCTGTGTTGTGACACACAGAATGTTATTAATTGTCAATCACAAACCACCAGGCTTGTCAAGATGTTCTCTTCTGAACAGGCTGCTTTAGACCTGAAGTGATTTTTAATCAAATGTTAATAACACAGCATCTGTCAGTGGACCATTGGCATCATACAATAATAAAAAGTTAACATATGACATGGCAAATTCTAATGTTTTCATTTTTACTTCTTTCCAATTATCTGTGGAATTTCTGCCAGAGTGAGAAGTGTGCTGACATTATTACATGCAAAACACACTGCTGAAAGATGAACATGTCTATTAAAGCCTATGCTCCCCATCATGCCAGCTCCCAAAAGCACCTTCCATCTCTGCTCCCAAGGCCTGCTGCCAGAGCCTGCCTGTGCCAGGGGGTACCCGTCCCTGCTCCAGCCCCCAAGGCTCCTGCAAGCGTGGGTGCCTGGGACATGCAGCCACAGCTCCCTCCTGGCTCTGGCAGCTCCCAGCAAACGTGCAGGGGGCCCAGCAGGGCTCTCCCTCCCCACACTCCCGCAGTGCCCAGGATTCAGGCAAACACATCGCCTGTGTTCACCCCGAGCACGGGGTGGGTGTCCCCGCATTTTTCCCCTGCCCGCAGAGCGAGCAGGAGTCCGGGCAGGAGGGTTCCCTCTCTGTCCTGCCATCCAACTCACCTCTTGCAGCATGGCATCAGTGCCAGCACGGGCCAACGACACCCAGGAAGGGCTGTACCTACCAAATACTGACAAAGCACCGGGGATTGCTGCTCCCACAGCACCCTGGCACTGTGGCTGGGAGGACGGGGCACTGCCCATGGGACAGTCTGGCTGCAGGAAGGCGTGTGGGGGGAAAATGCCACTCAGCAGCAGTGGGGCAGAGGTGGAGGATGGAGGTCCTGGGGTGCAGGGCTGGGAGCCCCTGGCTGCCCACAGAGCCAAGCAGCTGCCAGGGAGACAGCGAGGGGATGCCCGGGGCTGGGCTAGTCCTCGTCCAGCCGCAGCCACATCCTTGTGGGGCATGCAGAGTTGCAGAAGCTTTGAAATCTTAACAAGAGAGCTCAGTGCAGCGGGAGCGTGATTGTTATTAATGGTTTGTGTTACAGGATAAGCGGTGCATAACAGATCTGCTGCAATATCAAGTATTCCATCAGAAATTCATCATTTTGAGGACTTTGTCAAAAGTAGGCTGTGTATGCAGTGTATACAAATCTGCAGGAGCATAAAGCTATATGGAAGTTCCAAGCACCTGTATATTTAAAATACACTCAATTTCCTTTCCTAAATGCATTGTTTTCACTTGAATACTTCATAGCATTCAATGGATTGCAGTTGCTTTGTCTATAGATTCAATTTGTGTCTCTGGACAGAGTTTGAATGGATTTATTATATTGAAATGCAATTTTGCAGACATAACCTTATATCTGACCCGTCATTACTTATAATGCTAAACTTTGATATGTTAATTCTGCCTTATGTTTTTATATATTTTACGACACTTGGCTTAAACATTTTTAATCTACATATTGGTTTATGTCCACCTAAATTATTGTTGCTTCCGGGGACAATGTGCACAGAAGATCTGGCAATTCATTATGCTGGCCCCGCTTAAATGAATTTCAAAAATTTAATAAAGTTCTCCCCCTCCTTCCATTGTGTTCAAAAGCTCCAGCATAAACACCAGTCCAGTGTTATCAAATCACAGAAGAAGAATAAGGTTAACCTCGAACAGCCCAGCCATGCCGCAGACCCCGAGAAATGTCGCCTCTGATTAGCGCTGCTCTCTAAAGCCGCACGTGTCCCCTGGGCTGCTGCGGGCAGGGACAGGGACAGGGACAGGGACAGGGACAGGGACAGGGACAGGGACAGGGACAGGGAC
>NC_031785.1:548689-554315 GCF_001522545.3 Parus major
CAGGGACAGGGACAGGGACAGGGACAGGGATCGGGCCGGGCAGAGACAGGGATCGGGCCTGGCATCATGAGCAGGGACATGGATAGGCATCAGCCACCTCACTGCGAGAGCCAGCAGTCTGCGCCGCCACTTGGCTGAGGAACGGAGCGAGGATGCTGCTGCCCTGCCGCCGGCAGTGCAGGGAGGAGCAGCTGCTGAGGGCCCCTCGCTCTCCTCCAGCTCTGAACACAGCAGTCTTGGAACAGGACAGCACCCGAGGGTGGCTGGGCTGCCTCAGCACAGGCTCCACTGAAGGGATACCCAGCAAAGCCTGGTGTGCCCGTCCCATCCCATCCCATCCCATCCCATCCCATCCCATCCCATCCCATCCCATCCCATCCCATCCCCTGCCCAGCATGTCCCTCCATCCCTTGGCCTTTTTCCTGCCACAATGCCATGAATTTTTCATCCTTGATGAACTTCAAAGTCTTTTAATGACTCTTCATGAAAAAACAGAGGGGCCAAAAGTTGAGCAAAGGGAGATGATTAAAGGACCTTATTAAAAGCAACCTTGTAGAATTCTCCACATGAAAGAGAGCGCCATTATGAGGGCTTATCCTTATAAATGACACTTCGCTTTTGCGAACATGCCGAAACCTGATTAGAGTGACAAGCACTGAGTGATACTGCAAACCTGTTAATAACATGAAAATTAGAAGAGGCTCATGCAAAGAAGGGAGATTAATTTAGCCCGAGTACATCTCGCGCAAATTGCAAAGTTGTGAATATGTTCTCAGATAATGAGCCTTCGCAGTCATCAGCTCACTTGTCATTTTCTGTAATTAATGTTAAGGAAGACTCCTTCCTGATGGTTCGTATTACTCATATACCAAGAAAATTTCTTCAGAGAAATAATTTACATTTATTATCATCGGTCTGTTTGTGTGGTTTATTTCGCTGCGGAGTAATTTATTGCAGCACCGTTTCACTTGCCTTGATTAGTCGCTCGTCAGCCTGAAATGTAATTTTTTTTTCCTGATGGCAACGTCTGAAAATTGACAGTGGTGCAATACTCTTTTTAATCTGAGGATGTGTTTTCTTAACTTGAATAAACTTTTAGGCTGGAAGTTGAATCTACTTCACAAGTTGAATTACTGTTGGATTACTGTTAGAAACTCAAAGCTTTTTGTTCGCTTAGGTCCCTGGGCTGCACGCTGGACTCCCCACCTTTGCTGTGGGTGCTTGGCTATGTGGACATGCTACAGACAAAGTACTTTGCTCCAAGAACAAGCTTGTTATAGGTCTGAAGCAGTGCATAATGTGCTCCTCACCTGGACACTCAGACTTCAGTTTGGATCTGAAGCCAACAAAAGCCTTCTCATATCTTATAATTGTTTTCCCTGTATTTCAAATTTATTTTTTATTTCTTTTATTATGAACTTCTTATTTTTTCATTGTCTTAAGAAAGAAAAGCAGTTTTGTTGTCTGACAGAAGCAGCAGTTACATTTTGCACGTCCTCTTGACCTGCCTCAGCAGTTCCCCTTTGGCAGCAGCCACTTCTACATCTGAGCAGTAAAACTGGGAACTCTTTTTCCTCCCAAACATTGCAAACACAGAAGCAGTTAAAGTGAATTACTGACCTCTGAGCTGAAAATGAACCAAACATTACTGATTAGCGTTTTTAGGCAGAGATAATGATTTTTTTTATCGGAAACCTTCATTCCCAACAAGCTTCACAGAACACTCTGTAGGCAGCGACTGCCTGTGCCAGTTAATGGTAATCCATATTTATAAAACTATAGTCCATCAAAGTGGGATGAATATTTTAAAAGCCATGGACAAATCAAATTGTCTTTGTCAAATTGCATGCTCTCCACATCAAATGTATTTTATGATTCTTCCTTGTACATGAGCCAATGGGATCCCTGCATTAGCTGAAAGCCGCCTGCCTAATTTTTGCTTCTGTAAACAGACAAGTCTCTGCTGTTTTAAAGAACTCAATGAGCTGTGGAGATTGACATTTAAGCCATAAAATTGTACTTTATTTGATGAAGTTAACAAATAATGTATGAAGTAGATTTATTTGATGTCTCTGTGAGTACTAGTTGGTGCATCCTTATAGGAACAAATTGACTATTTTTGAAAGATTTTAAAGTTGTGGGCAGCACACAGGGAGGGGAGCCTGGGCTGCTTGGGAGGATCACTCAGAGAAGGATGAGCTCAGGGGCCCTGAGTGCTGGCAGGGCTGTGCCACCACGCTGCCATGGCGAGGAACAAAGCCAGACAGGGTCCCAGAGGAGATGCTGGGTCCCCACAGAGGGGTCTGGCTCCGCTCCCCAGCAGCAGTTCAGGAGTGTCCATTGTATTTTACCAGAGAAACACCCCAAGCATGAACACTGTGCATGATGCTATGTGGGGCTTGTGTCTACTGTCATGTTTTTTAAATCCCACCAAATTGTAAACATCAAAAAACTTACAAAGATTCTGAGAAACATTTGTAAACCACTCTGCTTTGCTGACATCAGTGTGCTGAGCACCCACGTGGCTCTGTGTGATGGGATGTCCCCTCTGCCAGCACTCACAAAAAAACAGAGGCCTTCATGGGGTGCCAGCAAGTGAGAGCTGGGGAGGCTGGTCCCCAGCCCACCGCCTCCATCTGCATCAGAACAGCCATGCCAAGAGCAGCCACAAATCCCGCTGCAGACAGAGGTGAGAGCTGGGCCAGGGCAACAAATCATGGAGGGAGCAGCGAGGTAAAGCAGGAGCGCACGAGGGGCAACACGGTGATGAGATCCTGGAAGTGATCGTATTGGAAATGTCATCCCAGGAAATAAAATGCTGGCATCGAGGCAGGCCTCACCTCTTCTGTCTGAATTTAACAGCAAAAAGTTTTGCCACATCTATCTTGTGATGTCAGAGAGACAGGCTGATAGTGCAGAGACAGCTGAGACAGCATGAGGGTTAGCAGACAAATAAATTTGAGAATCATCTGCATAGAAATGGAAAGCTACTCCACGCTGATGAATAATATAACCCAGTGGCAGCATATAAACACAAAATAACAACGGGCCCAATATAGAGCCCTGGGGAACCTTGGAAACAACTTCACTAATGGAAGATGAAAAATCACCCATCGAAACAAAATGCTGTCTATTTGATAAATAAGATTTGAACCGACTGAGAGCAGCACCAGATAAGCCAAGCAAGCTGCTCACGTGAGGATCCAAGGGGATACCTTGAGCAGCAGCATCAAGTGACAAAGACCCAAAAGTGTGAGAACAGATCCCAAATCAGGGCTAAAATATGAGTCTTTTGGGATCCATCTTGTTGGACAACACTGTCCCAGCTGGGCTTGGCTACTTCCAACTCATCCAGCCTTGCCAGGATGCAGAAAGGGAGCCTGGTGTGGGTTGCACCAGCAGCGGTCCCAGCAGCAGGAGCCAGAGCCCCTCTGCCCAGGTGGCCTGACTGCTGTGGGCATGGGGATCTCCCCTGCTGCTCCCAGGGAGCAGCACAACCATGGGAACACTGCTGGATTTCCAGCATGAGCATTGGCAGAGGGAGCATGGCCAGAAGAGCCCTGGAGCACGGCCAGCCCGATACTTGCCAGCGGGAACTTCCCCACGCCAGAGGTGCCTTCTCAACAGCCTGGCCATTCCTGTGTTCCAGGCAAAAATGTGCTGCTGATCAGGAATCTCTCTTTGCTCATTTGTCTTCTGAATTTGCAATTGCTGTCTCCAATCTTGTGTCAAAACAAAATAATAAGAAACACAGGTGGGAGCCCTCGAACTGCAAAAGCAGCAAGTGAAATGCTCTAGGAAGCCTTTGCAGGCAGGTTCTGAGCAGCGCCGCAGAGGATGTGGCTGCATGCCTGCAGCGTCCTGGGGAATCACGCAGGAGAAAAGAGAATGAGTCACCCTGAGCTCCCCGTTCCTGCTCTGGGGAGGTCTGATAGCTCTCAGCTTCCTGATGATGCCCCACTTGCCACCTCCATTCCAGCCCCTGTCCAGCAGTTTATGCCTGCTATGCTTTTAGTGTTTGCTGTAAAAAAAGAGAGTCGCAAATTTAAAGAAGTGTCTCAATGAATCCAGCCCTTGGATTCTCCACTGCATCCCCAGCCCAGAGAAGTGGACTGCATAAAAATGTGTACATTGTTTGGAAATATATTAATAATTCTGTCATCTGTACTAACGTTGGCCATTGGTTTTTAACAAATTGACACCTTTTTAGCTGAAAGAAATCCTTCTTAGTTTTCATTCTGATGGCTTTTCCCAGAAAACTGTAAATTATGTTTATTTCACATAATTCCTCCTGTCAGTAGTTATAAATAACTGTTTCATATGGAGATTGTGATTCTGGCCTGTCTATGTGTGTACCTTAAACCCAGCATGGCAGCAGAGAGGGGTAATGAATTGCCCAAGTTTCCATTGATGCACCTTCCTAATTTAAAGAGTCACTAAAAATGTATTTGCCTCAGTCATCCTATGTTGGCTTTTACCAGTTTAAGTACCAACAGCTGTATTGTATCACTCCCTTTTATGCAGCATTTTTCATCCAGGGTATCTCCCAGCACTTTACAGGGCAATTAATTACCTGGAGGAGAGAGAGGGATGTGGTGAGGGCCGTTAGGCAGCAGCAGCGCTCCCCACGCTTTGCATGGCTGTCGTTTCATTTGTGCAGGTATTAATGGGCACAGAGGGGAGTGGGCTGGGAGAAGTGCTGGCATGGCTGCTCTGTCCCTGCTCCTCGGTGGTGAGGAAAGGCATCCCAGCACTGAGAAGGGCCCAGGGGAGCAGGGGGCTCAGCACAGGGCTCTCGGTGCAGATGGGGGGCTCCCACCCATCCCTGGCCCCTCAGGGCAAAGCCCACTGAAGAGATGCTGCCTGCTGGCAGGGCTCAGAGTCCTCCTTTCTGGGGGAAATTCTGATGGTTCCTATGTTTTTTCTCAAAATCAGAACAAAACAAAACATTTCTAAACCTCCCAATACCATGAGAGCAGTGCTTTGCTTTTGCTGGAATGCTGGAACTCCTACATTTCCCCTTTGGAAATTGGGTCCCCCCAGTTCTTTCCAGTGTCCTCTTTTGCGACCCTAACACACAGAGGCCACAGTCAATATCAGCATCACTCACATTTTCAAACATTGGAGGAGTTTCTTGTGATTTTTGTCCATATGTTTTCATTACAGTTGACTGGATAATTCATAACAAATTGTTTAGACAACACAATTCATCTGGTTTCTTCCCCCACCACATCTCCTGTCTACCAGTCAGCAATGTGATCCTTCATTCTTTTATATTTTTTTTTTAACTCCTGGATTTATCCAGAAAATAATTCTTTCTGAACCAAAACTGTCATGGTCCTGATGATCAAGACAAAGGCTAAACTCTCTTTTATTTACTAGCCGACTAGTTGTTAAATATGAACTTACTTTTGGGCACATCCTGACCTGAAGTACAGACTGTGTCTGAAGCTTTGTCAGCAACACTGCTTGGTCTTTCAGGCCTCTCCTTTCAGGATTCACTTTATAAGACTAAAAATGCCATTTTGTCAAGGAGATTAATTTATTTAATTTAATTTAATCTAATTATTAATTTATCATTTAATGGGAGGAAGGGAAGGGAAGGGAAGGGAAGGGAAGGGAAGGG
>NC_031785.1:554640-567140 GCF_001522545.3 Parus major
AAGGGAAGGGAAGGGAAGGGAAGGGAAGGGAAGGGAAGGGAAGGGAAGGGAAGGGAAGGGAAGGGAACCTCATCCCTCTCACAAGGGGGTCCCCAGCAGAGCAAGCACCGTGGGGCCTCTAGGCTCGCTGAGCTCCCACATTCAAATTGGCCATTGACACCTGTGTATGTGGGCTCAGCAAGCAGCAGCTTTTCCACTGTCCTGATCCCTCTCTGAAGCACCAGCTGTTGTTTCATCTCTCTTTGTGGCCAGCAATCTGCTCCATGGATTGATAGATACCAGACTCCTAAAAATACTAATAGCAGATTTCAACCTGCCCATGGATGGAAAATGGTGCAAGAAACAGAAGTGTCCCACCTGGCTGCCAGGCAGGCGGCCAAGCCTCAGCACCCTGAGCACAGCCACCCTGTCACCCCCCTGGCAGAGGAGCCTCAGGGCTGCCCTGTTTGCTGGGAGACCACTGGAAGCTTGTCCAGAACTGCTCAGCTCCTGCCCCCTGCCCTGCACTGCCTGGAGCTGCCCAGACCTGTCACCACCATCACCGCTGCCACTGGTGGGGCTGTGCCTATCAGGGCTGGTTCTGCAGCAGAAAGCAGGGGTGGAAATGGCTTCAAAAGGGTGGAAAGCTGTCACTGTAGGGCTTGTGCGTTGTTCCCCGGCATGTGCACCAGCCTGGCTTCTCACGACCATTGGAGCAGAGGGAAACATGAAAGGGATGCTCCCAAGAGCGGTCTGGGGACCTGCTGTGCCTCACCCGTGGTACATTACCCTCTCCTCTCCCAGAGTGGCTGGGCTGTTCAGCAGCTGGCACAGCCCATATCAGAGAAAGCCAGGCCTGCTCTGCACAGGCCACTCTGCCGTTCTGGCACTCAGCACCACGTCCCACCAGCACACAGGGAGCCCTCCCAGGCTGCCAGACACCCTCCCCACCTGAGCCACCACTTGTGCCCCACAAGCACCAGCACTTCTGGAACAGGACCTGTGAGATGCCGTGGTCTTTCCTATTGGGATGGTGTCCCTGACAGATCCTCTTTCCCCAGCTCCACTGGAGAACACGGGTGGAAATCTGCAGTGGGTGGAAAACAAAGGGATCCTGCACTTGGAGCCATATGGATCACACGTATATCTGATACACAATAAACAACACATCTTTCAGTCTGGGTCTGTTTGAAACCTTCCGACATATGTTCTGCTAACAGTTTAACAAATTGATTGCTAATGTTATCCTGCTCGGAAATCTGGCAGAATGTGCAGGAGGGGGAAAAAAACCAAAACAAAAGCATTCCTACCTCAACAGAAATTCACAAGAAAAGCTATTAGAAAAGGCTTCAGGATGCCTGACAGGAGAGAATTTCATGCCAATTTGTGTGCTCGTTGGAAAAATCATTTATTAAAAAGAAGATATACCTTCATGTTAGTGAGATGAGGGTGTAAAACTGAGCTGGGTCTCCCACTGCTTCAGCTCTATAACTCAAGTTATATTCATCAGAGGCATATATTTAAATCATAGCTTACTTTGCTTTGTGTTCTGAAATTTATTAGCCTACTACTTAAATGTTTTATTCATTAGGCCATGTAAATAATGCATGGTTGTTTCCATGGCAATTTAACCCCTTCTCTCCAGGCCGCCTGCAGATCCCTGTCTCATTTTCTGCTTAATTGCCACCATCAGATTTGCCTTTTTCTCCATGTTGAGGCCATGGCCATTTTTCTCTTTTCTGTGGCAAATTCATTAGGAGGAAACTTTTCCACTGGCAAACAAGATGTGTTCAGGCACGAAGAGGAAGGGGAAGGCATTGCTTGCAGGTCATTCAGCAGAATTTGGGCATAGCTAATGATGCCAGATTCTGTTCTTTGCAGACTCACACAGGGAGGAAGAGCTTAAAGTGTCTTGTCCCTGTGTCCTTTTGCTTTCATTGCCCTGTAACCTGTTCACTGCTGTAGCCTGGCCTCTGGAACCTCTTACCCTAAGCAGGGCATCCTCTTTGGTTTGCAATGATAAAGCTCCCTGCAGTTGTCTCTGGAGTGGTGCACTTGCAGTTACACAGACCTCTTTATAGGCAGCAGTAACAGGCTGAGATAATTTACACTGGCAATACGCTTGGAGCCCATTCTTCCCCTTTCCTCTGCCTTTTCCCACCCAGGCTGTGTCCATGAAGTCCCTCCCATGGCAGGAGATGCAGCATCCCTTGCACATGCCTTGTGCCAGTCCCAGGGCACAGCAGGCACGCACTCTGTGGGCAGTGCCTTTTCCCCACAGGTCCATGCTCCAGGCATAAGTGTCCCCTGCCTGGCAGCACCCTGAGCAGACCCCAGGAGGAGCCCATGTGGCTGCCCAGGCCTCCAGTATTTAGTCTGAGCCACATCCTGCAGGTGACCAAGCAAAAAGGTTTGTGAGCAATTCAGAAGCAGGAGCAGGATTTAAACTCATCGGCATGTCACTGGCCATAGTCTGAAACCAGCGAGGTGCAATTTGGCAGAGACAAGCACAGAGTAGTTCTACGTGGGAGAGAAAAAAATCACACAATGCAGAGTAGGGATTACTGCTTGAGTAAGCAGAAGCTGGGGAGGATCCAGGGTCTGCAATAACTGTGGCATCTGTCAGGAATGTGATGCTCTGATAAAATGCAGGGGAAACATCCCACATTTGTAGCCTGAGAGAAAATTCAACTTTGGTCTTTCCAGGAACATCCTCAGCTTTCTCTTTTAAGTGAACAGAAAATGGGAAAGAGGCAACAGAAACTCAGCAGGTTAAGAAAATGCAGTGAATTATAATGGAAGCTAGTGGTGCTGGAATTACTTATTGTGGAGCAGAGGAGCTGTGACCATTAACGTCTTTGAGGACACAAAAATTTAGGACAAAAAGGATGGTTGTCCTTTTTTTCTTGAATAATACAGAAATACTGTGCTGTCCTTGCAGAAAGGAAAACCTAGGTTAGCAACTCCCAAACCATTATACTTTATATAGCAGGTTATACTCGAGAGGAAATACAGGCTGTGGAAGATCACTGAGGGGTTTTACTCACTGGGCAGAGAAACAAGGAGTCTGTGATCCTGCCTCACTGCAGAGACAGATTAGGTGAGGTCTGTTTCATGCCTGCATGTCTGTAATTCTTTGCATAAAAATGCTAATGAATGAATACCCCAGCTCAGGGAGACAATTCCTTCATGTCCTACGAAAGTGAGGGTACAGGAAACAGAGGCCTTTCAGCCCAGCAGCTCACACAGGGAGCACAGTATAACCATGGGCAACTCTGGCATCCACACTGGAACTACAGCAGCGAAAGGATTCAGTCCCATTGTTTCAGACCTGATCAGGTTTCTTTTCAAAACATAACACTTCTACAAGAATCTTCTCCATATGAAATACAGCAGGAACCAGGTAGAGGTTAGGAGAGAGAAATCATTGACTTCCACAGGTCTGAATAGCCGAGATCAATCACCATGAGCCATGGAGATGAGATTTGGGACAACATATCTGTACAGGCCTTCAGAGGCCTGTAGATCTGCCCAGCCGTGCTCTCGTCCATGATGGATGGTAGAAGAGATCCGCTTTTCCTCAGAATTGGCTTTGACTTAATTCGCTCTCGGCATGGAAGGAGGAAAACAAAGGATGAACAATCAGATTTCCCATTTAGTACCTGACTGCTCCGTGGCTGAGCTGCTCCCGAGCAGGCTCCGGCCTGGCCGCGCTGCTGCAGTCTCTGCATTGGCGGTGCCCGGCAGCTTCACACGGAGGGCAAGGTCTGTGTGGGCTCAGTCAGCCGGCCCAGTCTCTGCCAGCCCAGCCTCTGCATGGCCTCTTCACCACCTCCCCCGAGGCACCAGGAAGAGCCCTTCCTCTTCTCCGGCATCCCAAGGGTTTTCACTCTCGGTAGCTGCAGGGGGAGCTCACACTTGCCATCCCTTGCCATGCTCACAGCGATTACCAGGCTGGTGGCTCCCCTGCCCAGAGCTTGCCTTCTTCCTAACACAGTCTGCCCAAGCTGCCTGGGGTGCATCTATCTCTATCTCTGGTTCCCCCAAACTGCTGCTAATTTTTGCTGTTTTTCTACAAGCTTCCTCCCACCATCAGCAGGGTCCTGCGGTGCCTCGGTGCCGGGAAGCTGGTCCCAGGGTGCGAGTGTCGGGAGCACCCTCGGTGTCCTCTCAGTGGGATGTTGGGCTGTCACTACACTGAGAGGGAGGCAAGCTGTGTGTCATCATAAAGCCTGGCAAGTTCATTGATCTTCCTGAGAACATCAATCTGTCTTTCTAATACCACAATCAGGTGTCTTGCAGAACAATTTGCTGAGTGACAACAGTCACAAAAAGGTGTTCACTTCCCTCCGGCTCCAGCAGCCAGAAATGCCCTCAGGGCTCGGGACCCTCCTGTTCAGAGAGCAAAGGTTTAACACTGGGGGAGTTAAACACTGGCTTCTGTTCTGTGTCGAATGGATTCTGACAGGCAGCACCAGCGGAGAGGAGATGTTGTGACAACAGCCAACATCACCTGCAAGAGCGTGAGGGTCCTGCCGCCCCTCGTGCGCGTGCTGGGCACGTCCCGTGCTCGAGCGCTCCACATGCCGGCCTACTGCCAGGCTTCCACGGAATGTGGTAGGCTAAATACAACTCAGGAGAAGTGCCAACTGAGTTTATTATATCACCACGTCTGCTCCTGCAGTCTGTCATTTACATCTTACCCACTATTCTCCATAGCAGTAAGCGTGCATTAAATTTGCAGGACACAACAAACGTAGCAACGCCAGGCTGCCGAGGCTGCTATTAGCCAGAGAACTCCAGCAGCACACAGAGTAATTAATGGCATTCAAATGGATGTATTTTATTAACGAGGCCGTGCTGATTGCCCCTTAAGTAGCTCTGTGTTAATAGCCCACTGCAGATGCCCTTCTCGGGGTGCCATGCTGTACTGCCACAGCTGCTCCATCAGGCTCGAGCACCCGAAGTCACCATCCCCCTGTTCTTGGGACCCAAGGCACCACTTCTCCTCTCTCATGCTTGCCTTGGGATCCCTGTGGCGCTCCCCATGCCAGGGGCTGAGCCTCTGGCACCCTCGGGGCTGTTGGGGAGCAGAGTGATTTCTTTCCTGCACCATGATGTGCTGGGCACCATGGAATCATTGTCCTAGAGCTTGTTCAGTGCTTCTCAAGGCAGCTACAGCCCCCGGATTCCTGGGCTTGCTCTGAAAGGACAAAGGATTGTGTCACCCCAGCAGTGTCCCAGGCAGTTACCTGTGCTGTCAGGACGGTCCCCAGCTGTGCCATGTCCCTCACTGGGGACGCTTAGAACAGGATTTCCACCCTCTCCATCGTGCCCAAGTCAGGCTGAGGCAGGTTTTCATCTACAGGCAAGTACCCTGGGGAGCAACTCACTGCTGAACAGTTCTTAAAGGGATTTGAAAAACAAGCAGCCACGTGAAGGGTTAACAGTTTATTATATTTTTTTCTGAGTGATTTTATCACTGTCGTTAGAACATTCATTGAACTAAGTGAGAAATCCATCAAGACGTGACAGCAATGTGCAGACTAATGGCTGTTAGATGGTAATAATTTTTAATATGATTTTTATTTCACTTAATTTCATATGTGCTTGACAAAAGGTCCCGTGTCACTAGGGAGCTGTGTGAAACTGGGAATACGCTGATGTGAAGGTCTATTAAACCAAGTGTTTGAAGTATTTTTAAGTCCCAACTTCAGAATTCCAGAGAAAACTCCAGCATTTTAACCATTTTTGGCAAGAAGTCAATGAGACAGAAGGAAAAGACTGCGTGCCAGCTCCACAGGTCGGATCAGCCGTATGCATGCACTGTGTTTCTCAGCTCAAGCTCATTTCTTCAGGGCTCCTCTGAAATGCCCAGTACAAAGCCCTGCTGTGCCCTGAGGGCTCCTCTTGCCTGGGCATCAGCATTCGTTTCTTTGGGGTTAGGTGTGGGACAGGACCAGCCCAAGGAAGGAAGAGTCCCCAAACCCTGGAGGCAGCTTTGCCCATTATCATCTTGTGCCTTTTCTTGCTGCAGCAAGTTGTAGAACAAGTTTGCAAAAAAATATGGGATTGACTGCTGACAGGCACCACTGCAAACTAATAATTAATATTAATTCCAATAAATCCTGTCAATAGAAATAGAAATAATAGAAAAAATAGAAAAAATAGAAATAATAGAAATAATAGAAATAATAGAAATAATAGAAATAGCCATTCCTGAAGTGTCATCCTTTCCAGCTGCAGCAGAGACCCAACCCCAGTCTCTCCCAGCTGTAACTCCAAGAGCAGAACTACGGCTTCTGTCTCATGTCTCCACAGGTCTTTACCTGGTCCATCTCAAAGATCAGGAATCTGAAGTAAACCTTCTCTAGACAAAGTGTTTTGTTGTCTAGTGAATATGGAACTGGGCTTTTCTTTTGGGCATTTAATGCTTCCACATGGTGAAGTCAGGATGTCCTTGGGCAGCTGATGGCAAAGCCATGGCCACCTCCAGGAGAGGGAAGGCATGAAGCGCTTTCTAATGCATACCAATGAATTTTCCCTTACCTGTAGCTTGGCAAAGCTCTTCTGCAAGAGGAAACCTCGGAGAAGGCTCTAGTGCAGAGGGGAAAGAGCAAAATCAAAGGCTGTTGGGGCATAAATGGTGCCAGTGGCAGAAAAAAATGCAAGCACTTAGATTTTTTTATAAATCTGTAAAAAAATTTGATTTGTGAAGTACTGGACCTCTTCTCCAAGCATCTGATCATTGAATCCTCAGTGGTTTTACATCAATTCATTTTGGTACTTTGTTTGAACATCTCTTTCAAGGATGGGATCTGCCCTGGTGTCCCACAGATCCCTCTCAGTGCAGCTGTGGGAGGCCCCTGGAGCCCTGGCAGCTGTGAGGGAGCAATGGACACAGTCCCTGGGGCTGGAGGGGAGCTCCATAGGACTGGCCAGGGGACATTCTGCTGGGGAGCACCACAGAGCCCTGGAAAGGCCAAGCCTGGTGTGTCAGAGCTCCAGGAGATCCCAATTCATCTGCTTTCCTCAACAGAATCTTGTCCTGGTTGCTGTGACTATAGCAAATCCTCTCATCCATCATCTTAATCCTGGACACTGGGATTTAAAACAGGGAGTCCAGACCCAGGAAGGCTTTTCCCCAGAGGTGATGTTATAATTAATGGTGGAAGACCTGCGAGCACCTCACACAATAGCAGAGCCTTTCAGTATTAATTGCAAGGACTCAAAAATGTTGCTGTGCCTTTAACACAGAAGAAGGGTGATGTGTGCGTGTGCACGCGTGCTTAAGTATATAATATATAATATTTGTAGTAAGAGTCAAGTATGGAAGCTATACAGTCCCCTGATAAATGGGAGGCTTAATAGAAAAGCCTGAGATAGAGAGATTTTACACAATCTGACACTGGTTTAAGGAAGCAATATCAACCATTGTTTAATGTAATAAAAAGCCAGAGGTGTAAGAAATGATGGTAATTCTATTGTAACTGAACTCGAAGATCCCTGTCAAATATGAGTGTGAATGTGGCAGTTATTTTAGGTATGTTTGTAATCTTTGCAGGCGTTTTGTCAAGGAGGCACTGTGATATTAGTAAGAGTGCACAAAGGCTCGGCAATGGTGTCATGCACAATTAATGTCCCCAGGTAGCAACTCCATTAGTCTTATGAAGTGAGCTCACAAATGGGAATACTAATGGGGACGCGCCTTGGGGCATTTGCTGAGCTCACTGCGAGTTTATTTCATACCCTTTATGCTCAACACCAAATTTACCTAGCCTGGATTTAAAACGTGTCTCATTACACAGGCAGCATCCTTTTACTTCAGTGCTTCCCTTTTAACATGCAAGATTTGCAATTCTAATCATATCAAACCCTGACTACTCTTGCTAAAAGGGAAAAAAGGGATAAATAAATGGAAAAAACAATCTTACAATAAAGACTGTCTGGGGTTTTAATCTTCCCTGACAGGTTTTTTCCCCCCTATGTACATAAGGCAGTGCATGCATTCCTGTTTGGGAACTGGGAGCCACAGGTGGCACAGCCAGGGGTGCCAGGCTGGGGTGCAGGATGGGGACCCCATGGCTGGGGTTCAGGTGGGCAGCAGCCAAGAACAATGCAGGGACAGCCTCTGCATCACCCAGCTCTGTGCTGCTGCAGCCAGGGAGGGAAGCAGTGGCTCTTGTGAACAAGGCCATCGAAGGTGGCCAGAGGGACATGGAGGAATCCAGGCAGCTCTGCCTGGGGGCAAGGTCATTGTTCCCCTGAGCCATGTGGCACAAGGGGAGTCTGCCATTACCTGTGTGAGTGCTGTGGCTTCTGTCTTGCTGGTTCCTCCCCTGAGAGCTTGCAAGGAGTGATACCCAGGCAGTGAAAATGCTGTCACTGCCTACCTGCAGAAACAGAATAGCTCATTTATTTCAAAGCAAGCAAAACTCCACAGCAAAGCAGCTTTCTGCGAAATAATCTGGAGGGACATCTGAATGGCAAGAGCACCACCTTGTCCCTCTCCTGACCCACTCCCAACCTCTCTCCTTGGCCTGGTCTCAGTCAGGGGTCCCCCAGCTGGCACCATCCCTCTGGGCACAGCCATCCTGGGGGGCCAGGCTGGCACTGAGTCCCTGGGAATCTGTGTGCCCATGTGCAGAGAGAGGCCCTGCCACAGAGCTCCCAGCCCAGAGGACGAGCTGCCATCCTTGCTTTTGTAGAAGAAACTGAAATAGTGGGAAATAACAAGCTTTTCCTAAAAAATACAAAGAATGGAAGTTTAATTCCTGCTCTGACACACATCCATATGCTTACCTTGTCCTTCCCCTGCATCCTTCTGTCCATGGGGAAGGAGAGCATCCTTCTCCCCATCCTGGAGCTCAGCAGCCACCCCAGCTCACAGCACCATCCTGGGAAGGGGCATCTCCTGCCCTGGCAGAAAGGTTGTCATGTCACCAAGACACTGCTCAAGTGCCACAAGACTTGAGGAGCAGCAAGTCCTGGGAGGGTTGGGAGATGGAGCAAACTGTGGCAGCATAGCAGCGTCTGCCCCAACAGTCACTGTTTGAAGAGTCAGACTCTGCAGCCACTGCTGGCTCACCTGAGGAAATGGGTCCCACTCCCAGAACCCAATCCCCAGAACCTGATCAGTGACCCAGCAGAGCCAGCCGTGCCCGTGCCCACAGCCATGGCCAGTGTTCCCACAGCTGGATGGTCCAGCCCACGGCAGGGCTGCAGGAGCAGTGCCTGATGCTGCCTCTCCCAGCACCAAAATGCCAGATGAGCCCCAGACAGATTTATTTTCAAATCCTGACTCAATCACAGCATTGGATTTGTAATCACAGGCTCCAATTTTAGTGGAATAAATATACTAACAAAACTAATAGTTTGTTAGCTGCAAGGTAGGGACAATCAAAGTGTCTGCGGTGAAATACAAGGCTCCTCAGGAGAAACCCCTACATGA
Source organism: Parus major (assembly GCF_001522545.3). Classification (NCBI taxonomy): domain Eukaryota; kingdom Metazoa; phylum Chordata; class Aves; order Passeriformes; family Paridae; genus Parus; species Parus major. Next base: position 564,071 of record NC_031785.1, read on the forward strand.
TAAAAACATTTGGAGTTTTATTTTTTTAAATAAATATATAGTGAGGTGTCAAGCTGTTCCCAGTGCATGCCACTCGCTCACACTGCATGTGTGTGTGCCCCCATTGGGGAGGGGGTGTTGGGAAAGTTCACCGGTGTGTAACTGTCTCCAGCCACAGCATGAGCTGCACTGGGAGCGGACATAAACCAAAATGACTCCTCAGGAACCCAGAGGAGAAGCAGGAACTGTTTGGTGGAGAATTATAGCTATGGGTGAAATTAGATGTACTCAGAGCCCCAAGGCTGAGAGAAATAAAAAGCATTTTAAATGGAGTGTAGAATTCATATTCCTCAGTCACTTCCAATAAATAAATCCTTGACAATTTTTTCTGTAAACAGTGGTTACACTTTGCTCTATTGTCTCCACATTGCATATTCCAGATGGGGCTGTGGGCTCTGCACCCCAGCCAGGACATGCTCACCCACCTCTGCCCAGGGAGCATGACCAAGGGTCGGTGGCTCCACACTGAGCCTGGGGCTCAGCATGCAGGTTGTGGCATCAGGGCCCTCTCCTGCCAGGAGTCATGTTTCAAGTGCCTCCTAAAACCTGAATCTTCCTGCCTTCTCCTTTCCCTTCCAAACCCACAGGGCAGGAACCTGTGTGGAGCCCCTGCACGCCTTGGAGCGGGTCCCTGGTGGGGCATCTCTGCAGGCAGCAGGACAATGCCCATCCCAGTGCTGGCTGTGAGGCAGCACACACTGCCAAGGGCCTTCTCTGGCCATTCAAATTTCCATTTCATGAACAAATGAAGCATTTTATACTTTATGACTTCCCTGCAATGGCAGTCATCCCATTCCACCTGTCTGGGACAAGAGGTGATGGAAGAAGAACAAGAGTGCAGGGCTGTTGGCAGCTGGTGCTGAGTACACGGGAGGGCACGTTCACATTCACTTAAATTGCATCTTTTAGTAAGAACAGTAAAGTAATAACTCTTAGGGAAGCAACAACAGGCCTTCTTGTGCGACTGTGGATGCAGAACACTAGCTGGGCACTCTGATTACAAGCTGGGGAATGCCCAAATGTGCTTGAGGTGCTGCTAAGCCCCCACTCCTGCCATGCCAGCGAGATTCAGGGACACTGCCAGAGCTCTTGTGCAGCTCCCAGTGCTCCTCAGGCAGGAGCTGCTGGCATGGGTCTGTGCGAGGGGCTGTGACACTCAGGGGACACAGTCAGCTGCCACTGCCCAGCAGATCTGTCGGGGTGAGGGGGCTCGCAATCCCACCCCAGCACCTGGCAGCTTGAGCAGCTCCTGGACAACAGAACATCCCCTGGCCTCCGCAGAGGCCCTTCAGCAGAGAGTGAGAGGCAGCAGTGTGGGGTCACTCACAGGAACACTGTGTCCTTGGGTCAACTGCAGGGAATTATGGCTTCAGACTTTGTGCTCCATCAGACAACAAGGCCCTGGAGAGCCACTGTGTGAGCTCTGGCTGGGGCACTCCCCAGTGCCTTCTAGGAAAAGCTGGAGCATGGCAGGTCCAATAAACCTGCAGCACTGGAAAAATGCATGGAACGCTTTCCTGCTGGAGGAGACAGCTCTGCCAATCAGAAGTCCTTTGTGAGAGAAGGCAAATCCAACTGCAATAGGGATTAAAAGCCAAAATGCATCAATCCAGTTAGTCTTGGTTTGGAGCAGTTGGGCAGCTTTTTTACCATATTGAGAATAATTGATCTAAACAGCTGAGTAGTTGTCAACGTTGTTTGGCATTTCATTCTGCAGAGAACTTTGATATTTCTTTTTTACTTGAAATGTTGGGTGGATTCAACTTCGTTTTGAGGGTTTCTTCTGCAAATGGCTCCCAGAAGCATCTGCAGAGCCTTAAATCCCTCAAACAGGTTGGACACTGTCAGTCTGGAGGAGCCCCTCTGCCTCTGACGTTTCAGGAGGTTTTCCCACAGAATTCTTCACCATCCACTGGGATTCAGGAAGCAGGAGGGACATGAAGAGCTTTTGTCTTCTGCTATGGAATCTCCATGTGGAAAACCCAAAGGAGCTCTGCTCATGGAGCAGCAGGGAATATCCACTTTGTCCATGTAACATCATTCCTTGACACTAAAGCCTTCATTTAGGCTGATGTGGTGCCAACAAATTTACTAAACTTTTTGTAACTAGCAAGTTATTGAGTGTCACTTTAGTACAGTGAGTGTGGAAAACGCGTGGAAGGTGCCAAGAATGCAGCATAGTCTTTAACTATTACATTAAGCATCTGCTGCTGCCATTTATGGATCAGATAGCATTTTACTCTTGAGATATTTGATTTTATTACCTTCTAGGGAGAGAGCCAAACAAGTGTTCTTATTGATTTGCACATTAAATATATTAGTAATAAAACAACATCTCTGTAAACCAATTGTAAAATCAATATTAATTGGTACCAAAATATCACAAGGAGTTGAATTACAATTAAAGAGGGTAGCTTCAAAGTCTCTTCTCAACCCAAAGGTGGTGCATCCAAATGAGAGAGGGACACCAAATCTGAGGAGAGCAACAGAGAACAGCAATTAACATATGTTCCAAGTAAAATGGGAAGGGACACTCAGATGTGTTTGAGGAGAGCAAGGGTCATTGACATGAAGTTCATGGAGAGCAGCTCACTTGGGCTGTATGGGCACATATTCAGCTGATTAAATCTTGTGGGAACATATAGAAACCTCGCTTGTTGCTTTGTCTGCAGGACCATGCTGGGGTCTGTAAGGTCAGGTGGGGCAGAGCTGTGGGGCTGTGCATCTGATCCACAGTCCCAAAGGCCAAATCAGAGATCGAAGAGCATAAGTGGTGGAAGCAAAGAGAGAGGAGAGCCTGAGAAATATGCTCTGCACCACTCTGCAGTGGTGAAACTCTCCTGGGGGAATCACTGTGTCCAGGCATTGCCCAGGCCATGTCCATGGAGCCAGTGCTCTCATTGTCCACCTGGGACATGCATGGGAGCTGACTGCAGAGCTGCTGGCGGAACCTGCCCTCAGCCTGGGCTTGCACCGCACCCGCTGCACGAGATAAACACTGCTTAGAAACCCCTGAATATTAATTGCCTGA
>NC_031785.1:572140-574126 GCF_001522545.3 Parus major
CTCCCTCTGTTACCCAGGCATTAACCAACCCACTACATCCACAGGAAGTTAAAGGCTGCATCTTTACTCACAAGGAAACAAGATAAACAATCTGCAGGTGGATTTTTCTGTGATGTCCCAGAATGGCAAAGGGTGAAAATACAGACACCACAGCCACTCAGAGAGGGCACATGTTGTGGACATGCTCCTGGGCTCCCATGCAGGCATTGGGGTCACCCACTCTCTCCAACCTGCATGCAGAAGCGGGTCTTCACCATCTGGAGTTCAAGTCAACCATATTGTTGAATGGAAAAATAATTCTAGACACTGCCCAAGCCAAACCATGCTAAAGTGTTCCCACTTTCATGGATCTGTAGTGGTGAAATTGCATCTTCTTCCTGGAATGTGGTATGGAGAGGCACAATTTCCTGCTTTACATAACTCAAATCCGAGCTCTTCCAGATCAACTTGCCTTCACTCTGCAGAAAACAAAGCTGCAGATACCTGCCAGGCTGTTACACAGGGATTGTGTCACTGCCAAGACTGATTGTGTTCACACACAGCATCTCCCCAGTATTTATGTTTTATGTGGCTTATCAGGTGCCAGTGAAACCTCTGTTCCTGACGGGGTAATGCAGGCTGGAAGGCAAGAGGAACCCTCTGGCTTAAACCACATCCGTTACTAATCCACCGAGACGCAGCACATCAATAACAAAGCTTGCAAGGAGCGGAGCTGTCTCGCAGCTCCTTCCCTGCACACACTCGAGCTGCTGAGCTCCAGGTACTCCCAGAGCGGGAATTCGGTGGATGAAACTCCAGTCAGGGTGGGAAGTGGCCCATTTTGCGTGCCCTATGCTTGACAGAGGGAAGCCGATGGAATTGGAATTGGCTCCACTCAGACCCCCGTCTGCTTCTACAACCCAACCTCTAACCGCACTTTCACGTGAGAGCTGTCACTTCGACTGCTCCCTGGTGCCCCTCAGCCAGAGCTGAGCTGCAGCAGCAAAGAGCCTCTTCTTCGTTATTTGGTTTAAGACTGGCATTAGGCCAGCATTTTCATGTGCCTCTTTGTGGGAGGATCCGGGGGACAAGCTGTACCTGCGGCTGTGACCCCGGCCCAGCAGCCATGCCAGGGTGTTCCGTGGCCGTGTGGGTCAGAGCTCAGCTCCGTGTGGACAACCCGAGGCCCCCGGGCCGTGCTGACATCCCCCAGGGGCTGCCCACAGCCCCCCTTCCCATGCCGAGCCCCCGGGCAGCCCTGCGTGCACCGGCACCGCTAAAGCCGGAGCTGCTGCGGCGCTGGGCCTTTAGGAAAGCGGGTTCATTTTGGAGGGGTTAAGCAGGGAGGATAAAATCGGTGACAATGCGAGGAAAGCAGATGAGAGGAGCTGCCCCGTGTCCCTGGACACCTGGAAAGCAAGGGACACCCAAGAGCTCTCTGTGCAGGAGCGACCCCCTGCCCAAACCATTTGTCATTAACTCCCACTTAAGAGAAGAAAGAAGCTGTGCAAACCATTAGGAAGATAATTGGTCTCTTCTCTGTGTTTCAATAAAAGGCAGGGACAAAACACCATGTATGTGAAATAAGTACTTTAGGATAACAGCACCCGTCACCTTGACAACTCGGTCAGAGGTCTCGGCGTGGCGGTGCCTGTTCAGTGAGGTGTGAGGAACAGAGGACGCCGGGGACAGGGGGAAGATACTTGTCTGACCAGCAGAGCTGTGAGGACCACAACAGCCTGTTAGCTGCAGGATTTCTAAACAGCCGGCAGCTTTCACAAGAAAACGGTACAAAAATAACCCCTGCGGAGCCGGGGGAGCTCCCGGTGCCTGCGGGGGCTCGGCTGCGACACGGGAGAGCCCAGAGACCCGCCGGGACAGGGACAGGGACAGGGACAGGGACAGGGACAGGGACAGGGACAGGGACAGGGACAGGGACAGGAGCAGGGACAGGGACAGGGACAGGGACAGGGACAGGGACAGGGACACGGACAGGGTTCCTGCAGC
>NC_031785.1:574226-584505 GCF_001522545.3 Parus major
CAGGGACAGGGACAGGGACACGGACAGGGTTCCTGCAGCCCAGGTGGGGTTCTGCTCGTGCTGGGACCGGGTTCCCATGCAGAACCGGGGAGAACCGGAGGTGCAGTGAAGCACCTGGTGTGCTGCCCAGCCGGGCTGGCTCAGGGTCTGGTGGCACCCACGGGGACAGAGCTCTACCAAACCCTCCTGAACACACCAACACGTAAAACAACATAATATTGCAAACAAAAGGTGACAAGGTAACATACTAATATGAACAGACACAAAATCAATAGGAATTTCTATTTAGGTAGGAAATCAATAGGAATTTCAAGGTAGGAAAAAAGGAAATTACTTACATTTAATTTGAGCTCTCTTCAAGTCTGGTTCTCCATAGAAGGGCAGCGGTGGCTGGCAGAGCTGGGGCAGAAGGAACACCGTGGGGATGATGGCAGGGCCACACCGGGGCCACACGTCACCCCCATGGGGTCCCTGCCCTGCCCCATGCAGGTGCAGCTGGGGCTGTGGCCCAAAGCAGCCTCTGGGCCCTCGGCATCACCGCCTGCAGCAGGACAGGGCTTTGCTGAGCCAGGTGGGCACAGAGGGGCAGATGCTGCACAGACCCCTTGGGTGCTGTGCAGGGAGCAAGGGGGGCCGGGTGCCTGAGGGGTGCAGCGAGACTCAGAGCTTCCATTCCCAGTGTCCTCATCCAGCAGCGATGGCACTTCCATGGCAGTGTTTGCAAAACAGGCCATCCTTGGGAAGAAAAAGCCAGTGCAAGGTGCCTGGGATGTGGCAGCCCAGCCCTTACCCCGCAGGACGATCATGCAAATGGGCTCACTGGTCCGTGCAGAGCCCTTCTGATTCCAGCACGCCTTGGCCAAGGCTCCCGGCTCTGGCTGTGCGATGCTCTCAGAAAGATGAGGACCTCAGCTTGAGCCCCTTTAAATCAAAAGATGTTATGAAAGTGAGAGATTACTATTTTGTTAAAAGCAGAGCTAGCTGTGCCTCAAACTCTGCCCCTTCACTCGCTGAAAATTAAAAGACTTCTAGAAGTATTAGTATTCCACTGTGGATCTCCAAATCACATCCTGATGTGGTTGAAGGTGGAAACAATTTTAAGCCACTGTTTCCAGCTATATTTGACTGCAGCAGAAAAGTCCAGTGTACCAGCATTTTGCATTTCATTCATTCATAAGTGCCAAAATGATCTGACGCACTTCATTTGCACAGAATGGGAGGGAGGGGGGCAGGAGCTTTGGTAAGAGTAGGGCAAGGTGGGCCCCAGCCAGGGAGCCCCCCGTGCAGCTGCCTCTGGATGCAGAGGCAGCCCCAGCTCCATGCTTTGGGCTCCCTAAGTTCTCCTGTGGTATCCAAAGCTGTGTTTCTCTTCCTCCTGGCCAGGATTGGGCTCCACGTGGTCAGGCAGTGCCTCCTGGGCAGCCCACCCCACTGCAGCCCAAGCAGAATGAGGGCAAAGTCCATCTGGACCTGGATATTAACCCTGGGTTGTGTCTCCACTGTGGTTCTGCCATTGTGGGTTGCTTGAAAAGCACATTGACCCCAGGTTTAACAGCATTGATTGGAACAGTCAGCAAGGGGAGACTTTTCAACAGAATTTAAACAAAAGAGGGAAAATAACCAGGTACAAACGATTTCCTTGGCATTTCTCTTGGTTTTTTTGCCAGAGGTCCATATTGATGCTCTGTCCCACCACACAGGCATTGGAGACCTCCTGAGGGGACAGTATCTGGCAAAGAAGCAGTATAGAGTGCAGGTCTGCAGCACCACCTGGCAGTGTCCCAGCTTGGACCTCTGTGAAAACCAGCAACAAATCAGCTCCACTTGCCCAGGACACTAAATTGAGGTGAGTGCTGAATGAGCTTGCAACAGCACAACAAAAATCCAAAGGATTTTATCATCTTTGTAGCAGAAGGGACATATGGTAAATAAAATTTAATGCTGCCAAATGGGGAGAAATGTAAAATGGCCTAAGAACCATAAAGCAAAGAGCAGCATGAATGGAGGCAAACTGGTGCAAGAGGGAGGATACTGAAGATAAAGAAACAACTGAGATAATTACAAAAGCATTGAATGCATCCATGGATATTCACCCTGATTGCAAAGTAGCCCCAGCCCTGGCAGAGCCATCTGGTCCAGTGCCATGTGGGGGCTGGCTCCTGCAGGCACTCATTGTCCCTGTCCCTTTGTCTCTCACACATTTGGATCTCAGAGCTCTGCTCCTTGCTCACACCCCTCCCTGGGCCCTGGAAGAGCCGCTCTGACCTGTCATCTCCTCTGCTAGGGTAGGTCAGAACTGAATGACTCTCCCTGAGACAGTCCCCTGTAAGAAGGTCAGGACTTTCCCCAGATTTCATGGGTTTAGTCTGGATTTTCTATTCCTCAATTCTGGCTTCTTAATGAGACCCAGTCCTTAACTCCCTCACATTCCTGGGGCACATCCCAAGCCCAGATTGTGCTGGGGTTCAGAGGCAGGCACAAGGTTTATGGGCCTCTTTCACCTTTATTGAATAACACCTTTTTTTCCCACCTTGGAAACTGCAGCCAACTTCACATTTCCCTGCAACACCATGCTTGTGCCTAATTAAGCTCTATTAATACTAATGAACAGACTCACCATAGCCCATCACTTTAGTTCTTAATCTAATGCCATGTTGTGACACTTGTTCAATGATGATTTCAGCCCATGAATCAAATCATTGTGGTTCAGCCCATATGCCCAGCTCCTTTCTCACGTGGGAGCAGAAAGAAATCTAGGCCAACATATAGGAAAACTGGATAAGGAGCTTCTAATTAGAGAAAAAGTCAGACACAAGGCCAGGTTGTCCCAGTGCAGGGCAGCAGCTGTGGGAAGGGACAGAGGTCTGTGCACAGTGCTTCAGCCCAAGCAGGGCCCAGCCTCAAAGCTCACATGCAGAAGGGAAAGAGACACAGAAAAGGAGCAGAGGGACACCAGGGGGGAAGGCTTTGCTAATGAGGAAACCCTAAGAGTCCTTTCCTTCTTTTTTTTTCCCCCTTCACATCCCAGAGAAGAAGTGAATTCAGTTTTTCTGGGAGGAGAGGCCACTCCTGCACTGGCTCTTGGAATAAATGGTTTGTGTCAGATTCGCAAATTCTGAAAAAAATCAACTCCCCTTTAATCCCAAATGTTTCATGAAATCAAAAATGCTCTTTATTCATGATATGTTCCTGTTCCTTGTCACTTAGCTCTGTAGGGTGCTGCAGAATTTAATTCTTTCCATACCTGCAGACAATTCCTAAGCTATTTGTGTTCCTCGGGTACAGGTTTCCCATTGCAATGGGCCACAAAGCACCATGTCTGTGTTGGGTGCTGGACTGGGGCCTCCTATTTAATGCTGCTGAATTATTCAGGTGGGACACTCCACTGAATACAAAGGTTCAAATAAGAAACATTAAAGTTAGAAAATCCCAGGTTTTCTGAAGTACTGGAAGTGAAAAAAATATTTCAGCCAGGTTGATTTATGTTTAAAATACTGAAATATACTGCTGCACTGATCGCTTTGAATTGTGCTGTCATGCTGGGTGGCAGAAAGAGATGAGATTTTTCAATATGTTAAAGTGTAAATGTTGTTAAAAACACAGTATTAGGAGATTAAGATTCTGACCCTTTACGTTCCAATGATCGTAAAAATCAGACTTGCAGCCCATTACAGAACAGCTTGCCGAGGCATCACACTGAATCACTCCACCACCAGGATGCTATAACCCTGCTCGAGCTTATTCATTGGCATCTGCTGATGTGGCATCTACATCAAACTGTGAATGCAAATGCAACGTGGAGGGCTTGGATGTGCTTTAATAAAACCTGCCAGGTTCCCCCTCCTCATCTCAGAGCCCTGGGGGAGAAAGTGGCTCCTGCAGCCGTGGGACACGGCAGCCACAGTGGCCAGGCAGGACTCCCTGTGCAGCACCACTGCAGCTCTTCCTTCATTCATCCTGAACTAACCTGGCTGTGCACTGGCTGCAGGGAACAGCCCCAGTCTGGAACTCTCCATGGACAAAACCCCATGGGTGTGGAGCGGCCTCAGGGAGACAAAGAGTTCCATTGTCCCACCCCAAACCCCTTGTGAAGGGCGGCCCAGGTGTTCTGATTGGGTTTCAGTCCCTGGGGGGTTCTCCCTTGCTGTGTTTCTAATGGTTCCTGACCCTGAGCTCCACCCTCAAAGGTGGGGACCCTTGAGAGTTCTGTCCCTCAAAAACCCCTGCTGTGCCTCTGTTCGGGGCTCTCTGTTCTGGACCTGGCTTTGTTCCCATGCTGAATAAATGGTTTCATGAACTGGGGGCCCGTCTTGTTGGTGTTTAATGCTGGTCCCCAGAATCCTGCTGCTTCCCTGGACAAGATCCTGAAGTTGCTGGCCGCAACACATGGGTTGCAGTTAATCAGGCTCACTTTCAGAAGAGCTACCCAAGGAGCTGCTGTGCTGTGCCCACAGAACTGTGTGCCCCTGGGCAGCCAGCACAGCCACTGCTGCTCCCTCGGGCACCGAGGCCAGGAAACCATCATGTGCACCTAAATGTTCAAAAGGCTGCCAGATGGGGAAGAGATATCCAACCAAGACACTCCCAAGGACCTGCCCTGTCCCCTTCAGCCAGGAGCTGGTCCCCAGTGGGGACAGCTGAGCTCATCTTCTACCAGGAGAGGCGGGGACAGGCAGTGCCACCGCCTGCGGGTGCAGCCTCTGATCCTTCCAGCAGCGGCAATTATTTAATGTAATGAGGAGGATCCAAGCACTGGAACTTTTCAGAACGATTTAATGTTTTATGACAGACCAAAACTGTGTAATGAAAAAGCCTGATTTGGTGTGTGGGAAGATACTTAGAAATAAAATGTGTGCTGGTGCCTGGGAGGCTGAGGCAGATGAGTTCTGGAGCCCCCTCTCAGCCCAACCTTCCTCCTGGCCACCCTCCTGCAATGGGACAGCACTTCTCCCCCATCCCACCATTCCTGGCAGCAGGACACAGCCCTGGCAGCAGCACCATGGGGACACAGGGACTGTGGGACAGCTCTCCAGCCAGGCTGTGCCTCCAGAGCCCTCCTTTTGGACAGCTGGGTCCGGCACAGAAACATGCAGATTCTGGCTTTTATTTGAAGCAGGTTTGAAAGAGCGGTGAAGGTTATTGAAAACATAACGAAAGCTCCTCCTTATTTCATTAAATACAAATGTGAGTGGGGTCATCAGTTTTTATAGGGGCTCGTAAAGCATCCCTCTTGTTCAAATAGGCTATCAAATCACCCAGGGCTCCTCTCTGTGAGGAGCGCAATAAACCCAGAGTTTCTTCTTTAAGAAACTCATCTCAACATCATAATAAAATAACCTTAAATAATACAGTGTGGAACAGGTTTTCAATAACATAATTATAGGCTTCCATTTTTTTCCTGGCAGGTCATTTCTTGGTATCTATTTTGGATGCCATATTGCAGAGGAAGGGGGTAGGGATGGAAGCATGGGTGGATTTTGAAGCATGTCCTCAGGTCACAGCAGATCACCTTGTCTTTCCTCTGTGTGATGTGGGCACTGAGAGGCTCTCCCTCTCTTCCTCTCTTCTGGGTGATATGAAGCCTGGGGTCTGCCCAGAAGACACAGCATTTCCCTTCTTCCATTACCTCGGGACAGTGCAGTCCCTGCAGGAGCATGCACATTTTGCACATATCAAAACCTTTAGCAGTGTATCTGTTTTCTTTTTTTTGTGTACTTGGTGGCTGACCCACCTGTGCCATGGAGTGTCATTAGTCCCCAGGAAATGGCTTGCTGGGCAGGCAAATGGTGTGTATGTTCCAGACCTGCCATGATTTTAACCCTCTGCTTACTTACCTGAGTTATGTCTCCCCTTTATTTGGAGCAGCAGTCTGATTTGTAATGTGTGGGTGTCCACAGGGTGTCACTGATTCCACTTGGGCATTCTCACTTCAATTTTAGGGAAGGTGCATGCTTATATTTGAAGTTTATTTACAAATGGTAATTAGCAGTGTTTGCATTAGGCTCTATGACTGAGCTACTTCAGGGCAACACACACAAAAATCCCAAACCAGAGTGATGAAACTGCAGAGCCAGCTCCAGTGCACAAGTTCAGTGCCCAAGTGTACACACACACACCCCGTCCCACACACTCATGTAAAAAATCGATCTGTGCATCATCTGCACGTGTTTGCAGATAATACAAAGTTGTGTTTAAAAAAAAGGAAGAAGGAAAAGCCTCAAGTGGCAGAGCAGTTAAGGAACTCCTAGGTGTTTTTAATAACATTGATCAGCCCAAATGAAAAAAGCCAGAGCAGTGGGAGACAGGAGCAGGCAGCAGATGCTGACATTCTATCACAGCAGACACATATTGACTAGCGGTCTGAACAAGTCACTCACTCATCAGCGGCCGGCCTGATTGAGTTGCCTGCAGCCAGTAAATGAGCCTTCCATCCACTGTGGGTCGAAATGAACTGCAATCTTTTCAGACCTCGTTGTTGGCCAAATGAGAGATTTAAAACCCCGGAGGACTCCAAATGAATTTACCAAGGAGCCACAGTGACTAACAAAGCTACAATAGATCAGCGCCGGGGCGCTGGGTATTACACACACTGCTGGGTGATCAGCACTGGGTATTAGCTGGCCCTGCTGATCGGCCGTGCCGAGCGATGCAGAGGTAACCAGATTAACCAACACCGAGTGTGTAAACCTTTTATGGGTTCTTTAAGGATTTAAAGATTTTGATGAGAAAACACTACAAGTTTCCCGGGGGAAATTCACTGTTATTGATTTAATGTTTGCTTGCATGCTACCTGTCAATTTTCCAAGAGCTTCAGCAACAAAATTCGTATTTGATATTTGACAGATCTCTTCCTAGTTTGCATGAGCTGAGCAGCAGAGTGCTTTTGGAAAGAGCTCCTTTTGAAAACAAAAGAAGGGTGACTTCTGCACACACCCATTTAACCAAGACATAATCTCAGGCTAAAACAAATTCCAGGACCAACTAAAAGCTCCAAACACTTCAGAGGATGGCAAGGGATGGGTCAGACTGGCTGGATTTGTCAGTCAAATGAGGAAATTCCAATGTTACTCAGGGTCTGGTTGATGGAACATTCCTCACCCACGCACATCCGTGTGTGTCAACACATTGCACGTGGTCATGATGATGGAGGGATTTTATTGACTCTTCCTCCTGGTTTAGACCAAGATTAGGAAGTTCAGGTGTCTCAGGTCCATTGAGACATGCTGGAAGTGTGTTTGGAGTGCTGAGACCAGGGGTGTGAGGGGAGCACACAACAGCATTGGTCTCAACCAAAAGCTATTAGAGAACCTCCAAAGAGTCAAATGCTGAGCACACGTGAATCTAGAGCAAAGGCCACAGAGGACAGGAACCAAGAAAGGAGCACTCCCCCCATGGTCCCTGTGGGTATGTGGAGGGATTTCTCAGTTTCCCCAGTTTGAGGGAGCCTGGGAGAGAGGTAGAGCCCTTTCCTTCCAGCACCTGCCCCCTGCAGCACAGTGCTGCTGCCCCCAGGCACTGAGTATTCCATGAACGTTTCCTTAAGGAACTGTTCACTAGTAGGGGAGACAAATGCAATGCTCCATCCCTCTCACAGCTAATTCCTCCCCCTGTGCAGGTGCTGACCTGCTCCCTCTCTCTCTCAGGCAGAGCACCGTGCAATGACTCAGGCCAGGCTTCACTCCCCGCTCTCGCCAGGTGCTCCCTCCATCAGTGCGCCCCCAGCACCACACAGTTCTGTTTGTGGGTTACTTCACTCCAGCTGAATGTAGTGAAATGGTTTGTCATCTCCACTTCTTTGCTGTAGTGTTCTAGAGGAATATGCTCTGGAATGCCTTCAGCAAGAGCCTCTAATCTGGAAGAGTCATTTCTCCCTCTGCCTTCTGCAGTAGAGCAGGAACACAGTGGCTGCTGGCTGGAAAATTAGCCCAGGGAACTCTCTCCTCTGTCTGTCTCTCACCTCATTAGACTAGTGAGAAAATGTAATTGTAAGTCTCTCAGGCTTGCTCCTCACCGGCTGGCGGGGGATTGTGCTTCACCAGGGCTGGGAGAGGCAAAGCTGCACTGGGCGTTAGCCCTGCACTCAGCCGAGCCTCACTCTTCCCACCCTGAGCAGGGTACAGCTGTGTCCCTGTGCCCAGCACAGCCACCCAGGCCAGCTGTGTCCCTGTGCCCAGCACGGCCACCCGGGCCAGCTGTGTCCCTGTGCCCAGCACGGCCACCCGGGCCAGCTGTGTCCCTGTGCCACCCTCGTCCCACCAAGGCAGGGCGGATGGCGCTGGGCTGGCCAGGCACAGGCCTCTGTGTGGGGATGTCCACTCTGCAGCTCTGGGGCCAGTGCTTGCCCCTGGGCACAGCAGGCTCGGTGCAGGGCTGCACTGGGGACGGTGGGGAACAACGTGCTGCCCATGCTGGTCACGGCTGGCTCCTGCACAGGCACAGGCTGCTGCTGCCAGCACAGGGCTCCTGGGGACACCGCTCCTCAAACCTGCAACCCAGCCTGCAGCACCACACCTCTTCTGATCGTTGCAGCTGTATCTTCTCTTCCTGAGCAGTTCCACTCTGCATTAATTGCACGCCTGCTTTACCAGCCCTGGAATTGCTAATTGCAAACACCAAACATTTGTGGGGAGGTGAAGCCACGGGTCCCAATGAAATGCAGTCTCTGCCCCTGAGATCCAAAATAACGAGGGGTGTTATTCACACCAGCCCCTGATGTGTATTTGGCGAGGTTGACAAAGATTTGTATGCACAGGCTGGTTTTGGTGTAGGATGGGAAATGCTGAGGCTGAGTCCAACCAGCTCAGCAATAATGTGCCCACCGTGTGTTTTAAGGCAGGAAGCAACGCCTCAGCTGAAATCACTTAAACAAAAAGATTGCAGTGAGGGGCATAATGCAAGAAAGTAATAAGGTTTAAAACAGGTCAGAGCCCTTTCCCTGCTCCACTGCTCCTGAGTGAGATGCATTATTTAATGGTCTTTGGTCACCGCTGATATACTGTTGATGAAATAGATGATTTTGTTCAAAAGAGCATTAGAGAAGAAATATACAATACTGCATTACACTCCAGCACAGTTCCCTCTCTGGTAAAAGCCGATAGATTGAAGGTTTTTCCTCTTGACAGGAAAGCAAAGCAGTTGAAATGAAAAGTCTTATGAAATGGCAAATACAAATGGTAATAATGCCACCATATTCAAAATTAAATTGTTGTAATTTTAGTTTCTGAGCATGGCAAAGTAATACAATATTCAGCACAGGCTTGGGGAGCAAAACCTTTTGGCAATAACAACAGTGCCTCATGAGCTAACCAAACCATCCTTTATAAAAATGTGGAGTCTGATGGGGCTCTCCATCAGCCACAGGATGTGTTGTGCTGTGGTAGCCCAGACGTGGAGCATGTGGCTGCAGTGCTGCGCTCAGCCTAGGGAGGTCTCCTCTGAAAGGAAAAGATGTTTTAGCTGTCCAGATGTGCTGGATTAGAGATCGGATGGATGACAGTCGGCAGCCAGACCTCAGCGCTATCAAGACAGAAGAGCTGTCTCACCCTTTGTGCTCCACCTGGCTATTTCCAGGCATGGCTGAAGAGTTTGGTGTGGCGCTGGCACAAAGCAGCACTGCCAGCAGCCTGTGGCAAAGGGCACTGCTGGTGAGATGCACGGGCGAGCGGGGCTGGGAAGGGGCCGATCCCACCTCTTGTCTGCTCACGAGTTTGCTGCACAAGGAACCTTCCCGTTCCCGTAGCAAGCGGGCGAGCGTCTGCCTCTCCCACTCCTCCTGCCTCTGCCAGCCCTGCAAATAGCTTTCGGTATTGAATCTGCGGATTGCAACTGCTCCATGTTTGAATAGCCTGCTGACCTTTCCCAGTAATGCCTCTTTTATAACCTTCATCTTCTGCGGGGGTTCACGCCATCCCTGTACTTACAGACCAGGAATCCAATGTGTAATGATAACATGGAGCCGGGCGCTCCAGCCGTGCAATTATTCTCCCTGCGTCCCTGCTTATGCTGTGACTTTCATCGCGGTTAAATGCTGCTATTTTCTTTTGCCAGGCCCTGGGAGAGACTCGAGTTTGCCCTCGACAGGTTCAAGTCTCTTCTGCCAACAGAAGGATATTACACCGCATGAGAATGGTGCTGGGCAGCGGGACCAGGCGGGCGCGGGGGCTGGGAGACAGCACAGGGGACAGGGGGACAGCACAGGGGACAGGGGGACAGCACAGGGGACAGGGGGACAGCACAGGGGACAGGGGGACAGCACAGGGGACAGGGGGACAGCACAGGG